>NW_027256881.1:84991196-85423696 GCF_029215685.1 Pituophis catenifer annectens
AGAAACAAATTTGGTGCGCCAGCCTCTGTGTGGAACAGGAAAAATTACTATTTATCTCTAAAGTATAAGCAGTTTTCAAACATCTCTGTAAATATAGTCTTAAGCATCCTTCCTAAGTCTAAAGGAAATAGATTAATACGTAGTATCCAGAACTTATTTTATCTGCTATGAAGGAGTAACTGAATAGTATACCCTACAGCTGAGTTAAAAGTAAGTTCCAGGGCTCAATAAAACTTAATTCTAAATCAGTACACACAGGATTGCCCATTCAGGCAGAATATAATGATTTAATACTGTTATGAATTGCATTGCAAGAACAGTCCATTTTATATTTCTTAGGTTATACATGTCTATAGCTTTAAAAGTGAAATATGTCTTGAACCTTCTGCCTCCATTAAATTTCTTAATGTAACTTTGAGGCAAAGGATGCAGAGTTTTAAGGAAAATCCTCAGAAGCTTAAGATAAAAACTGACAAAATCAATGGCATCATCTTGCAGGGGCTATTTCAGGAATTTTCTTTCAACGTACAGATTTCTTTGAACACAGATACCTTAAAAAATAAAATATTGCAGCAAGTCATTTACATATTTATTGCTTTTAGGATTCTAAAGAAACCTAACAAATGTTGCTTGAGATAGAATGTTAGGAATAGGAGTCTATATGCTAAGTAGAGTAGATATTTCTTTAAATTACACTAAATAAATATTCTGAAACAGTCATTTAAAATATTTTTATCCCAAATTTTAATTCAATACCCTCAAGGTACAACAGTTTACAAAAATAAATAATTTGTGGGGCTATTTAAAAACTGTTTAGGAATCCATCTGAAATTATCAAAAAATGACAGCGCATACAAAAACATAAGAGTTTATTTGGCTTTTGGCTTTGGCACTGTGGCTTATTCAAAAATTATCAGCTTCCTTAGCATCATTTGCAAACCTGACTAATGTCAGTGCATTTACTGTATATTAGAGAATCATGGCTACGCAGTCCTTGTGATTCCCATTAAGTATGGTTAATTATCATAGTCCTGATCAAATATACGTCATAGTACAGGAGTAAATTAAATATTCTTAATTGTGCACTTATATTTTAATTCTTTACAATCTTTACATTATGCTGAACTTAAAATTATTTGAGGGGTCCTGGTGCCCTCTCAGCTTGATTGTTTACTTGCAGACAGTATTAGTATTATCCGTACAAGTGGGGTGTTGGATTTGTTCTCAATTCTGCAAGTAAACAACTAAGCTCAGAGAGCACCAAGGACCCCTCATTTCAACTTGAGCTACAAAAATTCTCCTTTATCCTTATTCTATTGCTTTGGTATCCAAAAGCAAGAGTGTTAGGGAAAGTTAGGCTTGTTCTTCTCCTAAGAAACCATCCAGGAAAAAAAAAAGACATGTCAACAATGGCTACTTAAACCAATAGAAAGGTTTTTTTTAACAGTTACATCACTGCATGGGATTTATCATAAGATAGTAATTGAATAAAGGCTACAGATACTTCTAAACACATCATGCAGATACCAGTTTGAAATACTTTTATATAAAAACACTGACAAATTGTTTCACTGTGATATACAGTTACCCAACATTCAAAATAGCTATGTTGTTGGGTACTTCATACCTGTGGCATATGCTTTGTTTTCAGAATCCAAACTCATTTCATAGCGCAGTGCTTTCAGGTTCTCTTTAATATTATTTTTTTCAGGGATACAGATGTACCTAATAGCTGACTTTCTGTTGTCTAGTTCCCTTGCTTGCAGGATTCCAAGTGAAATGTCATTGGCTGACCAATTAAACAATTATGACACAGTTCACCCATCATGTAATGATGCACGGTATTATGTATTTTTGCTGCCTTACTTGTAAAATAATAAAGGGAGGATAGAAATTTAATAAATAAATAAACATGGAGCCTTTAGCCAGTTTCAAAGCTGCTTTTAAAGACAGCTTCTTAAAGAGCGGTACCAAAATAGATCCCATTAATATGAAATTTTACAGATTCCTGTAAAATCTTAAACTTAACTTCTGCCACCTAAGCCCAGTAATTTTCCTTGAATCTCTCTCCTATATACCAAGAAATATAAAATAAATTCATCCTCCTCCTAGCGTTATTCCCAACAGGTGCAGGATTCGCTTTTTGAATTGATGAATGCCATCTTGTATATCAAACGTAGCATCCGGGTCCAGCTGGGCAATTTTCATATCTGCATTTCTTGTGTCTTGCCATCTTTGCTTCAGCTTTCCACAGGGTGTTTTCCACCTGTGTTAAAATGGAAGGTGTGGGGGGGCTACTCATAAGACATGGCCATACCAGTGTTTCTCCTGCATTTTCTTGGGTATTGGCGCAATGCCCATTTGCTGTCATACTGTGACATTGCTGACATGGTCAGGAAGAGAGACACCTAATGACCAATAAAGCATGCGCAGCTCCATGGGGTGTAAAGAGCACTCAATGAATTTGGTGATTGGCCAGCATTCAGTGCCATAAAAAGCTACTGGGCATACCATCCTTTTAAACTATAAAAGTGAATTACTTTTATTATAAAGAAAGGTGACAGATGAATTTGAAAAGGGGGTTTATTGTTGCTGTGAAAATAGAAATACATTACCCTGATTTTATTGTTGTGGTAACCAAAAACTGTTTCCATGTAAGTAAACACTGGTGGTTAGACATATTTAAACAACACATTGTCATTATTTTTACTCTTCTGGTGTGTTAAATCAAAAGTATCTTTTCCAGTTAGCAACCAGAAGGAAATAGCCATCGTCCTTAACAAGAAGCAGTTCTTCCATTATGACAGCTTGAGTCCTTGAAGATTCTGTTTCACGTTAAGCAGCTCTTTCTCTTGCCTTGTCTTCTCTTGCTTGAAGGCCGACTTGTTTGCTTTCTTTTCTATCCTGCGTTCCTAATGGGGAAATAATTTACAATATTAATGTACCGCTTCATGAAAGTGTTCTCAAAGCAATCAGCATTGCAGATACAATGTCAGCAATATCTGGCTCAGAACTCTTGGCAGAAGAGGCTTAGTGCACTGAAAGGAGGCCTAATTTTTCAGATGTTAATCATTCCCTTCATACTTTTTAAAGTAGGGTGCAGTAGACGACCAAAATTCAGGGCCCAGTTGTAGTTGTAAGTGGAGGACTACCTGTAACTTAAAATATTTTTTTAAAATCCCCCTGTGTCTCTACCATGTAAGAAAAACAACTAATTTATTGATATTATCCTTTAATTTTACCTTAGGCCTGCCATAGCACAACTTCTAATTAGGTTCATGTCATTTCTTTGTTCATTGGGATGGTTTTACAATTGCAAGTTCTACGTGTATGAAGCCACAATATCGCTAAAGCTAAATTCAGTGCCTAAATGGGAATCCTAAATAATCTATTTTGAGTTCCATCCTGTGGGAATAATATATACACTAAGCAACATTTCAATTACTTAATATATATTTGAGTTATGACATAACAGTAATCCACTTTGCTTCAGTCAATTACAGGTTAATAAAGTTAATTAATTAAATAATTTATTTTAAAAATTAAAATAAAACTTACTTTTCGCTCTTCTTTGATAGCTTGTTTCCTAGCTTTCCGATCCTCCTTACTCTCATCCTTAGAGCGTGGCTGTGTGGATATTCTTGGCAAATCAGAGTCATTAATCCTTTGCATGCACTCAGTCTGTTTAGCTGTTGGTCCTCTCTGAGGCAGAACATCTAGTGGGATTCCTGTCTTCTTAGACACTTTAATTGATTTAAGCTATAAAAAATACATGGAACTAATGAATATTTTAAAACAATGAGTTAACTGGGTCAATGAAACTTGCAGAAGCCAAAATACTAAGCCAGGTAATAACTGAATAAAATGTTTAGGTGCCATTGGGAGGAAAAATTGGTACCTACCGTATGTTAATTCATGTTTGATATATGAATTCCTTATACATACAGTATATATTCATTCACTCATTCATCCCTGTTCAGCACTTTGATAAATTACAAGATGGATCAAAATTGGGTCCAAGCTTAATCCTTTCCTTCCTTTCTTCCTCCCTCCCTCCCCTCCCTCCCTCCCTCTAAATCTTAACTTATATGCATCTAGATTTTGGAGGTGAGGACTACTAGGAAAGGGCTAACTTTCAAAGAGGCAGACCACAAACTCTACATTATTTCTACAATATGTTATCTTGTTATCTCTCTCTCATACATACACACACACACACACACATGGCTGTTCAACTCACACAAAATAACTTTGGATGGTGTATAACAATTGAATAAAACAGCAGGTGGATAAAAACAATAATTATAAAAGGATAAAAAGAAATAATTAAAATAAGAATATTATCAAAACATTTTAAAATATACAAACCTCATGGAGACAGCAAGAATAGCAATCACAATGGAGGCAACTAAAATTGTCTCCAGTTCCCAAAAACCCGAAGGCCGGATGATATAACTAGGTCTTGAAGAACTTCCTAAACGAATAGCAGGGAATGGGTGAGCCTAACTTTCAGAAGGGGAGAATGTTTTATAAGGAGAATGTCCTGGCAGAGAAGGCCTGCCTCCTGGGACCCATCTAAGGCAAATCCCTGGCTGATGGAAACCATAACACGTCTTTCCTGTTATATCTAAAGGGAAGTCAATTTGTGACTTTTTTTTGCCAGGTACTGGCATTTATTTCCAGTTTCCAGCAACATTTTGGAGAAAATGGATTCCCTTAACTATCATAAAAAAGTTGTAACTTTGAATCCAGTTACATGATATTTCAGTGTACCATTACAATGATTACAAACCATAAATTTGGGCTCAATTATGGTGGTAAGTCAAGGACTACCTGTAATTAAATTAAAAATCCCCTTAGTCAATTTTTTGAATATACTGCTAATAATTCTTTGGATCCCATTCATTGCAATAATAAGTCTTTAAAGTGTAATGGAAACTTCCACTCACCTTTTTTGGCACCTCAATAAGTTTTGGATGATTGTATAAATTTGAATAAGTACCTTAAAGAGAAGACATAATATCAAAGGTTAGCTTATTAACAAACTAATTTTCTCCTGAACTTTTGATTTGAAATGTTATTAATAAACAATTTTTAAACCTCAAAATATCTATGGAGGTCTTTGAGGCTAATGAATGTGTATGATAAGTAGGTATATTAAAAAAGCAAAAGCTGCTTAAAGGAAATGAGTAAACTTGACCCTTAGCAAAAGTAGCATTATTCCTATAAAAATATTTATAATTCTGCACGAGGTGCCCTTAGTACTCTCTGTTTTATTACCCAAACTAGGTAACTCTGCATATTGCTGTTGCTATTAAATGCCAGATTAAGAAAGCCTTTTATGGGTGACCTGATGCGGATTGTTGAGATGTGACTAAGTCTGGAAATTTCTCTTGGAAATGTGCCTATGTGAGTCCTGTGTGAAGCAATTGTTATATGGGAGTCTCTGATGGCTTTCAAGGGCACAGCTCCACAAGTTACTGGATGTGAGAGTCTGTTCATTAAATTGGGGTCTAAGGATCAGTTGAAATCCCTGCATCCTGCTGCATAGCAACATCCCTGCCTGAGCGCCTTGACTCCATCTCAGGGTTGATAGTGGAAATCCCTAGGCCTGGGGAATTTCAATCTGCATTCCTTGGGAATGGGCTTCAGGGTCCCTCAGGAGTTCATAATCACTATGACAACTGTGGGCCTATCCCAGGTCATCTAGGACCAGTGGTCACACATTTAACCTCTTGTTTTTCTGTTCTTGTGGCAGCAGTGGCATAGTGATCTGGAATTGGAAGACCTCTCTGTGGCTCTCCTGTCATGGTAACCTTGAGATTCTCTGGTACTGCCCTCTATCTATCACAGGAAGGCTGGACCTATTCGATCAGTTCGTCTATGGTACCTAATGGGCCCGGAAGGGTTCCAGAAGAGATGGGGGTTGTTCTTAATGGTCTGCAGCATACTCTGGTTCTGGCTGTCACTTGGAATAAGAGGCAAGGCTTTGGACCAGATCATGACCATACAACCTCTCCTGGTTCATGGATCCTGTCACTTTCCAAGATTCAAGGAACAGCTAAGGGAGATGAAACGGGCTAAGAGATATCTGGAGTGTTTCTGGAGTTCAGTGAGGAGTGAACTTGACCTAACATGGGTGAAGTTTTTAATGGTTTTTATACAGTATATTCTTTATTATGTGCATGGCATCCAGAGTAACTATATGAAATGGGCAGCTAATACAAATATATATGAATGAATGAATGAACGAACGAACAAACAAACAAACAAACAAACAAACAAACACTCACTTAAAATGGATTCACAATCCCATTTTTCTTTTGGTTTTTCAATGATTAAAGTTACCATTTCTTCAATCTCATCTTCTTCCTCATTCAAGGGCAACTCTGTTTCTTTCTCGGTTTCAATTTCATCAAGTTTCACACAACTTTTAAAGAAAAAGAAAGATACAGAAGGAAAAAAAGCTAAATTTTAAATTTTAAAATACTGTGATTTTTAAAAACCTGTCAGCTTTTCTTACTTAAATCAGTATTATTTAGACTAGCTATTTACCTGACAGTATGGTCATTAAGTAGATAATCAAGGGACTGACCCAATTTTATGACTTTCTTTAGTGGCGAGTTATTAAATAAACATTGCGATTATAAAGTATTTTTTGCCAGAAACCTGAAATAAATGCTGGGTTTTGACAAAAACATCATAAATTGTGGTCATATGACCATGGGACATTTATTTATTTATTTATTTATTTATTTATTTATTTATTTATTTATTATTTATTTATTTATTTATTTAAATTTCTATACTGCCCTACTCCCAAAGGACTCAGGGCGGTGAACAGCCACAGGATAAAACACATAAATACAAAAATTTAAAATAGAATAAAAACTAATTAAATAATTTGGCTGAACAAATTTAAAATACCCCATAATTTAAAAACAAATTAAAATTTACATTTAAAAAGGGGAGAAGATTTAGGCCAGGCCAGCTTGATGAAATAAAAAAGTCTTAAGCGCGCGACGGAAGGTGCGCAGATCCGGGATCCTCCGTATCTCCAGGGGGAGCTCGTTCCAGATCGTAGGTGCTCCCACAGAGAAGGCTCTTCCCCTAGGGGCCGCCAGTCAACATTGTTTGGCCAACGGCACCCGGAGGAGCCCCTCTCTATGGGAGCATACTGGCCGGTGGGAGGCTATTGGTGGTAGCAGGCGGTCCCGTAGATAACCAGGTCCTAAGCCATGGACCGCTTTAAAGGTGATAACCAGAACCTTGAAGCGCACTCGGAAGACCACCAGGAGCCAGTGCAGCTCGCGCAGGTGTTACATGGGAACTCCACGTCGCTCCCATAACCACCCGCGCGGCCGCACTCTGCGCCAGTTGGAGCCTCCGAGTGCACCTCAAGGGAAGCCCCATGTAGAGAGCGTTACAATAGTCCAGACGAGAGGTGACCAGGGCCTGAGTGACTGTGTGTAGAGAGTCCTGATCTAGAAAGGGATGCAACTGGCGGATCAGGCGAACCTGATGAAAAATCCTCCCGGTCATGGCCATCAAGTGTTCTTCTAAAGACAGCCGTGAATCCAGGAGGGCGCCCAAGTTGCGAGCCCTTTCCGTGGAGGCCAATGATTCGCCCCCAATAGTCAGCGATGGCACCAGCCATTGCAAATGACTGTAAATGCAGGCTGGTTGCTGAGCTCCTAAAATGCATTCATAGTTTGGAACAGTGTCATAGGTATCTTTTGGAAAGGATATTGTAACTTAGACTGGTTGCTAAACAACTGGTTCATAGACCTGTTAACATTGTAATCAGTAATCAATCCAGATATAACCAAAGTCTTAACTAAGTTCTTTCCCCAAATGTACCACAGCCATATGATTTAAAAATTATTTTAAAAATATATTCATTTTATCACCAGATGTTTTACTGAACTCACTAGAGATCAATTTAAAAAGATACCAGTAATTAAAAAGATTCCCTCCTTTTAGGATTAGCAGAAAAGATGAAGCTCAAGCCATCTTTGGCATGTTTTAAAGCGGGGATTGAGGGGTTTTTTAATTAGGGTTTTTAATAATCTTTTAAGGGGAACTGGGAGGGCGACCAAAGGGGATGGGGGGGGTAATCCACCTAGGTCAGGGCCCAGCCTGGCACAGGGTAACGGTCTGGAGGGCGCAGGACGAGGGATTGGGGATGTCATCAGCACGGTGGATGGGAGGGGCAGATATGGCGGGAGCAGAGGACCTTATCTTGTGCCGGGGGTGCGCACTCGCTACTTGAGAGCGATTGCGCGCCCCGGTCCTCAAGGCTCCCCTCGGATACTAGGTGGCTCAGATACTCAGGACCTGGGCCTCCGGCTGATGCTGTGCAACGCCAGGTCCATGGTAAATAAAGCCCCCCTCATTTACGATCTTATTCAAGAGGGCGGAGCGGACCTGGCGGGTATTACGGAGACCTGGTTGGGCCCGGAGGGAGGGGTCCCTCTGGTTGAGATGTGTCCACCAGGCTTCAGAGCATTCCATCAGCCGAGGGCCCAGGGGAGGGGCGGGGGGTGGCGGTTATTATTAACGAAGGTCTGGGTCCGAGGGAGACCACTGTGCCACAGATTGCCGGGTGTGAGTCCCTCTTTGTGAGATGGGGTCATGGGGTTCAGATGGGCTTGCTGCTTACGTACCTAGCTCCCTGCCGCGTGACAACGGCCCTGCCCGAGCTACTCGACGTGATAGCCACGGTGGCAGTTGATACACCAGGCTTATGGTCATGGGTGATTTCAATCTGCCGTCCGTTGGTGAAACGTCAGAGATGGCTCGGGAGTTCATGGCTTCCATGACGGCCATGGACCTGACCCAGTTAGTTCATGGCCCCACGCACAGGGAGGGACACACGCTGGACCTGATTTTTGTCTCTGGCCAGTGGTTGAGTGGTCTTATTATAGGGGATATAGACATGAAACCCTTGTCATGGTCAGATCACTCACTCCTTCGTCTGGACCTTCAAACTGCTACACCCCGCCGCAGGGAGGCGGACCCAATTAGATGGATCCGCCCCAGGCGCCTGATGGATCCTGATAGGTTCCAGACGGAGCTTGGGCCAATTCCTGAAGATCTGGCACACGATTCGGCCGAGGACCTGGTAGCTGCCTGGGATCGGGCGGCTGGTGGGGCCTTGGATCGAGTTGTGCCTTTGCGGCCTCTGACCCGGTGTCGATCCCTCGCGGCTCCTTGGTTCACCGAGGAGCTGAGGGAGATGAAATGCCGGAAAAGACGCCTAGAGAGCGGTTGGAGGGCCAGTCTCGCTGAATCTGACCGAACACTGGTAAGGTCGCATATTAAGACCTACCTAGTGGCGATAAAGACGGCAAAGTTTAACTACTTTTCCGCCTCTATTGCGTCATCAGGGAATCGTCCGGCCGCCCTGTTCAGGGTAACCCGCTCCCTGCTCCATCCGGGAGCGCGGGAGGATCCCTTGGAAGGCAGGGCGGAGGATTTCGGACAATACCTGTATGACAAAATCGCTCAGATCCGGGGGGATTTGGACTCTGACTGGGTAGATCAGGGCAGGGTGACGAGGAATAGTCTTGAGAATGTTACCTGGGAGGAGTTTGATGCTGTGACTCCGGATGATGTGGACAGGATTTTGGGGAGACTTAGTGCGGCCACATGTTTACTGGACCCGTGTCCCTCCTGGTTGGTACTGGCCTCCCGGGAGGTTACACGAGGCTGGCTCCAGGGTGTTATCAACGCTTCGTTGAGTGAGGGTCACTTCCCCGCCGCCTTGAAAGAAGCGGTGGTGAGGCCTCTCCTCAAGAAGCCGTCCCTGGATCCGGCAATATTGGCCAACTATCGTCCTGTCTCCAACCTTCGCTTCCTGGCGAAGGTTGTTGAGAGTGTGGTCGCGCGACAGTTTCCACAATTCTTGGAGGAAACATCCTATCTAGATCCGTTCCAGTCGGGTTTCAGGCCTGGATACAGCACGGAAACGGCATTGGTCGCATTGGTTGATGATCTCTGGAGGGCTCGGGACAGGGGTTGTTCCTCTGTTCTGGTCCTGTTAGACCTCTCAGCGGCTTTTGATACCATCGACCATGGTATCATGTTGCACCGGTTGGAAGAGTTGGGGATGGGGGGCACCGTATTACGGTGGTTCTCCTCCTTTCTCTCCGACCGGTCGCAGTTCGTGTTGGCAGGGGGGCAGAGGTCGACCTCAAGGCCTCTTATATGTGGAGTGCCTCAGGGGTCGGTCCTCTCGCCCCTCCTGTTCAACATTTATGTGAAGCCGCTGGGCGAGATCATCCGTGGCTTTGGGGTGAGATACCACCAGTACGCTGATGACACCCAGCTGTACATCTCCACCCCAGGCCACCCCAACGATGCCCTTGAAGTGATGTCCCAGTGCCTGGAGGCTGTGCGGATCTGGATGGGGAGGAACAGGCTCAGGCTCAACCCTTCCAAGACTGAGTGGCTGTGGCTCCCGGCATCCCGATATAGTCAGTTGACTCCATCACTGACTATTGGGGGCGAGTCGTTGGCCCCCACAGAGAGGGCTCGCAATCTGGGAGTCCTCCTGGATAGGCAGCTGTCCTTGGAGGAACATCTGACGGCTGTAACCAGGGGGACCTTTTGTCAGGTTCGCCTGATCCGCCAGTTGCGGCCCTTTCTTGATCGGGATTCCCTGTGCACAGTCACTCATGCCCTCGTCACCTCTCGCCTTGACTACTGCAACGCTCTCTACATGGGGCTCCCCTTGAGGAGCACCCGGAGGCTCCAACTGGTCCAGAATGCAGCAGCGCGGTAGTGACGGGAGCAGCCTGGCGCTCCCATGTAACACCGCTCCTGCGCGAGCTGCACTGGCTCCCAGTGGTCTTCCGGGTGCGCTTCAAGGTGTTGGTTATCACCTTTAAAGCGCTCCATGGCATAGTGCCTAGCTATCTTCGAGTCCGCCTGCTGCCACCGACGATCTCCCATCGACCCGTGCGCTCCCACAGAGAGGGCCTCCTCGGGGTGCCATCAGCCAAACAGTGCAGGCTGGTGACCCCCAGGGGGAGGGCCTTCTCTGTGGGGGCACCTACCCTCTGGAATCAATTGCCTCCAGAGATAAGGAGAATCCAAGACCTCGGTGCCTTCCGCCGTGCCCTTAAAACCTTCCTTTTCCAGCAAGCCGGGCTGGCCTAATTTTTTAAGTGTTTTTAAGTGTTTTGTTTATTGTTTTTAATTAATGGGGCCAAATTTATATATGTATATTTTAACTGTATTTTAATATTTGTACTTGATGTTTTTACTTGGCTGTTCACCGCCCTGAGTCCTCAGGGAGAAGGGCGGTATACAAATTCAAAATAAAATAAATAAAATAAAATAAATCTACGACAATCATTGCTCAAACTCTACATAGAGAAGAAAAGCTTGGCCGAAGCCTACACTGCTGTTCGGGCATGAGGCAATACTTCCTAAAGTTACTTTTAAAGGACTGAGTTAATTATGCTTTAAACCACAGGTCTTACATTAGTAATATTACTGTTCTATCTATAAACTGTTCACTGTTGAACAGGTACACAGAAATTTTCTAAGAAACATACTATCCAGTAAGAACACTTTACATACTCCTTTGCTTTCTCTCTGAAGTAGTCATTCAAAACTTCCTGTAATCGAGCACTGTCACTTTGGATGAAACCTTCTAATTCAGCATTATCCAGTGGTCCAATTTCATCATCATCAAATCGTTCGAAAAACTAAATATAAAATATATATATATATTTAAATCAATTCCATATGCTTTCAATAACAAACTTAGATCACAACCCTCAAATACATTTTAAAACAAATTTAAAATGTATTTGAGGACAATTATTTTACATTCCCTCCCCTTTATATAACCAACATTTTCTATTGATGAAAAAAGCTCATGAAACAAAAGTTACTGTTATCCCAGTGATCCCCTTTCTATCTAATTTATATAGCCACTTATCTCACAAACAGGTGATTCTGAATGGCATACAACAAAACTAAAACAATAAATATCTAAAACCATCATTACTGGCAAATATTAAAGTGTTAAAAACTAATTTTTTTAAGGCAAAAAATAAGGTACAAGTCAAGGTAAGTCACAGCATTAGATGCAGTATTATAAAACTCCTTAAAATTCTTAAAGATAAGCACATTAATAGAGCAATAGTTTTACATACAAGGGGTGTTAAGAGATCAGAATTAAAATTAAGTAATATTTTCCAAGTATATGCCAATAATTACAATAACTGTTGTAAGTTTATTTCACCTTCTCAAATCTTTCATCCAGAAGTGTCAGTTGTTCATTTCTTTTCATGACTGAAGAGGTCATGGAATACTCTGTGAAACGGCTCTTGGTTTCTTCTTCCATGAAGAGAAATTCTTTCATCTTCCCTTTAAAATCACTGTCATCTGACAAAGGACCCTCAGAATCATATTCTTCATCACTCTGAAAATCTTCTCCATCCTCTTCCTCCTCCACATCTTCCCAAGCATCTTCGTCTTCAGATAAGCTGGCAATAGCATATACATTAATTGGCTTCCTTAGATTTACACTTCATTTTACTAGTATGCTGATTAATACTTCATGATTTTTCATGTACTACTGTACAATATAACTAAGAATGAAATAGTAATCAATCAAGACCTGAAAAAGGTATAAAGAGTGGAATAATTTTGATACACCCAGTATTGGGATTCCCTCCCTAGGAGAAAACTGAGTAAGATAATAAAAGTATAGTAGTATGTTTTTCATTCCATTACCAAGAGAGTTCCTTCTCTTGTTCTAGGCTTCCAGGTTTATTAGCTGTTAAGATGAAGTCATCTTCAAGCAGATTATCTGGATTGTCAAAATCAAAGTCATCATCTAGTGCTGCAATAATGTCGGGATCAAGATCCGGTCTAGGCCCTATTGTTAGATAAAAGACCACGTTAAAAAAGCAGTTTTGACAGGATAAAGTAATTTCTCAGAACTTTCAGTTTCCCTGAACACAAGTTATTTACCAAACAGAAAAAAATAACTCACTACAGTAGCAAATAGTTAGAAAATTACTTTCTCTTGTTACCCTCAGATCACACCTGAGCATTTTTCAAAAATTTTTCAGACTGAATTGAATGGAAACGTGAACAGTGTTGTCTTCTTGCCTTGATGAAAATAATGTGTTGCCTCAGTGGCACAAAGTATCCATCAAGGCAAACAACAGCTATCCTATGAAACCCTTATAATTTATCTCTTTTTACAGATTAGGACAGTAACAGAATTCCTCAAATCATATATACATCACTAATAATGTGAAGGACAGATTTAAAAAAATTTAAGGAAAAAGTTTCATTTTACACATTGAAATATAAGTGTACATTAAAAATGTAGTGTAAATGAAGTACCTGGAACAGGAGCAGCTTTGTTTAATAGTCCCACATCTTCTTCAAATTCTGATGCAAATACTGAGGAGGGCAGATTAATGGTGGGAGCCTAAAGAACAAACAATATGTAGCATTTTCTTTTAAAATGTTCAAGAGACCAAGTGTCCTCAACTGAGTTTCTAGCATATTCTTTTCAATAATACAATGTATAAATCTGTTCTGTCCTATAATAAAAAAGTTTGGAATGCTGTCAATAATTTTATTAGCAGCACTAATGTATCAAAATGAGGTTGTTTTTAGATCTATCATAAAAGAATTCAATGGGTGATTGAAAAAGGTATGCGAAAATCAAAAACATGTTTAAAAATGTAAACTTTAAATTTAAGAACTACTAGTAGTTTGATTTGAACATACATAATAGTAATTATAGGAAATACGACCACGGTAGCCAAGAACATTTTTACTTACTGGAATATATTGAATTTCATCTTCTACCTCCCCTTCTGTAGACACTACAATCCTGCCTTGATTTGGGAAGCTTGATGGAACAAGTTCAGAAGGTCCTGAAGCTTCTTTCAAATGTTGCAAGTAATTGTAATCATCATCAAAGAACACTCCATATTTCCGCTGTTCTTCTTTTCTTTTTTCATCATTTTTCTAAAGGCATTGAAGAAGAAAATGAATGAATTTAGCTAATGTTGCTGTCAAACAAAAGAAAAAAAGCATTTCCAATTACTTTCTACACATCTTTGTAGCAATGTTGATGCTCAGAGAATTCAGAATTCTTCTATTAGAAAAAACATATAGAGTAGAGTAGAGTAGAATAGGAATAGAATTAGAATTCTTTATTGGCCAAGTGTGATTGGACACACAAGGAATTTGTCTTAGGTGTATATGCTCTCAGTGTACATAAGGAGAATAAAATACATTCATCAAAAATAAAAAGATACAACACTTAGTAATAGTCTTGACATTTTTTCTGCAGTATCATTTCCCCACAATGGTCAACTCAAGCGTCTCCTGAAAGTCAATCCATAAGCAGGATAGTCTTTCCCCATCCTTTTACCTAAAGTAAGCATTAGTCTGCTTTTCTTCAGCTTTGTCATTTCTTATTACCTTTAATGTAGGCAACAGAACTCTCTGAGGTGCACTATCATCCGCCGTCAAAGGGTCCTTCTGACTTCTGTGCACTACATGAAATGTTACAGCTTTTTTCTTTTCTATGAAAGGTTTTTTCCGTCTGTGAGGCTACAAAACAAGAGACAGTTCTCTGAAAATGGAACAAAACTGATAAGGGTTTCAGTTTATCTAGGAAAAACAGGTTATTCAAATCCTCCCTAGGAATATAATTGAAAAAAACAAACAAACAATTTTTAATGCTGCACAGTCACATTACTCTGATCTGGGCAATCACAAAGACCAAATAAATAAACAAATCTGTTTCATCTTTATTTAGTTAACTGATGCATATTAAGTATTTTGAATTCTTTTAGCTTTTTAAAATGTGTTAAATGTAACCAGAATAGATTGATTTGAGCTTTGTTGGGATGGTTTGTCTGGTTCCAGGGTTGTCCAGAACACAGAGTAGTTTGTAGAGCTCTAGACATTTTCTGTCACAGATATGTTTGGATCATCCCACTGCAGAGAATTTCCACAGTGAATGTTTTTCCTATTGAAACGGTAAATTTTATGCCTAACTCTTGGTAAATTTTATGCCTATAACTTGAGATGATTCTCAAATTACTTGACTTTATATACTACATACTACTGAAATATCTCTTAAGTGTATAACAAAAAGCATAAAACCAAATCAAAGCCAAAGATAGCAAAAAGGACAATAATTAAAATAAAAAGAACTTTTCCCTAAAAGTTTTGTTTTAAGGCCTTCCTAAAATACAAACAATGAAGTTAGATTCCACAGTTCCAGTAAATTTGATACAGAGAAGACGGAAATGCAAGTTGCCAAGAGACAACCTTCATCGCAAGTAAATCATATCAGCTAATCCCAGCATATCAGGGAGGGGGAACAATGGAAATTATAAAGGAGACATTTGCTCGGTTAATCCCAACACAAACCATTTAGATTTTAAAAATAATAAGTAATTTAGATCTCATCAGGAAACAAATCAGCAACCAACACAATGCCTTCAGTATAAGAATCGGACTCCACCCTAACAGCATCTAGGAAAGTAAGGTGAACAAATACTTCCAAGTGTCACAGTTACTCCAATCTTCATGAAAGAAGACAGGAGAGGATAGTTATGATTACTTTTTCCTGGTTAAGTCCCATATCATGTGCAATTTGCAGCTACCTTTACCAGGTAGGTACCTCACACAGATATCCAAGTGGTGACAGATTGTGGAAACCACATATCTAATGGCTTCACATAATTTGGAAAAACTTATCTGTTCACAGGAAATTATTTCCTGAAAACCTAAAAAAAAGTTAAGATTTTCAGTGTTGCTTTGTGAGGCCATAAAACATGTGTAGCATCCAGACGCTGTCACCACTTGGATTTCCGTGGGAGGCTTCCTGCCGGCAAAATCCTAATTGATCTGGTCATATATCCATTTTTAAAAAAAAAAAAATATTGTAAGTTTTCAAATGGCAAAGCTGTTCTTGATTCCATACCCTTTTCATTAATGGTCCATTCAGCACAGCTGCATATTTCAATTCGCTGCGTTTCTAAGTAGCACGGCCTCAGATTCAGTGCCTGCTTGGAATTACAGGGCATCATGTGCAGGTGCCTCTATCTGAATTTTCCTGGATTTCACCCATCCCAAAATGTCCCTTCCCCCCAAGTTACAGCAGGTTCATAAATGATCTGCCACTTGTGAGATAGATTAACAGAATTGGAAGGGAGCTTGTAGGTCATCTAGTCCAACCCACTCACTCCCCCCCCCCCCACCTCCGCCCAGGCAGGGGACTCTACTCCAGAGGTCTTTAAACTTGGCAGCTTTAAGACTTGTGGACTTCAACTCCCAGAATTCTCCAGCCAGCTATGCTGGCTGGAGAATTCTGGGAGTTGGAGTCCACAAGTCTTAAAGCTGCCAAGTTTGGGGACCCCTGCCCTACACCATTTCTGTCAACGTCAATTGGAAGAATTCCGACATTTCTTTCTCAGATTATCCATCTTCCTCCATAAAAGGGCGGGAGAACTGACAACCGCAGCCCAAGACTGTCAGCCTGCTCAAGCCTGAACTTCACGCACCGCTCACCATTGTGCGAGTCTCCGACGCTAATGGCCGTCAAGCGTCGAATGCTCTACGGAAACTCGCGAGCCGAGTTCTCAAACGGGCAACTCCACACCTAACGCGCTTTGCCGCTTCCCGTTTTTCCGGTTCCGGAAACGGATCGTCAGTGTTCCCGAAGTTGTCGCTCTTAGTTTCCGATCTCGTTGGTGCACTTCTAGCCATCTTGGGATATACCAATTGTTGTTGAAAAGGGGGGGGCAAGCAAATAAATCGGCTGGCTACAATATCCAGCAAGCTCAAGGAAGATCGTCAAGAGAGAATGGAGTATACAGTTTTTCTTTCCATGCAATAATAACGTGTTCATGCCGGGAATAATCCCAACAAAATCATAAGCCTCAATAATGCGCTCTCCCTTTTCCAGCGGAAGTATTGGTAGAAAAGAGCAACGGTTTAGAAAGGGCTAGAGCGGCATAGTTGATATCATAGATGTCTCTTTATTAGGGGGAAAAAAAACCCTTTGGTATACCGGAAGTGCCCATAAAGATGAGATGTAGCGTTTTTTGCACGTGGTCTTTTGTCTGAGTGATGTGCGTCACTATGTGAAAGACTATTAAACCACTATAAATATTACAGTTTGTAATATTGAATTACAGAATAACAAGAGTTGCAAGGGACCTTGGAGGTCTTCTAGTCCAACCTCCTGCTCAAGCAGGAGAGACTATACCAATCGGAGTAAATCCCAAAGGTGCTTTTTTCAAGAAGCAACTGGAATTTCTTGTTTTTTATTTGAAGACGTTTCGCTTCTCATCCAAGAAGCTTCTTCGGCTGTGGCAAGATGCTTCCATTTCCCACCATCCAGCCAGAGCTGAAGAAGCTTCTTGGATAAGAAGCGAAACGTCTTCAAAGAAAAAACAAAGTTCAGTTGCCTCTTGGAAAAAAGCACCTTTGGGACAACCGTGGCCTCGATGACAGAGAATCTATATAGGCAATCTGAACAAATGGCTGTCTTGTCTCTTTTTTAAAAATCTCCAGTGATGGAGCACCCAGTACTTCTGAAGACAAGCCATTCCACTGATTGTTCTCACTGACAGGAAATTTCTACTTAATTCTAGATTGGATCTCTCTTTGTAAAGCTTCCATCTGTTACTTCTTGTCCTGTCCTCAGGTGCTTTGGAGGATAGGTCAACCCATCTCTCTGACAGCCTCTCAAATATTGGAAAATTGCTATTATGTCATGCTGAGTCCTTTGTTAGACTAGTCATACCCAGTTCCTGCAACTCTTCAAACTATGCTTTAGCCTCCTGTCCTCTATATTTATCTTTGTTGCTCTTCTCTATTCAGTTTCTGAGTCTCAACATATATTTTTTTTTATTGTGGTGACCAAAACTGGATGCAGTATTCCAAGTGTGGCCTTACCAGTGCAGCATAAAGTGGTACTAACACTTCACATGATCCTGATGCTCTGGGAGTGCAGCCTAGGACTACATTGGCTTTTTAGGCAGCTACATCACACTGTTGTATTAAATGATTGTTCACTAGGACTCCTAGATCCCTCTCAGAGTTACTGCTGCTAAGCCAGGTATCAACTATTCTATACCTGTGCATTTGGCTTTGCTTGCCTAAATATAAGATCTTATTTTTCTCATCACTGAATTGTATTTTGTTAGGTAGGGCCCAATGTTCAAGTCTAGTCAAGATCCTTCTGGATCTTGAGCCTATCTTCTAAAGTGTTGGATATTTGTGTTGTCTGCAAATTTGATGAGTTCCCTTTCTATCTATTTAAATCGTTTATGAAGATGTTGAAAACTTACTGGGCCGAAGACAGAGCCTTGTGGTATTCCACTGCATGCTTCCCTCCATGTAGATGTGATTCCAATGAGGACAATACATTAAGTGTGGTTGGTCAGTCAGTTATGAATCCATCTGGTAGTGATGCTGTTTATTCCATATTTTTCTATCTTACCAAGAAGTAAGCTGTGGACTAGCTTGTCAAATGCCTCACTGAAGTCAAATATATACTATGTTCACAAATTTTGCTGGCCCACTTTAATTTAGTTACTTTGTTAAAGAATGCAAAAAGTTTGTGTGGCATGATGTTTTTGTTTGTTTTTGAGTTTAACTGTACTAAAGTGATCTTTACTATTTATTTAATTTATTTAGTAAACTTACATGTCACTCATCTTGCCTAGAGGTGACTTACATGGTAAATATATGGTCTATGTGTAAAGAACTTCTAAAGTTAAAAGTAACTTTAAAAAGTTAAACTATGAGTTTGAATATTTACAGGAGTTCCCTGCTTTATAATATTAACATCAAACTAGGTTGCTTATATATATTCCTGCTTTTAGACCAGACAGGATCTCAGACTGTATCTGCCTTCAAACATTACAATGTAAAAAGATGAAATAAAAACAATCAGAAAAGAGAGAGGGAAGGCACTAATTCTTAATTGTTTAACTTTATATCACAACCAAAATTTGTTAAAATTGGATTTTACAATTCAAAGAAGTTTTAATACTCCTCCAATATTGCACAATATTCTAAGTATGGCTAGTCTGTGGATGGTGCTGTATAGCTATATTTTTGTAACTTGTAAAAAAAAGGAAAAATAGAGAATAACTCTTTCATTTGATTCCAATAGAAGACACTACTTTCGGGTTGGACTGTAGAGTTCTTGGTGCTCTCTGATCTTGGAACAAGGAACAACTAGAGAGGACACATTAATACTATCAACAATATCTTCAATATAGTTGGCTAATGAAATATCTGCAAGCAAACATCCAAACTCAGAGAGCACGAACAAAACTTTTCATTTGAGTTTGACTCCTGGAACTATTAAAGGTACCATATCTGAAACAATCTATAAAATCTGCAAAAATTTGGATAATCATTAGATGACACAAGAAAGGCAAAAAAGATCTATGATACCAGTGGTTATCTGGATTTTTTCTGCCTAAACTAGCCTTAGCTTAGACTATATGGACACATCTATGGTTTTCTTGGCAACAGTGCAGGAAAAATATGTTCTTCAAGATTGTTTTACTTCTAACCCACAGCCTTGAAATTATCTGGAAGTTTTCATCCACATAATAATCTATCCTGATCCTGCTTAACTTCCACTCAAAAGAAAATCCGCCACATTAACCATCCTCAAAACTAACATAGATCATCTGGGAGCCCCTCCCCTAATTATTTTATTTTAATCTTCTTAAGCCTAGTTCAAATCTTCAGTTTCTTGTTACAAATAGTTCTGTTTGAACAGCCTCTGTTGTGTTAAATCACACTTAGGTTGGTTTAAAATATTTTTAGAGTATAATGCTGTATACATTTATATAGGCATATGGCTAGGCTCTAGGTAAACTCAGGAGATCTTATTTCTAAGTACACACATATAAAGTAATTCTGATACATTTTTAATTTCTCAAAAGAAAGGAATAAAAGTTCCAACGTTAAAAAATCATGACAGAGATCATTTATTGCTGAAAAAAATACGTATCTTTTATCATTAGGAACTAAAGAGAACACATGGACAAAAATAAATGGTAGTATGTACAGACTTTAAAAAGGATAAATAATACACATATATTGTAATACTGCAGTACATGCCCTTGTGTATTTCAGGTCCTTAAGCTTTACTGTGTACATTAAAAGGATAAATAAGTGCTAATATAAGACAATTTTTAGTGTAAACAATGTCGTCGGCTTGTAATAAACCACCATATTTAGGATCCACATAATAAAGCACTCCACCTTTTACTGTTATACTAATTGGATATTCACAAATACAGTTACAAGATAATATAAAAGTAGACTGACCATTTGCTCCACATAACCACACACAACAAAGGCTGTAAATTTAAAGCCCCTTTTGGTAGTTTTCTCATGGTCCTAGAGGAGGATTTAATAGATGTCTACAGCAGCAAATCCCTTTCCCATTAAAGCGTGCCATCAACTTGCTAAGGCAAAGGACAAAACCTGAATCATTCCAAATGCTGCTAAACTGCAACACTGAATACTTTTAGTCAAGAAATATTTCAAATTCTAGGTTAATAAAAGATTGTGTGTTCCCTGACTCTTGTGATAAAGGATCTTTCTCATATAATAGTGTTCTGCTTTGTCCCTTTGCTTCCTTAGCATGGAGATGTTCAGTGCAACAGGTTCTTTGGGGAACAGAATAACTTCCTTTTAGCGATCCCCATTATTGCTCTTGTCCACTGTGGAAGGATAGATTGAACAAAAATAAATGTGGGCAAGGCTCCCATTCCCCAGGCTGACTGGTGTGATGTCAAAGAAGCAAAGGAAAGGGAAACAAAGCACTGTTATGGTAGGAATCCATCCATGTGCAGGTGGTGTGCTCAAGCAGGGAAGACTTGCATCTGTAAGAGTTTTATTTGCAAATGCAATAAAACTTTAAACTAATTGGATATTGTTCAGATTCAACAAAAATCCACTTGTTGTTGTACATATGTATATTGACATTTTTACTTGTGCATAAACTCCCATGTGCCTTTGAACAGCCATTTCAGTGTAAAGGACACCCTCTTCTATCCCATTAGTTTGTTACAACAAATATTTACTGTAGTCCCAAACGTAGCAATATAATGCCAATTTATTCTATGTGATTTGCCAGCCCCCTTCTCCCCCCCCCCGAAAACTCCTGTCATGACCTTTCCTATTCTGATAGAAATAAATCCTGATTTCAATATAAATTATCCTCTTAATCTTACATTGTTCTTACTGATTTAAGGACCAATTAAATATAGCTCAACTATCAAAACGGGGGGCGGGGGGAATGTCCATGTATATTTCGTCTTTGTTGAACTTTTGAGTTTGGCTTGAAAATCCGATTATCACTATTGTCTGATTAAGCAAGATTAAAGATCATCAGTTCTTTTCACAGCATTCTTATTGTCTCATTTTTTTTTAAACTTTCTAAGCATATTTTTCAATTGATTCATGATTACAGAGAACCCTTGGTGCTTCTTTTAAATTCATCACATTTTTTAAAAAAAGGAATTTGTGTTGCAGTCCTAAATAATAAAGATACACTTAGCGATTTTAATGTTGTACAACTCATATAATCTAGTTGTACTCAAAACTGTAACCCCCAATGGATAATTTAGAGGTCATAATCATACAATCATAAACATAACTGTGAATTGTAGTAATTACTGCCAAATTCACATATTACATGAAATTCCTGTACTATTTATGAGAAGTAGAGTTGGCAATTCTCCAAAAAAGACATTCTGGAAGACAGAAAGAGAATTGTTCACATTCCTGGTTTTTCATGTTGCTGTAGTAATCCAGTCTCTTAATGTAGTATAAACTTACTTCCACGAAGATTTTTTTTTTAATTCTAAGTATATAAGTTGGCCCACAAACAATAGTTCAGGTATGTCTGTTCCCATTCTATTTGAAAATGGATTGTGCTTCCTTCCTGTCAATAGTCATTTTCTGTTCACCCAGTTAACTGGTGGTAAGGAAAAAACAGTAAGATTTTCTATTCAAAACAAAAGAGTAAACATTCATATTACATGGCCATTTTTATATTCTTTTCTGTATCGCTTCTATTTGTCTCTTTTTGTTAAATATGAGGACCCACAACATAGAGTAACTTCAGGTTTCAAGGTACTGCAGACATTTCAGTTGTGATGTACTCTGGGCTTCAAGATGGAGGACTTTCCTCAGGAAAGATAGTTGTGCTCAACAGCAGAGTATTTTCAACACTTAAGGACGATGAAACCTGAAGGTGAGAAATAAAATGTTTTGATTTTTTTTTCTCATCATCCTCAAGGTACAAGAAAGATCAGAGCAATTGTAAAGTTCAAATATTCAAATTCCAAATGCTAAAACATCCACACAATGCCCATACCATACATACCACTTTCTTTATAAAATAGATTGAATCCATATTTCAAATCCATATTCAAGTCTGACTAACATTGCTGTTAAATTTTTAAGTATTAATGAATACATTTATTTACTTCTTAGCTCTTTGTGTGCTATGCTATCAGGAATAATATTTTAACAACCCCACAGATTAAAATGAGTTATCTTGAAAGGTTTAGAAAGACAAAATGCTTCCAAACTAGCAATGAACTGAGATCCCATGGGCAAAAAAAAATATTGATGGGAACCTTTTGTTTAGATACTGTTTCACATAACTGTGTGAAACACAGTTTAATGCTGTTCAATTTAAGAACAGAATGTTGCCCAATTATTGTTATTATTTCATTTGCTTCAGAGATGGGAGAACTAATACGATAGAACAAAAGTCTTGCATCATTGGATACATGTACAGGAACTAGGATTTTAGAAGCTTTTGATCATGTCTGAAGGTATTCATAGAAACACATCATTTGTGCCTCTATAAATTTCAAATTTATAGGTCATCATTATAAGTTATTTTTGTCTGTTTCCTGTTATCATGTTTGCAATAATTTGAAACTGTAAGCACATATATGACAAGTACCAAATTACTTTAGCCAGCAGTTTAAAACATCTGAGTCAATAAAGTTGTAGTTGGAGAACTATTTTTGGATAACAAAAAGACAAAATTAAATAATCTGAATAAAATACAATGCCTACTCTGTCAAGGCAATGTCAGAAATTGAGTCACAATATTGATTGCAGGAAAAATAAAACCAGGCTGATGCAACTATATTATATACCACCATCACAAGTTCCAGCAATGTGCAAAAGTATTCATGTGATACAAAAGTGGAAAAGAAGAAACTTTGCTATCTGTGCATGAATGGTTTCCTACCTTGTAAACTGTCTACTTTCTTCATGTACTTCCATTTCTGTGCTTTTGAATTCATTCAATTCTTTCCGTATTGCTGCCTGATGAAAGAAAACACAAATGTAAACTCAGATTGTCTTAAATGGAAATACCTACAATGTAACAAAGTGGTCAATCTCAAAAACGTGGCAAAATACATTTTGTGAGCCAAATTTCATAATCCCTAACCATTGGCTAAATTTCTAAGGGTTTATGGAAACTAGTCAAAAGCTCTGAAGGATAATAGTTTGCATCCCCTTTTAATATTTACTCTTGTTAACTAACTTGCTTTTTCTCTTCTTATATCATGAAGTTTTATTTGTTTGTTCAATTTATATATGTGATTCTATATTTACTTTATATAGAATATTTTACTTTGTGAAATTGGACAGTGTAGTGTTTCAAGCTTAATTAAAAAGCAACACTCAAACTTACCCATAAAGTATATTAAGAGAAACCTACTACTCAAAATAGGGAGAGGTCCCCAAAGTTACTCTGATTTTCAAATCTATCAAACCATTGTTGAGGAATAATTCAGAGTTATTTCATACATCATTCTGGTAGAATTTCCTTTACAATTAACATAGGTCTAAAATATCTGTCTACATCTCTCAAAAGAACAAACTACTCCTAGAACTTCAGCATCTTCTACTCTATAGAGATATATAAAATGCAAGACTGGAAACAATAAACAAAACGCAAGACACATTGAAGCATAATGTTATTGGCATAAACCCAACAAGTGGTGGAAGTCATATTGCCAGGTGCCTGAATTTTCATCATGTGACTATGGAGTGCAATAGTGATACAACAGTTGTAACTTCAGGCTCGGGTTGTAAGTCCCTTCATTCAGCACCACTGTAATGCTGAACAATCGCTGAATGAACAGTTGTCAAACAAAAGACTACCTATATTCTAACATTCCACAAATACTATGATATGAAAAATAATTACTGAGACAAGGGAGCCAGATTTAGTGCACTGTTCCTTCTGAGCAAAACTGTACAATTTGTTTTAAAATAATTCTAGAACAATCATATTAAAAGAAATCATGTATGGACGTGCATGAAATCTTAATTAATGGAGATTTATTTTGAGATACAGAAAGACAATGTATTTAAAATTTCAGCTCTTCAGCCATTCATTCATTCATTCATTCATTCATTCATTCATTCATTCACTCACTCATATTCAATTCATTACTCATATTCAATTCATGCAGGATTTATGCCTCTTACCTTGTCTGCAGGTGTTAATCTTGCCCAGGGTTTATCAGCACGTCGATCATAATCTGGTGAATCTGTTACTTCCACATATTCATTAAATCGTAAGATTCTTCGTGCCTGAAGTTCAGCCACTGTTGGTCTCAAACTAAGCTGCAAAGAAAAAAATTTCATAAACTCTCTCCCAAAGAATCTGGAGGTTAGGGTTATCCTAATACAAACATCATCGAAAACAGACAGGGTATAGAATTAAAAAAAAACAACAACACAAAGGTAGAATCATGTTGATGAAAGAAATTCACTGATAAAGCAACATAGCTTCCGCTTGATTGCAGGACAATCTTGCATTGTAAGAAATCCCTAGAATTTAGTCTTGTTTCTCAGAAGTCAAATCAATGGACTCAGACAACCACACCTTTTTTTTTTTTTTTAATTTGATTTATATGCCGCCCTTCTCCGGAGACTCAGGGCGGCTTACAATGCGTTAAGCAATAGCCTTCATACTTTTGTATATTTATACAAAGTCAGTTTATTGTCCCCACAATCTGGGTCCTCATTTTACCTCCATTTGAAAGGATGGAAGGCTGAGTCAACCTTGAGCCTGGTGAGATTTGAACTTGCAGTAATTGCAAGCAGCAGATGTTAATAACAGTGCTTTAGTCCACTGTGCTACCAAAGCTCTTTAGCTTTCTTGAGCAAAGAATTCCACACACTGACTTCATTTTATACATCATTGTCTTATTCATCTGGATAATGTTAATCAACTTCATCACATACTTATATTCCATTTGGCCTCTGCAATGAGTCCAGTTGGGACTCAGGATTTTCTTAGTCAATCTCCCCATTTTGTAGGTCGTCATATGAGTTGATATGTATAACTGTAACACCACAGCCAAATCTCTTTTTATGTCCACCCATTGTCAGGTAAACATACCAATGTACCCTGCCTGTTTATATTTTCATCTTAATGTCATTTCAAACATCACTTGTGAAATTAAGTGTTGTTGAGCACTCTGGAGCTGCACTTCCTCCTTGAACTCATTCTCATTATTTACGTAACAGCTATTCCAACATTTGAAAATAGTTCCGTCATCATTCCCTCTCCCCATTAAAATGACTCACCCAACTCATTCAATCTTTCCTCAAGAGAACAAAATTTCCAGGGCCTTCGCCAGCATTTATCAGTTGGCAATGCAAAGAATGTCTATGTGTACATGTACGGAGGAAGACCTCATGCTGGTGAGAGAAAATCCTGTCAATGTGGCCCGATACAGGATGAAGGTCATTTAGGTTTAATCCTATTTATAGGTAGTCCTCAATTTACGACCACAATTGAGCCCAAAATTGATGTTGCTAAGTGAGATATTTGTTAAGTGAGTTTTGCCCCATTTTACAACTTTTCCTGCCACATTTGATAAGTGAATCATTGCCTTTATTAAATTAGTGACACAGCTGTTAAGTGAATCTGGTTTCCCCATTGACTTTGCTTATCAGATGGTCGCAAAAGGGGAACACATGACCCCTGGACACTGCAATCGTCATAGATGTTAAGTCAGTTGTCAAGCATCTGAATGAGAATCACATGACCACAGAGATGCTGCAACGGTCATAAGTGTGAAAAACAGTCATAAGTCACTTTTTCAGTCCCGTTGTAACTTCGAATGGTCATTAAATGAACTGTTGTAAGTTGAGAACTACCTGTACTTTACATACTTTTTACACATGCTATATTTTTATTAGCTATTTTATACCCATTTTCTTTGCTTAATGTTGAATGTTATACATCTACCATGTTTTCCCCAAAATAAGACCCTGTCTTATATTTTTTTGAACCCTGAAATAAGCGCTTGTCCTTATTGTCATGCACTGAAAAGCCCGATTGAGTATAAGTTTTCTTTTTGGTGGTTTGGATTTGTGTATGTTTGTGTGTGTATGGCCTGTATGATTTGTGTGGATAATTGGTGTAATACAGGTTGGGGAACGTATGGGGCCTTTACTAGGGAAAAGTGCTGCTGCGACTGAAATATCCTCCATCCCCCATATCTCCGTTAGGGAAATTGTTAGTACAATAGTCAGAGGATTGGTTGAAAGCTTGTACAAAGGTATTAGATAAGGTGACTATGATTAATTATTGTAAGGAGGTTTGGCTGACGTTTGTGCTGATACAGCCTAATTATAGGTGGAGTAAGTTTGGGGAGTCAGACCCATATTGGATCAATGCTTTGAAGAAAGTTTTGGTGAAAGAAGAAGTTGATAGTTCAATTGTTATATGTTGAACCTCAGTTCCATGTTCAGTAGTTTAACTCCTCTTCCCTGAGAAGTTCTAGAGTTTTGTATGGGAAGGAAGAAGAAGAGGAAGGTTGGAATCCTTTAGCTTATGCTACATGCCCACCTCCCCCTCCTTTGTATAATGGAAGTTGTGGGTGAAATTGATGTTGCTGCTGGGAGCAGAGAGGAAGAGACTTCAACAGGGCAGTAATATAGGTAGCTGGAGAAGGAGTTGGGTGAATTGTTAGTAATTGTGAAACGGAATCCATCCACTTCTCCTCATGTTAAATGTTCACAAACTAAAGGAATTAGCCGCAATACCATTCGGCATTCCTCTTAAAGGAAACATTAATCTGCTTGGGAGAGATGCATTGTCTCTTCTGGGATGTGAGCTTGGTATACAGATCGTTCTTGTTCTTGGATGAGGCAGAAAACTCTGTAGGAATGTGGTAATGAGGGTTTGTTGTTCTTCTTACCTGAGGTTGAATGCGAATATTTTGTCTTTGATTAATGTGATGTGATGGTGATATGTGTGTGCCGGCTAATTAAGTGACCTTCTTGGCTTAAGCCTGGAGCTGTGGAGAACAGGTGTGGTTAGGGCCCGAAATCAAGTTTTTGATTAAAAACTGCATCCTGAAGTTTTCCACTGCTTGAGGAATGGGCTACAAGATGTCAAGCATGAAAATGAAATGGGTATCTGAAGGGATGGAACCTTTCCAGGTTTTATTCCAGGTTTGCAAATGTTGTTAAATGGTATGTGTGTGTAATGAGAGTTGTTTAGGCAATAGAGCTCATTGTCTTGTAAAATAATAATACTGAGAATGATAATAAAGTTCCTTGAAGTATTTATGCTGACTAATTGGCAGGGAAAAGGCATGTGTGTGTTGGAATACACTAAAAGGTCTGATTGCAGAATAAATATGAGTGAGTGTGGTAAGCCCTTAAATGGGGGTGGTAAGGTGATCCTGATATTTGTGAATGCCTGTGTGTTGAACCCCTGAGAAATTTCCTTTTGTATATTGAAATAGTGAGTGGCAAGAGTTTGTTGTTGTCGTTGTTGTTATGTTGTAATAGCAAGTGTTTGAATGAGCAAGTGAGAGCTGAGAGAGATCCTATGGAGAAGTAGGATTAGGTAGAGGTATTTGCGATGTTAATTGGAGACAGGAGTAGTATTTTTCCTCTCTATATCTCCCCCGTCTTTTTGTTCTGAACAAGAGAAGTAAGAAAGGGGGGAGGGAAGGTGCGGTTTCTAGATATTGGATACTGGATAGTCTGGGGAATAGTTGACTATGTTATTTTAGCTTAGTGTTGTCTAGGTAAAGGATGTTCCCTTGAGGGAAGAATTATTGATAGTTAATTTTAAACTAAGTTGTTTGGAAGAAAGGTTGAAGAGTTGAAGAAAGTAATAATGTAGTGTTACTCCAGTGTTATGTTTGCCTAGTTTAAGGAAAAATTTCCACTTGTCTGTAGTAATGGAAGATGGTATAGCCGAAGGAGTGTTGGTTCGCATGTGGACTGGGAACTAAAAGGTGGTGCACAAATGCTAGGTTTTTAGAATTGTCTCAAGAGAGTTTGGTTCTCTTGACCAATAGGAGAGAGAGATGGGATATTGTGTGGTTATGAATAAATGAATTGAGAATAGGATGAGACTGGATGGTTATGCAGTTGTGAATGGAGACACTATTGAGATATTGGAAGGTGGAAAGTTACCGTTTGAATGGTCAGTGCAGACATGTGAGGTTTTTGCTTTATTGTAAGCATTGCACATATTAATGAGGTAGGGAATATTTATGTTGATTTAACCTATGCTTATGGTATCTTACATACTTTTGGGATAATCTGGATTGAAAGGGGGTTGATATTTAGTAAAAGGAATTGCGATAGGTGGAACTTATCACAGCTGTTTTAAAGGCAGCTGGGGACCCTTCTAAACTTGATATTATATAAATAGTGGATGAAGGGGTGTGTAAGTGACTGGGAAATGGATTAATAAGAATGGAGTGCAAATTTTTACTAAAGTTGTGATGTGGAATGTGATTGAATGAGTGCATGAGGGAACCTATTGGGGAACGCAAGCACTTATTGATTTTATTAAATGTATATGCATATATGTGTCTAGGGGTGTGTATACAATAGTTATATAAATGGTATGGAAATGAATACATTGTGTATGTAAAGAAAAAATATGTAGAGATTTGACAATTTGGCCTTTTCAGTGAATCTAAGTAGATTACATTGAAATGCTGGTGGTGTGACTATTGATATATGTAATCTTTGTGTAAAAATAGGTGCTCAGAAGATTGTTAAATTATATTGGAGTGAATAATACTGAAATATGCATTGGTTGATCTTATTGATAGTGATAGGGGTATACATTTCATTGTCCAAGGTGATGAAGCTTATGGAACAATTAGGAATTGATTGGCAATTACATTTATTGTTTATGCTAAGTTCTATAGGGTGTTGTGAATGTGCTAATCAGATAAGTAAATCTATGTTATAAAAATTAATGTTAGAGTTTCAACTACCTTGGATGAAGTGTTTGCCTTTAGCACTATTAAGAATAGGAACTAGTCCTAGGAAAGATTTGGGGATATCTATGTATGAAATGATGTTTGGATTGCCATATGTGGGGAAAGTTGAGATGCCTAGGATAGAATTGAAGGATGTTTTTTCTGAAAATATATATACAGGGACTGTCCCAGTGTTTTTCTCATTTAAGGTAAAAAGGACAGAATCCACCTCTTGATTTCCAAGCACATGAATACAAAAGTGGAGACTGGGTCCGATAAAAGCCATTACTGAGAAGAAGTTGCAGCTGGTGTGGGAAGGACCGTTCCAAGTTTTGCTGACTACTGAATCGGCTGTAAGGACTAAGGAACAAGGTTGGGTATGCTATTCCAGAGTCGAGAGACTGGTGGTTTTGCCTTATGGAAGGACAGTTGCTGCGGAACCTGCAAACCCTTTTAAATTGACTTTTTGATGACAAACCTTAGATGATTGGGGACCAATGGATGGAAGAAGAGTTTTATGAAGAATTTTGTATTTGGCTAGGAGTGGTAATAATTCTTGTTGTGTTTTTGATTGTATTGAGGAAATATATTATTGATTGGTGTAAATCTATGTTTTGGTATCCAGTGGATGTAAGTTCTCCTTGATTGATTGATGTATTGGAGGTAAGATAATAATCTTTTATCTCTTTGGACAATATGTTGGGGGAGCTAGTTCACTAGGAATAATGGGTTTTTTTGTGGTAATGTTTGTTATTCTACAGGTGTGGATAGGAATGGGGATTTTGGCTGTGTTGCCTAGTTATCCTATAACTTGGTAGCAGCTATGTTTCCATACTGAATTCGAGCACCGTTATTCTTTTATAGAAACACCACTAACCCTAATAGACACCACTGAGGAAGCTGAGATATGTATTAAGTCATCTTTTGCAGATGGTGTGTGCTAAGTGCAAACGTACATATGAGATAGTTCCTCAATACATTGGCCTTACAAATAGAATGGAATTTTTATATAAGCAATGCACTGAGCTATTTGGTAATTATATACCTTCATACAAGAAGTTTTGGATTTTGGAGGAAGGGTTACATTTTTTATGTCTAAGGATACAAGTTCCCTCCAAGTTAATGTTTTTATGTGGTAACATGGCATTGACCAAATTACCTATTGTATGGAGAAGAGTTTCTATACTGTTACAGGATGTTCATAATTTACAGGAATAAAAGATAATGAAGAGGAGAATTGGGGATTGTGAGAAAAATAGGAATTATTCCTGTAAAAGCATAACCTGAGTTACGCCATTTTGAAATCATGTTAAGGCTTTGTTTTACCTTGTATAACCTGATTATATAATTTAGCTGACATTTAAGAACATGAGAAAGGAAATGTGTAATTCCTGTGTTTTTTAGAGGATGTTTGTTTTGCAGGAAATATGTTCCTGGGTCAACTTGCCCTCATTAATTAAAGGAAGTACGTAATTGATGTTTTTGAGGGGTATTTGAGGGGTATTTCTGTTGGGAATTGGGGAATATCCAGGGTGGAATTATGTACTGCATATGTTATATAAGATGTTATGTAAGATCTGAAACTGATTCCCAAGGTACTTTAGTGACGTGTATTCTGATATTCCTGAAGACTATAAAAACTCGTGTAAATTGTTTTATTTCCGTCTTTCTCTACTTTAGAGAGAAAGGCCCTTTGCAAAGAATAAACTTTGTTCCAGGATTATTTTGGTCTTTGTCTCTTTAAAACGATAATGGGATTTACCTGTAGACCACAGGCTTATTATCAGGGGATGTCTTATTTTGGGGGAAACAGGGTATATTTTATAGGTGTTTCTGACACAAAGAAAGAAAGAATGCAAAGGATCTATTGACAAAACATTTAAGTTACCTTTCGACTGAGACTGCGCTTCAATTCTCTTTTAGCTTCTTGTTCTTCTTCTTCATTCTTTTCTATTTACAAATGAAAGAAGAAACATAGGCATAGTTACGGCATGATAAATAGGTGACAGACTTGTTACAATGTAAGAAAATAATCCTCATTAATATTTTAAATTCATTCCAAGTTGTATTTTCTTTCATTTCTTAAACTAGTCTCATTTCTATGATCAGTCATAGGATAAGGAACAGAGAGTAGGCAGCCTCCATTAATTTCTATTCCTAAGGTTCAAATAGAGAGCCTTCCAAGGAAGCAATAGTTAAGCTATGTGTGTTAAAACAATTATTCTATCTAATGATGTGTTAGAGAAAAAATCATTTCTTTTTCTCCCTTCACTCTCATCCTTCTTCATCGGCATAAATTTTTTCTGCCTTTTCTGAAGCCATATGGTATAAACATATATACTGAGTAAGTTGGTAAGAACACGAGTGGTATCTCCCAAGTTTATTTCAATTTAGAAAGGACCAATCATGCCTTATACAATTGAAGGGTAGGAGCTTCCAAGGACTGTACTGGTGAGAATATTTATATATTTGAGACCTAGAAAAAATGCTCGTCCTATTTAAAAAGCAAGTGGAATGAACAAAGAGAAGCAACAGAATGAAGCAAACAAGCTGAAATTGGTTAGCCTATGCCACCATACCTGTCTTCAACTTATGATAACTCTCGACTGTGCAAGAACTTTCCTGTCCATCATTACTCTAACAGTAGAAATATAATCACAGCTTCTGTTTTTACTTGCACTATCTCTGTGTATTTATATAATTACAGCAATCTGTACTGTTCAGAGAATGGTAATGCACAGGCTTACTGAAGATGCCCAATCTTCCTCATTGATTGCCATTCAGGATAGTAAATCTCTTGCTATTCATCTAGAAAGCTGCCACCATAGACAAGGTGGAGAATTTATGACACATTGAGGTATCCTTAAACTGTGCCTGTGCATCTCAAGATTAATGAACTAAGAGCTAGGATCTCTCACTACATGTTAAGAGTTGAGCAGAACATCTCTCAATAGTGGCCCATCACTATATTTCTGTACGTTAATTCCTATCCACTTTTAAGCATTTGTTGTTTGGCTGTTTTGGAACTTTGATACTAATTTTGGATGGATGAATTAAATGTTACATCTCATCTGGTATATAGGCGGTAGCAAATTATGCAGTAGATGTGGCAAATACTCAGTTTCAGTAAATCAGTAGTTCTAGCCTATCAACATGACATGATGATAATGTAGAAATGAAGCCATTTGGACCGGATTACACTGTTGCTAAAATAACTTATTCACCCACAGTTGCCACTCACCAACTCAGTTTATATTGGCCACACTATTTATCACATCATGAAAACGCTGAAAGCAGATTGAAAGAAGATGTGGTTAATACAGATTGAGTTAGGAAAATACGCTTGCAATTTCAGAGCCACTTTTTTGTGAGAAGAGCAAATGCTGGCATTTTATGCCAAGTGTCTGTCTGATCTACTTGGGTTGGGAGGATCTCCATCAGCCTACATCTGCTTTTGACATTCAGGTTTGTGCCCTAATATAATCCAGGAAATTAAACCTGAACATTCCACTATATCTTGTGGGGATTTATATATCTGGGTAACAATGTATGTTTGCTAAGGAAACAAAAAACCTAAAACAAACAAAGCTCTACTCTACTGGAATGCCACAGAAATTATTCTACCCAATAGTTGTTCAAACAATGATAATCCTTATTCTCATCTGGCACAAAGAGCTACATTATGTTTCTAGAAAGCCAGTTTTGGCAAGAATAGCAAACTTACTGCCCTAAGACTCCATACTTGCGATTTACTAAATAAACAACGTCTGTACACTGTAAAAGGTTAAACATATTTACATATTTAAAGTAGTTATAAAACATATAGTTAAACATATTTAATATATTTACTATGTAATGCATGATCAGGATGCTCAGTTCAAACTACTGGGCATGATATCATAAATTGATTCATAATTTAGCACTCGATACTAAGATTTTTAGATCTAATGTTCATGTTAGGATCTGTAGTTCCCAAATGTTATTGTCCCCCTGCTTACTATCTGAGGGCCACTCCAGTCCTGCCTTGGCACCAAATGGCAGGGTACACTTCTGCAGAAGTGGTTATGTTTCAATGAATTCAGCTGCAAATTGTACATTCACACTCTTCCAATATATATGGTTTAATATTCTGGCTATATTTAGCAAAGAACTTGCAGAATTATTCACATTCATAAAACCAGGAAGTGTGATCACTGTGAAAATATAACATTATTGGCATTGCAGAATTAGATGCATTGTTTTAAAGTCTTACGTTTCAGGATGTTTCTTTGTTCTAGTTCTTCAGAGGTGGGCCTTTGACTAAGCCTTCTGCAAAAAGGAAGACACAGATATTTTCTCCCAGTTACAACAACTTCTTAGGAAGGCATAACTTTAGAAAGAATCACTGCCAAAACAATTTCTCAAATACCAATTACCAAATACTATGACTTTACATATTACTTTCAATGCTGAGCATTAATTTGAATTTGCAAATTACCATTTAGTGTTACTGAACTAGATGAGTGTATAGAAATCACATAAATTAAGCATATAATGAATTTTGTAACTGCTCTTGCTTATGAATATATACCATGGTACTGTCTACAAAATCTGATTTGCATTTTTGGAAATATCTACTTGAAATAAAAGAAATAATCAAAAACCCTATTCTGATGATATTACAGTGGGGGAGGGAGTATACTCTGAAGGCCGACTCTTTCTCTGCTGGATTTAAGAGGTTTGTCTTTATCCCCCCGGGCGATTGCTGTTTGTCCGGGGTTTTCAGATCTTCCTCTTTTGTTTTCCGATCTCTCCAGGATCGGAACTGCCCAAAAAGAGCTCCTAGCAGAGAATATTTGGAATTTTTGAATATTTGGAACGACGTTTCGTTCCCTCTCCCACTTCGCAAAGATGTCACTGTCTTTTATATGGGGGGTGGGGAGGGAGACTATACTGCATATCAGCTTTAAAAAATCTGTTCTTTCAAGACAAAATTATCTTGGATTCATGGCAAGTAGCATAACTGTTGTATCAAAAGAACCTGTGAATTGTCTAATTGAGCAAAACTTGCCTGCAATCTTTTTTTTTTTTTTTTTTTGCAATGGGGAGTGGGGGCTTAGGTATTCAGTCTAGTTTGAATAGAACAAGTGTAAAAACCTGAGACTGAACTGCAGGATTATAAATTAATTATCACAGTGGTCATTTATTTATTTCATATCACCTATTCAAAAAGCTGAAAAACAGTTTTTCCTATTCCTGAAGCCTCTTTATTATTCTCCCTTTTTTCTCTCCCAGCCAGTACCTCACTAGTTTTGTGCCGATCTGATGTCTGAGTTCCTGTCTCTCCTCTTCAGATGTTCTCGGTAAGATGTTTTTATCTTCCAGTTCTTTTTTGGATGGCCTGTTGCCAAGTTTGATTGCGAGAGTATCCCTACGATGTATTTTACTTGCTAAAGAGCCTGGATGGAGAATGAATTTTTTAATTCATTAAGTTCACACTTAAGTATGTCAAGATCCAGCCACAATTTGGACATTCAGTACATGAATTTAAAAAATCTCTTTCTAGCTTTTTGTCCCTTTGTGTGGGGCAATTTTAGTTCGTATCAAAATCACTTTTCCTTTATAATATATTAATATATTATATTAATGTCTTAGAACCCATCTGCCAACTAAGGTAGAATTAGAACATTCAATTCCACCCCCCCCCCCCCAAAAATGCTTATGAAATAATTTGATAGGAATATTCTAGTTAGCAAACTGGAAGATAACAGAATGGAGAAGGTGTCCTTGAATCAATGTTGACTCCTGGAAACTGCCTGGATAAGGCCCTGCAGTTTTCTTGGCAACATTTCAGAAGTGATTTGCTATTATCTGCTTTCCAGGGCTGAGAGAGAGTGACTGGTCCAAGGTCACCCACCTGGTTTTGTGCCTAAGACAGGACTTGAACTCATGGCTTTCCAGTTTTTAGGCTGAGTTTCTGCAATTAGAAGCAGACGTGAACCTCACTAGCTAGATCAGGGGTGCCAAACTCAAGGCCTGCGGGCCGCAATTGGCCCATGGGGTTGACCTGGAAATAGCAAAGGACCGGCCCATGGTGCCTTTGGCAGCCAAAATGGGGTGTGGGGGTCACGTGCGGTCCCTGCACCCCATTTTGGCCAGCAGCATGCTGCAGAAGGCCATCCAGGCTGAAAATGAGCTCTCCCATGCCCCAATTTGGCTAGCATGCTGCAGGAGCATCCATCCAGTCTCCCCCGCACTCCCTCCGGCCAGCAGATGGAAAACTACAATGCTGATCCAGCCCTTGAAGAAATCCAGTTTGACACCCCTGAGCTAGATTATAAGGAGAAGGGAACAGCTTTATCTCTCTGATCAATAAATGCCTATTTACATTAATACATAAATATTAAACTTTAAAATTAAGTTTAAGTTTAAGTTTATTAAATTTCTATACCGCCCTTCTCCCAAGGGACTCAGAGCGGTGTACAGCCATATTAAAACACATGAATTTATAAAATTTAAAACCAATTAAAATCAGATATATAAAATTTGGCCCTCAATTTAAAACACACATACACCCATTTAAAATTTATATTAGGCCAGTCCGGCTTGCTGAAACAGAAGGGTCTTAAGGGCGCGGCAAAAAGTGCGCAGGTCGGGGCTAAGACGAAGCTCTAGGGGCAGCTCATTCCAACGGGCTGGTGCCCCCACAGAGAAGGCTCTCCCCCTGGGTGTCGCCAGTCGACATTGTTTGGCCGACGGCACCCTGAGGAGCCCCTCTCTGTGGGAGCGTATTGGCCGGTGGGAGGTTGTTGCTGGCAGAAAGCGGTCTCGTATATACCCCGGTCCTAAGCCATGGAGCGCTTTAAAAGACAGCCGTGCATCCAGGAGAACACCTTGAATCGCACTCAGAAGACCAATGGGAGCCAGTGCAGCTCGCACAGGAGGGGTGTTACATGGGTACACCGAGTCGCACCCATAACCACCCGCGCGGCCGCATTCTGGATCAGCTGGAGCCTCCGAGTGCTCTTCAAGGGGAGCCCCATGTAGAGAGCGTTGCAGTAATCCAGACGTAACGTGACGAGGGCACGAGTGACTGTGCGCAGGGCATCCCGGTCCAGAAAGGGATGCAACTGGTGTACCAGGCGAACCAATAAAAAGTTCCCCAGGCCACGGCCGTCATATGATCTTCCAAAGACAGCCGTGCATCCAGGAGAACACCCAAGTTGCGAGCCCTCTCTGTGGGGGCCAAGGTTTCACCCCCAATAGTCAGCGATGGTGCCAGCTGACTATACCGGGCCACCGGGAGCCACAGCCACTCAGTTTTGGAGGGGTTGAGTTTGAGCCTGTTTCTCCCTAATTAAGGTATTAGTATACATTTCCTTTTTATCTTTGCTCTCATATAAATAAGTTACTGTGATTAACGTGGCTAGGAGTGTAAGAATGTCCTTTGAATAAAGGAGTTTCTTACATTCCTAGCTACGTTAATTGCAGCAGTCAAAGGCAATGGCTTTACTAGCCCTACATGGAAATGCCACTCATTAAATTAAAACCTTTTATGTTCACATCTAAAATATGAAAGTGCAGCATTTGTGGGATAATCACAGTGCTAGTGAAACCAATTTTCAGCCTTTGACGCTAAGTGATTCCATCTTCATGGATGAAGATTCCAAAGGAGGGAAGCAAAATATATATAAAACACATGTCAAATAATAAGGCTTGCAAATATGTATTGTGCCCCAAGAAATACATCCAATATATCCGCTTGTGAGTTCACATATTTCCCAATTTGCTTATTAAGGACAATAGCAAGAACTTGGATCAAACTCTCCAATAGGGACATTCCAACTGTACAACAAGTATGTAGCATCTGTTGCCAATGCAATGAGAAATCACTTTCCAATGAAGGCAACAAGTCAATCGGTAACCTCCATTTTTAGAAACTTTTCTAGATGTTTTGGTTCAGAAGTAAAACAAACTGCACAGCATGCATTATTTCTCCATTTAAAATGGCAAACAGTTGCTTATCAAATCTTCTTACTTTCACCGCTTGCATCTTCATCATCATCTTCATCATCATCTGTATAAAGTATAGGCCCATCTGAATCTGAGTCACTGGTATGATTATTTTTGCTGTTTCCAATTTCTGGATTTTCTTCAGAAGTTTCAGAAAGTTCATCTGTCAGAAGAGGACTAGTTTGCTCAGGGATTTCTTTTTCCTGATCTTCTTTGATAGCAGAACTACTACAGAATACAGAAGACCAGTCATATATAACCATACTATAATAGTGTATAATATAACCATACAGGAAAAATATGTAAGATAATAATTTATGATTTGAAATTTAACATAAATCAAACTACGTGACTCTTGTGAAACAATCAGTTCTAAAGACTTAAAACTAAGCTCCCCACAAACTCAACACATTTCAAATTTTCCCATACTCTGGCATATCAATATGATTGTTACTAGTTTTAAGAATCTTACTTTAAATCCATTCAAATTAAAAGCTTAAATTTTTAAGAATCTATCTTCCATTTATGAACAGAAAGCAAATTTCTAACTCTCACAATCATATAGATGAATTAAGAAAATAAGTTCATAAATCAGTCATATATAATATTAAGCATATGTCTGACCAGCTTTAAGCTCATATAAAGCAACATTCCTCCATCTGGTGGTTTTCAGGTGGGCCATTTCATTCTTGATGCTAGTCAGTATGGCCTTTGACCATACTTGCTAAGAATCTTGGGAGTTGTAGTATAATACATCTGGAGAATACTTGATTAGGAAAGGCTGATGAAAATCATTCCTGAAATTTTAAAGTAATTTGTAATCAGAAGTACTGCCAAGAGCAGATGGGCTACAGAAAAATTAATTCCAACTGCTGCCACTTTATAGTGCCATTGCAATTTTCAATTTTTTCCACTGTGGCCCCTTAGCAATAGCACTATCGGTAGTACTTAGATTTATAAAACACTTCATAGTACTTTACAGCACTCTATAAGTGCTTTACAGAGTCAGCATATTGCCCCCTACAATTTGGGTCCTCAATTTACCGACCTCAGAAGGATGGAAGGCTAAGTCAACTTTGATCTGGTCAGGATGTTCAAAGTTGAATTGTTCAGTGGCCTATATAATTTTATTACCTTCCATCAATTCTTACAGACTACTAAAGTGCTCATTTGAAATATTCAACAAGATATAGATAGACATACTGTAAACTGTATCTAAATAAACCACAAACTTTTCCCGGTCTATGTTATACATAGCAGCCAACACAATCCCTTTTTTCTGTTTTACATCCAACTCACTACAACTTTCCTTCTTCATAATCTTTATCCATTCTCCCTTAGGTAAATATTTCCCCTTGTATGGAACATCCTTGATGCTGGTCTTAGAAGGACAATTATAGAATAGAATAGAACAGAATGTTTTATTGGCCAAGTGTGATTGGACACACAAGGAATTTGTTTTTGGTGCATATACTCTCATTATTGAGATATAAGTAATTCTGAGCATTACAATTTGTGTTTTCTAAATGCAGACTACATTTGGATTGTTCTAAATTGAATTAATTTACTTTGCACATAGGCAACCAAGTATATTCACAGAGGTATAGAAGAGAAGCAGGAGGCAACATACAAACAAATGAAGAAAAGTTGCTTTTAATAGGTATAATAATCCTGCCACTGGAACAGAAATGGTACTTTCTAAACTGGTTCTGTAAATGAAAAGGGAAGGGCTGAATTTTCTAAACTGGTTCTGTAAATGTCCAGGGAGGGGCTGAACTCATTTTAATTCTTCCTTTGATGCCTCACAAATGGGCTTGTTATTTATTTCCATTAGCTTTCTTTTCAACCTACTACCCTATTTTCAATAAATGGAATGCTAAGCTGGATTCCACTTAGTACCTGCCTTTTTAATACATGCTGAGGGTGCCATTTCACCACAGATTTTGAGAGCTATTCTGTCAAGATTTCCAAGCAAGCATCTCCAAAAGAGCTGTAAATTTGAATCTTAAACTGTAACTTTGAAAACAAGTTTGAAGATTTAAATGGAATCAAATCAGTCCAACCAAGCCATTTTAATTTTCTTTTCCTTTTCTGCTTAGAAGTATGAAAATAGAATTCAAAGTATTACTTGAATTATATTTACTCATATCTTCCTGTTTTGATACATGTTCAAATTCAAAGTCAAGGTATACAAAAGCCTACCTGAGTTGCTCCACCATCTTCCCAAATGCATGGGTACCCCAGAATTACAGAACTAGCTGAAAACATGTAGTCTTACCATTCTGTGTTTTCTCCCCCAATCTCCGGGCTATGGTCTAAGACAGCACTGCTTGAAGAGCTTTCACTGTCTGCTTCAGTTTTTATATGAAGATCGTTTAAATGTGTGCCAGGAACAGATGGGCCTGCTTCAATACTAACTGGCACATGTTCTGTGCCTGAGAAGCCAGCGGGCTCACAGCCTGGAGACAAAGTTGGGATGGATGGAGGAAGAGGAGCCGGAACAGGAGGAGGAGGAGGAGGAACAGTCACAGTGCTGTTCTGGGTTGTGTCTCCAGCTTCAGAGATAATATGGAGAGATTCTTCTGATTTAAAGAGTTCCACTTTGGTCTTCGAGTTCTCTACTGTCGTGCTGGAGGCAGAAGTAATGTCCCCATCAGATGGTGTTCGTGTCGTCACCTGTTTCCCATGTTTCTTCTTATCCCTGGGAGTCCCTGTGCTGCTTTTGCTTGTTGTTGGTTCTTTAGAAGGTTTAGAGCGAGATGATGTGGCAGACGGAGATGATGATTTGGAAGCATGTCCTTTCTTTAAATTAGAGGAAATAGCTGAAACGAGAGGGCAAAGCTTTTTGTCATAAGAGAAGGTTTGCATTAACCTACTTTGTATTGCTAGGAAGTCTTTCTTTCTTAATACAGTGGTACCTTGGTACTCATCGTTAATTGGTTCTGGGAGGTGCTATGAGTACAAAAATGATGAATACCAAACAATTTTTTCCCCATAAGGTAGTGAATCACAAGGCAGCCGACAATGACTAGTTCTAGCTTACCTTTTGAGTACCAAACAAAAGATGAGTACTGGGACAAAAATTTCACATCAAAATGTGTTGAGTACCAAATTCTATGAGTTTTAAAGTAGTTGAGTACCAAGGTACCACTGTAATGGAAAGCCTGAAGGTAAATAAATGGCACCTACACCACTAATGTAGAAGTATGTAAATAATTACGTATTATCATATATAAGTAATATAATAGCAATGCTCTTCCCCTCTACTTACTCTGGAATATAGCAATAGCAATAGCATTTAGACTTATATACCGCTTCACAGTGCTTTTACAGCCCTCTCTAAGCAGTTTATAGAGTCAGCATATTGTCCCCAACAATCTCGGTCCTCATTTTACCCACCTTGGAAAGATGGAAGGTTGAGTCAACCTTGAGCCTGGTGAGATTTGAACTGCCAAATTATAGGCAGCTGGCAGGCAGCAGAAGTAACCTGCAGTACTACACTCTAACCACTGCGCCACCATGGCTCATATGATTTGTCTTCTGGACTAAAGCATAGGTGATGAACTTTAAGCAGTTGGGCCATCAGGACCAATCAGGATTCTTAATTACTTAGCATTACAATAAGTTTTAAACTATAAACATGAAAAAATTAATATAGCAAGGGCACATTCTCCCAACAAACATTTTTGGGAAAAGGGTTGTAAAGCTTCGGTGTACATGTGATAGTTATGATCTGGTGTCATTAAAATTCAAGATACATTTTAAAATGCAAAGAGTCTATTGATTTGGGTTTCTGCTTGAATACAGTAAAAGGAGCAAGCATTTTTTTTTAAATAACCTGCAACAACTCTATGCGCAAGCAAAAAACATCAGCAAAGAACAACATGGTTGCTTTTGCTGAGTTTGCATTTGGCAGGCAGGCTGGAAAAATAAAGCATGCCAAATCTGTTATTTGTTTTTGCTAAATAAGTGGAATGTCAATGACTACAGAAGAATTGGCAAAGAGGTTTTTTTTAAAATATCCGAACAATAAAGTAATCTATTAGGCAATATGTGCTAATTCAAAGGAATGTGAAAGAGGTATGTTTCTGCCCTTTAATCTAATTCAATAGAAATATCTCTATCTGTTTTCTTGGTTGATTGATTGGAGTTAATTTTTTGATTACAGATTCTAATTTAAACTTATTTTTCAGGTGTGAAAGCAGAGCTGTGTACCTGTCTCCTAAAGAGACTGATTTTAATGTTTTCGAAATGGGTCTCATATTCTCATTGTTTCTTCTAGTGAGTACAACTGAAACTTTTTGTTCTGTTGGGACATAACTAACTTAAAATGCTCTGTGGAATCTTTTTCTAAGATAACCTTAAAAACAAAGTATGTTTTCCATTTTGTATATATATACTAATCATTCTTATTGAAATCTGGGACTTTTAAACACCAAACTAAGAGTTTTCTCAACCTGATTATTCCTAAGGTATTTTTGAAAGTAAGATTAATAAATATTTGTGGTAGAATCAAAAGTACAGAAACAATAAAAGAAAACCATATCATTTTTATTATCTTTTAACTCGCATATTTTCCAAATCCATTTATAAAATTAATTGAAGTCTAAATGGTATTTGATAGAAATAATTATAGTTTGGCCATATAGAGAGTAAATGAGGAACAAATTGCAAGCTAAATATGTGAGTTGATAACTGAGTTGGAAGAGAGAGAAAGCCATGGATGTATAGAGCTCAAGAAGAGCGAAATGAAAATTATTAAGCAATGTACAGACATGATGGAAGCAAGGATGGTTTGCAAAATAGACATGAATAATAAATAATAATAAATTAGCTTACTGTTTTTCTTATCCTGTTTCTGTACCTGCCAAAAGCCAGGTTTGAGACCTGAGCATTGCCTGATAGGTTAAGTGCCCTGTCCTCACCCTAGCTCCTGCCAACCCAGCGGCTCAAAAGCATGCAAATGTGAGTAAATAAATAGCTACTATTTCAGTGGGAAGGTAACAGTACTCCATGATGTCATGCTGGCCATCTGAACATGGAAACATCTTCGGACAGCGCTAGCCCAAAGACCCCTGAAACGGAGATGAGCACCTCCCCCCCCCACAGTCGGCAACGATTAGCGGAGTACAATCCTCAGGAACTCCTCTCCTATATAGAACAACATCCCAGAACTGTCTTTCTACTATACTATTTTATCTTCAGATAGGTCTTGCTGATCGAGAGGGATGGAAATAAATAGTATTCTTACAAGCATTTTTAGATTAAAAGAACTTAATACAGTAACCACCAAATAAGGTCTTGCATCTGGCTGCTGTATAGGAAGCCCCAGTTATCCACCCACACATTATGGAGACAGTGGATAAGACAACAGATTTAATAATAATCATTCACAGCCAACTAATGTTACATGCTTGTGGTTTTTTTTTTATGCAGCTGTAGCTTTTGTTCAGCTCTGCACAAATTATCTGGGAAATATTGCTTCCTATTACCATGTTTCCCCAAAAATAAGACCCTGTCTTATATTTTTTTGAACCCCGAAATAAGCGCTTGGCCTTATTTTTGGAGAGGTCTTATTATTTTGGGGTGCATGGAGGAAACCAGAGGAAATGGAGGGGACGGCTGCGCATGTGTTTAAATATTTTTAGGGAGGGCTTATTTTTTGGGGGGGGGCTTATTTTAGTGCATGCACTCAAAAGCCCGATTGGGCTTATTATCAGGGGATGTCTTATTTTGGGGAAAACAAGGTAGACTTTAACGCTCAACATTGGATTTTGTGAGCCAAGGTGAGCTGAAAAACCGTAGACAAGGACAATGAATAAACATAAAATCCAATTTGGATAACACAAATTCCAATTTATTAATAACTATCCACAGGGAGAATATGGACACTGCAACATTTAAAGCAAGCAATAAAGCAGTGCGGATTCAAAGCCACATGTGATACTTACCAGCTTCTCGAGTCCCACTGCGGCTTGTTGGCTTGGCAGGAGGGGCAGAGGTCTGCTTGGAAGGAGACTTGCCCTTTTTTTTAGCATGTGGCACTTCAGTAGTTTTATGGCTAGTTGTAGCAGCAGCAGCGTTTTTTGGAGGAATGGCTGCTTTTTTAGCTTTAGGCTTAGGTTTAGGTTTAGGAGGAGGTGGTGGTAGAGGAGGAGGAAGAGGAGAAACAGACACGGCTGATGTTTCAAGGCCTTTAGGAAGAGGCTTATCTACAAATAAGAAAGTGAACACAAGCAACTGACAAACGGACAACAAGGGTATACTAGACAAAGAAACAGATTTCTCCCTGCTGCTCTGCTTTCTTGAGAATAAGGACTGCTTTTGTTTTAAAAAAAGAAGGGTCACCAAACTACACTTCACCATCTAGTGCAGATTTCAACAGAATGTTCAGAATGGCTCTCAAAATGCAGAATCAAAAAGATTTAAAAAAAAATAAATAATAATCCTTCCTTCAATGAAGGGAGATAAAATCTGCTAACAGTTTGGGGCAGTAGCCACTATTTTAAAATGTTTTCTAAACTATCCTAATTGAATTTCCCAACATTTGGTCACCAACCTGCGAAAGATGAGCAGCATTCTCATTAAAAACAATTTGTAGATGAAGACAAGCAGTGTGGTTAGGTACACATGGTACAAAACATCCATTTTGCCCTAATGGCTTTCAGTAAAATAGCTCCATTTATTGGAAGGGAAAGATCATTTACAAGAAGTCTTTGATTTACAACAGTCACTGTTCGAAGTTACATCGGCACTGAAAAAATTGACTTATGACCGTTTTTCACACTTATGACTGCTGTAACATCTCCATAGTCATGTGGTCAAAATTCAGATGCTTGGGAACTGACCCACATTTATGACAGTTGCAGTATCCTGACATCATGTGATCACCTTTTCCACCTTTTGACAAGCAAAGTCAACAGGGAAGCCAGATTCACTTAACAATTAGTGTTACTAATTTAACAGCTACAATGATTCACTGAACAAATGTGGCTAGAAAAGTCATGAAATGGGGCAAAACTCACTTAACAAATTTCTCACTTAGCAACATAAATTTTGAGCTCAATTGTGGTCATACATTGAGGACTACTATTATAATATAACTTTTTGTAACAAGTTCCTAGCCAAGGAAAGCTTAAGATAATTATCACTATGATAGCTTTCATTTATATTTACAATATTGTTTGATTCTACTATGGATAATTTATATCTAATTACCATGTTTTCCCGAAAATAAGACCCTGTCTTATCTTTTTTTTGAACCCTGAAATAAACCCTTGGCCTTATTGCCATGCGCTCAAAAGCCTGATTGGGCTTATTAACAGAGGATGTATTATTTTGGGGGAAACAGGGTATATCTATCTTTCTAAAAATATGTTAGGAAAAGCTGATCAGATTTATAAATAAAGATCAAGGACAAATTTCTTAATTGAGTATACCATCAATAAACATTTTCCTAAAATACCTAAGAAATGAAAAATTGTCAGCATTTCTGATTTTGGTTCAAGAAAATAGCTTCCTTTTCCTTTGTTGATTGTCATTAAGACCACGACTCAAACATAGATAGCATTCCTAAGCATTTATTGTGTAAGCTTCAGAAGGATTGTTTCTAGAGCTGTTTAGATGTAAAAGCGTTCCCTTGAAATCTTTTTTCCTGTACCAGCCTATTAAGCTCTAATCACCTATGCCCTTAACATAATTAGAACTACTAATTGGGGGGTGGGGTATTCAATAACTCAAAGAACAATGGCACTGAGGAAATTCATGTTATCTCTCTGACATCATCAAGCAAATGTATAAATTATGATATCATTATGAAAAATGAAAAAAAATTGCAGCAGAAATTTGCAAAATTGCATTGAGGTGAAGGAAAGTGAGGATTTACAGTAACTGCATTTGTTCTGTTGTTAGTCTTTTTCAATGCACAATCTGGCATTTTGTTATGTATAAAGCTTTCCTGATATCAGTATAGATCAGGGCTGTAAAACTTCCGGCCTCTGGGCCGGATGTGTCATGTGCCCAGATCCAGTTTAGTGAAAGGGAAAAGTCCCGATACGTTACATGACGCCATGAGTTTGACATCACTGGTATAGATATATGTCCATGAGCAGAATTGTAGCCATGTTTTAATGTCCAACTTTGTCAGACAGAAAACATTAGAAGTATACGCTTTAAAAATTAAAATGAGCAAAGAAGCACATTAACCTGCATTAATATTGGCTAAAATAGGAAAAGGTTTCTCTTTCATTTTCATGGGTACAATTCGTCTTGTAACAGATCACCTAACTCTACAGCAGTAGCAGCAAGTCCCATAGGAAATATGTGTGCTTCTATGTCCAAAGGTATTTTAACACGGCCTAAGAAAAGCTAGGATAAGACTAGCAGCTTTGTTAAGGATTATTTTATTCCATGTTAACTTCCCAAATATACAGCAATTGTTTATTAAGATTCTGAGCTTAGCCTTCTTTCATTTGAGCTCTGTCTTCAAATCGATCACATTGACATGGATAAGGATGATAACTCGTAAATGACACGTTAGTGAGAGCATGCATCAATCAACTAATGTAAGAATAGAAAAAGAGCAGAAATTCCTTAAATAAATCAAATCTCTTTATCCCCACCCCATCCCACTCTCCAGCTACTGTTTTTAAAAAACAGCAGCAATGGTTATTAGGTGTTTTTTTTTTAAGTATTATTGCTATCCAGCTTTCTTATTTTTATCCTCCTATTTTATCCCAAATAATCTTGTGTGAAACTGTATGCTAACTTGATAGATGGAAACCGCTCACCCCTGAACTTCACAGCTGAGTAAGACTTCAAACCTGGTTTGAACTACATCCCATAGATCACGTAACATCCAAAGTTTCATGTAGTACTGTAGGACAGAGTTCCCAAACCTTTCTGGCTTTGCGGATCAACGGAGGGGGGGGGAAGAGGGATGGTTCCGTGCGCGCAGCTGGCAAGTACACACACAGCTCCATTTATACGCACCTGCCACTCATGCAAATGGAGCACATGGGCATGCACTTGCCCGCTGCTCGCACAAGTGGGGATGCACGTGAGCACAGGTCCACTTGCCTGCTGTTTCTGCAGTCCGATTGCTGTTCCCTCATGGCCCATTAGTGGGTTCCGGCCCAGATGTTGGGGACCCCTGCTGTAGGACAATCAGAAATCTGCTCTTGTTTTAAGACCTAGCACTTTTCCTCCCATTCCAATAGTGAACTCAAGTTTTTAGTTTGTGTGTTATTAAAAATGTCTGCCTCTGAATAGAAATTAAATTTTCTTACTGCTGTCTCTTCTCCACTGAATTACACATTATCTTTTGTAGTTATAAACAGGTCTGTTTTCATTTTTCATAATATACACTGGGTGATAGTTATTTTTAAATGGGCATATTCATTCTGATACATTGCATTTAAAATACCTTTTTTATCCTCCTTTTTCTCTTCAGAAACAGCTGCCTTTGCTGATAATGAGCCATTGTCTTCTACAGTTTTTACATTTTCTTCCTGTATGGCTTCTTCTGTAATTACTATCGTGTGACCATTAGAGATTTCATAATTCACTGTGGCATCCACATCTGAAACGAAAACAAGAATGTTGGCTAGTTCTGAAAGCATTACCTTCATTATATGCAACTAAGTTGTCTTTATTTTCATAATGGTGCTGCTATCTGGGATAGGATTGTTCAATGCATAGCATCCTGATTAAAGCTAGTTTTAGCTTTATGCATTTCTACATATCTTCTTTTATACTTAAGGCATGTTGTGGTACTAGAACAGAGGACTCATCTCTACATTGGGGAGAATTTTAAGAAACCTTTCACAAAGTATCCTTCCTCCTCCCTCCCCTGATATTTTTACTCCAAAATAGCTCTGGGTAATGGGTGACCATTCACAAATGTCTCCCATGATCAGTTTGGTCAAAGAAATTTCATAGAAAGATTAACTGATAGGGATAGGAAGATTAAAAACCTGACCAAGAGTCTGAATATAAGGTAGAAGTGGGAGTTCAGGGGCAGAAACCCAATCTATTCCTTTACAACCCCTAAACAGTTCTCTCTTTTACAAAATCGGCCCACCAATTCTCTCACTCCATTTTCTACCAGCCAAAATTCACTCACACCCAAGCCTCTCACTCATCTTTTTCTTTTCTCTGTCCCATATGAAATCCCACTATCTTCCCATGTTAGGTTGTTTTCTGTTGCTCCCCAGCGTCCCTAGTTTATCATGAAGCAGCTTTCTCTCTTTCTCCCTTCCTTTGTCTTTCAGAGACCTTTGAGTCTCTGCTTTACTAGCTTTGCAAGACAATCTGAGCACTTCTGAGGAGAAAAGAAAAGAGGGGGCCAAAGCTCCTGGAGTTAAAATCACTGTTTTTTCAGTTTTATTTTTCAACCTAACCCTATAAGAGATATGTGACAGTCTTATTGTCAGTCTTAACTGCAAACTTTGTCAATAGGAGCCTTGGTAGTACAGTGGTCTAAGGCACCCTGTTATTAAGCTGGTTATTAAGACCAGCTGCCTGCAATTACTGCAGGTTCAAATCTCGCCAAGGCTCAAGGTTGACTCAGCCTTCCATCCTTTCTAAGGTAGATAAATTGAGGACCCAGTTGTGGGGGCAATAAGCTGACTTTGTATAAATATACAGAAGGATGAAGGCTATTGCTGAGCACATTGTAAGCCGCCCTGAGTCTCCGGAGAAGGGCGGCATATAAATCAAATTAAAAAAAAATTAAAAAATGAACTACCGATATATACATTGTAAAGCAATGGGAATAACATTTGTCATCATTAAATGTAAGGTCTATTAATCTACATTAATTGCGATCACCTTGCTCATTTATTTCCTTTAGGACACCCCTTCTTATTAGCTCCTCTCTGCTCTGCCTTGTTGATATCTTTCTTTCCAGCACTTAAAAAAAATAGAGAAATTAAGACATTATTCAGTAAAAAATAAACTAAGACAACAAAAAAAATTAAGTAAAGGTAATTTTGGCTTCCATATTTATTATTTAGCAGTATTAGAATGAGGACTAGGATCTAATTGCAAGCAAGTGTTTGAAGGAAGAATGGATAGGTCAAAAGGAAGGAGAATAACAGGAAGCAGTTGATGAATTGCTGAAAAAGAGAAAATTGAGGAGTTTAAATAGCAAAAATCAATGTATAGAACAGTACATGAAAAGTATGGATATGTATGTAATTACCTATTAAGGTATATTGGTCAGTAAGCAAATGTATATGACTAGATTGATACATTCATTCTCTCTTCAAGTACAGAAGCTGCATTAATTATGTTTTCATTTGTGCTGAATACAAATATTTCTGCTTTAAAATAGAAGTTAAATTAAAATTTAAAAACAATTTACTTCTGAAAACTAAAACATCATTTACAGCCTCATGGTTCAGGAAATTTACATCACTTACAGCCTCATGGTTCAGGAAATTCTCTTGTACAGATTCCCTTAGCTAGTCTATTCTATATCACTAGCATATGTCATAACAAATAGACAAATGATGTTGGCTCAGAGTCATGAATCATAGCCTCAAGATTTAGTTTCAGCCTAAATTTTGTATCAGGGAATTTTCCTAAACATTTCTTATGCTTTGATGGACTAAATCAGGGGCCCCCAACCCCAAGTCTGTGGACCAGTACCAGCCCGCAGACTTTTGGAAACTGGGCCACACAAGTGAGAGCCAAGCACATAAAGCTTCATTTGCACATGCGCAGGATTAGGTTGCGTGTGCAAAACCATCCTTTCCATTCTCCCCAACTCTGCTGTTGCTGTTGGTCCATGGAGCCAGAAAAGTTGGGGACCACTGCACTAAATTATAAACAATGTAATCTCTGCTTTTAATGGCTATATGTTATGGCTATATATATACTGCAAATTATGATGCAAACATCATATACAAATAAAGGATAGCAATGCCCAAATCCTCCCTTCTAATCCCTTAAAATTTTGCCTCAGTTTATTTTATAAGACTAACATTCCAAGTGAATTTAAACTTTTGCTATTATCACTGATTTCCCAGATACGGCTTATGCATAGCTTACCCTTCCAAATCCCATCCTTCTAAATTTGCCTCGAGGGAGACAGACAACTTTAAGGTTAAGAAGTATGAGGTATAAAAAAACAAATAATAAATAAATTAAATTCTAAGCCAGTCATGGAATGCTTCTCTTTCTAAAATCCTATCTGCATTCCACTTCTGTACTTCAAAAAGCTTTGCAATTATTAATTCTCCTTTCTGTGTTTTGCTTTACTTCAGAAAGAGGCAACTAACTTTTGAGATATTTCTCATGTTATCCAAACATATGTTTTCGTACATCCTTTAAGTAGGAAAAATTATCTAGGCAAAAGGGGTCAAAACACTTTTTAAAATCCAGAGCAGAGAGATAAAATTCAGAAGAAGCTCAGGAAGATGCTCCCTGATTCACTGGAATATAAAAAAAGGGAAGGAAGTACAGAACAATCAGACTTGCAAAATTCTGTTATTATAGCCAATCTCAATAAAGCTAATGTTCCTGGGTTGATTTCCTGGTCTGTTCTACCTAGAAGGATTGAGATGCTATAATTATAACTCAAAGAGAATTTCTCCAAACTCATCCAAGGTTTGGTGATATGTATACCACATTTTAATACTCGTTTTATGATAATCTATATAATGTAGTGTGATATATCAGGAACCCGCCTACAAGTATGATTCTGCTCTATTGGTCTAAGCATTAGGGAAGGTATGTGTAGTATGATAATTGAAATTAATATTAAAAGAACAATAATGATAGCTTGTCACAAGCATCCCTTATATTTTTTGCATGCTTTTTATCCATTTTTGTTTGTTTCTTTGCTTGTTTGTTAGGACTGCCTATAATAATTTTAGTATAGTTTATAAATAGAAAGATAAAAGACTAATACAAACTAGGAAAAATATAAAAAGTAAAGAACAGGAGAAGTACAGAGGTAGAAAAAGGAAAATTAAAAAAAATATGAGGAAAAAAGATGCATAAAATTCCCCATTTCTCTCCAGGCAAGAATAAACAGTTCCAGTAATACCTTCTCTAATATTTCAATTTTTAAAAATCTCTTCTTCCCATATCTCATTCCTTATCAATAAACAAATTATTAAAAAATCATTCTATCTTAAACAGCAAAAGGTTACTGGCTAAAACAGAGACTGAGACTGATTTGAATGTGGATTTGAAAATGGATTTTTAAAAAAATGTCCAGAATATAAGAATGATATGGAAAAAGTTGTAGAATTGAAAATGGATTTTAGATGCCAAACTACAAGAGTGATAGGGAAGAGAATGCCACAAGAGTTTTACATGCGAAATCGGCTGATGTCTTAATAAGTAAAAAGGACATACAAATAATAAATCAGAAGAATGCTTTGGAAAGTCTTCTAACTTGGATACAAAGGGGAAGTGTTAAAAATTATGCCACAGTTGCTAAATTAATAACAGGTTGTTAAGTGAATCTAGCTTCCCATTGATTTTGCTTGTCAAAAAGGTTGGAAAAGATGGTCACGTTTCCAGGACACTGCAAGCATCATAAATATGAGCCAGTTGTGCCACGAGCATATGAATTTTGATCATGTGGCCATGGGGATGCTGCAATAGTCATAAGTGTGAAAAACGGTCATAAGTCACTTTTTCAGTGCCATTGTAACTTTGAACAGTCAGTAAATGAACTGCTGTAAGTTGAGGACTACGTGTGTATGTGTAGTGGTTTCTGATAGCAATTAATGGAATTTCTTTTTGACCAGGACTAAACGACAAGGCTTTTCAAATCTGTTTATAAATGAGGAAAACTTTCTTTTGCTTTATTTCTTAGAGAAAGTGATAAGTTGAAATACAAAAAGGATGTATTAGATTAAAGTGAAAATATAATACATTACTATTTCTGGCAGATCTTAATCAGATATTTTGCTGATGAGGATCGAATGATATTTTTTATAATTTAATTATTGACAAGAGATGAGTCTTGGGTAAAGAAATATTTTTATCCTTATTAAAATATTAGAGAAGGTATTAACTTAATAAGGTTGTTTATTCTTGTCTGGAGAGAAATGGGAGTCACCTTTTATATAACTTTTTCCCCCAATTGTTGTATTTTGTTTTTTCTACCTTCTACTTTTCATTTTCCTTACATTTTACGTTTTTCTTACTTTTTAAAATATTTTAACTTTGTATTTATAAACGTGTGTGTGTGTGTGTGTGTGTGTGTGTGTGTGTATACACCACACACTGTGTTGTGTATATGTATATGTGTGTCTGTGTATGTGTGTGTGTATAGTTAATAAAGGTAGGAATAAGTCTTAAGAAATTATCAACATGGAAAAAGTGGCTTTTAAGCATTGTTTGGGTAGAGAGAAAGAGTATGCACACATAATTTAGATTAGTATTCTGACTACTCTAAGGAGCAAAGGTACTCTGAACTCAACTCTTTTAGAATCCAGAACTGTATATACGTAACAGGATATGTACAGTACATACAGCATAATTCTTCACCTATTTGTACCTCTTTCTTAATAGTAAAAATATATTAAATGTGCAGTGTCTCTTGATCTCAAAAGGCAACGATCAGGATTATTATATTCCAAACATCACCAATGAACTATGTTCATCTCCTCTTTCTCAGTATACTATAAAAAAGTCACTCCTCCAGTGAAAGTGTTTATGCACAGAGGATAAATATTTCTCTCAAGTTTATACATCTTCATTTACATTGTTGAGACAAAATTATATTTTAATGACACACAAACAAAAGGAGGAACATTTTTCTAAAAAACACCAATTTATTAATGTGCTATTAAACTTACATAAATAAAAATAAAATCAAAAGAGATTATGAGACAGTTCACTATAAATGCACATCTGGAATATGCTATTCTGTTTCATTTTAATTACATTAAAACAATTAGGTTCTAAAAGATTTAGTATGTGAGCTTTAATCTGGGAAGAATAATTTTCACCCAAATGTTTGATCTTTAAGGATCTTATAGCTCATTAATTGCTATAAAGAGAAAGCTGAAGTGTGGGTGGCATTCAATGGATTAAGACACAGTATCAAAGCAATAAATCAGGAGTCAGGAGTTGAGGGTAAAAAGCATTTTATAAAAAAGTATTTTGGCACAACTACAAAGTTCATGGGAGGCAAATGTGCAGGAGGACAGAAATGCAAGAAAATAGGTAACATCAGGCAAGTTTTGAAGAACTGGGAAAAATCATCATGAGAAGTAGGGAACAACATTGAAAGCGATCAAATCTAAAAGTTAATATGGTAGAACTAATTGCATGGTTCTTTGCAACTCTAGCAATTACAGGTTGTCCTCAACTTATGATCACAACTGAGCCCAAAATTTATGTTGCTAAGTGAGACATTTGTTAAGTGAGTTTTGCTCCATTGTACAACTTTTCTTGCCACAGTTGTTAAGTGAATCTAGCTTCCCCATTGACTTTGCTTGCCAGAAGGTTGCAGAAGGGGATTACATGACCTCAGGACACTTTAACCGTCATAAATATGAGTCAGTTTCCAAGTGTCTTAATTTAGATCACATGACCATGGGGATGCTGAAATGGCTGTAAGTGTGAAAAATGGTCATCAGTCACTTCGAACAGTCACTAAATGAAGTGTTGTAAGTTGAGGACTCCCTATATAATCTTTTCAGGTTTCATAAAGTATTTGTCAGTATCAACAATCATACCTGCTGAGGTTTCTATAAATTTTTCACTTGTTTTCTTCTTTCGCCATTTCCACGGTTTGAAGATTTTACCAATTGTTGAAAGTTTGCCCTTCCTCTTAAAAGGAGGAGTTTGAGATCCTGGATTCGTCCCATCTGAGTTAGCAACTGATACTTTGTCAATCCCATCAACTGTATAAACAAAAAACAAATACATATATATACAAAATATATACAATGTATGAAGACCATCCAAGTTTCTGTTTTAAGATTCAATCATTAATTTATAAGGGAAATAAGGCACTCCTTACAGGATAAATTCATGTACTGCATTATAGTATGGGTTGATTATTAAGGGTTTGCTAAACAGTTCACAATTGGCTGATTCCACACATCATACAAAACCATAAACCGAGTAATGCCACCTAGTAACTTAGTTTGACACAAGAGCTCAGGCAGTTTATGGTGGTGCTAATCTAAGGCCCCTTAAAATTAATTTTAAACATAATAAACTATAAGAAATACCTAATGTTAAAACTTAATAAGATATTACATACCCAAACACGCATGAGTGCAGGTAATCCTTCACTTTTGGGGAAGCCCAAAACTTCCATTGACAGTTAAGTGAGTTTTGCCCCAGTTTACGACCTTTTTTGACAGTTGTTAAGTGAGTCATGTGGTCGTTAAGTGAATCTGGTTTACCACACTGACTTTGCTTATCGGAAACCGGCTAGAAGATTACAAATGGTGATCACATGACTGCAGAACAGCGAAACTGTCATAAATACATGCCAGCGGCCAAGTGCCCAAATTTTGACCACGTGACCATGGGGTTGCTGCAACAGTTGTTAAGTGTGGCAACCATTTTTTTCACTGCCCTTGTAACTTCAAACGATCATTAAACAAATGGTCGTAAGTCAAGGACTACCTGTAATGAATCTTGGCTCACAACCAGAAAATATAGCAGCAAATGCAGAAGCAGCAGGTTAAAATATCAGATTTATATATACATACATACATACATACATACATACATACATACTATAATGTTTAAAACTAATGTGTTAATGTTCAAGTCAACACCATATAATAACTTCAGCATTAATATTTATCTTACTGTTTAAAACAAGTACATGCACAAACTGAAAAATATTCTCACGTGAGAATAGCACATCACTACTCCATTGTGAAAAATTGCTTATTTATCTAATATAGAACCCTAGAATTAAGGAAATGGAAAGATTTATGTAACTAGGCCACCAAGTCCCTTGCTCACTGCTAAAATCTTTAAGTTCAAAAGTTTACTTTAACTTGAAATTCACATTCTACTATTTTCCAGATTTTCACAGCATGAGTAATTATTCCATGAAACCTAAACTTACTGTTAATGATGCACATACTTATTTTTCATTATTTGTGGAACACCTTGCCTTCAAAATATGTGGGTGCTCCATCACTGGAGGCTTTTAAGAAGAAACTGGACAGCCATTTGTCTGAAATGGTATAGGGCCGTGATGGCGAACCTATGGCACGCGTGCCACCTGTGGCCATATCGGTGGGCATGCAAGCTCAGCTCTGGTGCATATGTGCACGCCGGCCAGCTGATTTTTGGACCTTCTGGGCCCACCAGAAGTAGGGAAACAGGCTGTTTCCTGCCTCCGGAGGGCCTGGAGGGGTGGGGAAGGCCCGTTTTTTGCTCTCCCCAGGCTCCACAGCCTCTCTAGGAGCTTGGGGAGGGCAGAAACGGCCTTCCCTACCCCCCCCCGGAGGCCACAAACGGCCTCCGGAGGGCCTCCGGCAGGGTGGAAAAAGCTATTTTCGCCCTCCCCAGGCTCCTAGAAAGGCTCTGGAGCTTGGAGAGAGCAAAAAATGGGCCTACTGGGCCCACCATGCCAAAAGCGGGGGTTGTATGCGGGGTCACATGCACATGCACCGGGGATGGGGCACATAGAAATATGGGGATGGGGATGTGCACGTGCAACACCCCCCGCTTTCTCCACTTTGGGCACGCAATGGCAAAAAGGTTAGCCATCACTGGTATAGGGTCTCCTTCCAACTCTGATATTCTATGTTCCAAAAATTCATATAGATTATCTACATCACAGTTGAAGGATTGCCATGGTGGCGCAGTGGTAATGAACCACAGTGGCACAGTGATTAGAGTGCAGTACTGTAGACTACTTCTGCTGATCACCCTTCCGAGGTTGGTAAAATGAGGACCCAGATTGTTGGGGGCAAATATGCTGACTCTGTAAACTGCTTAGAGAGGGCTGTAAAGCACTATGAAGCCATATATAAGTCTAAGTGCTATTGTTACTGCTTTAATTTCTATTCATGGTAATTGGTATACATAGTCTTGTGTTCTTTGTTTTTAAGGTTTTATAGATCAAGGTAATTTAAGGTAACTTAACTTAAGGTAATTCTGTTCATTCCCAGCCCATGATGAGTCACAAATACCGTGTTTCCCCAAAAATAAGACCCTGTCTTATATTTTTTTGAACCCCAAAATAAGCGCTTGGCCTTATTTTCGGGGAGGTCTTATTATTTTGGGGTGCATGGAAGAAACCAGAGGAAATGGCGGGGACCGGCTGCTCATGCATTTAAATATTTTCGGGGAGGGCTTATTTTAGTGCATGTGCTCAAAAGCCTGATTGGGCTTATTATCAGGGGATGTCTTATTTTGGGGAAAACAGTGTAGTTGTAAAGAGTCTGACATAAGTCTGCCACAGTCCTTCAGGATAAGGCTGATAAGCACGCACCTTTATCTCCCTTCACACACTGTCAAAGACCTAATTGGCAATTAGCTTTGCAAGGCCACACAGAACACAGAGACAAAACGGAGCTTTAGAATTTAAACCGACCAGCACGAACAAAGTTCCTTCCTGCAAAGGCTCTCGTGCCTTTCTCCTCCTTTATGTCTTATGGGAGGGCCAATCATCTCCAAGCCTTACTCCTGAGTCGCCCCTTTTGTCTTAACTGTTCTTGCCTTCTGGCAGCTCTGCGCATGCGCACACTGGGAACAGGCTCCCGTTCTTCTGCCTTGCTGACGGCAGACTCTAGAGGCTCTGGAGTCAGCACATAACTCCCAGATGGCCCTGGCCCCATATTTGCCTCTGATGCAGAGCTCTCGTCCGATCCTTCCCCAGACTCCAGGACTGGCCCATGTTCCTCCCCAGCCTCCTCACTGTCTGACTCTGCTGCCAGCTCCGCAGGCTGCCGGCGGACCACAACAGAACTGTTGTAAGTCAAGGACTATCCAGAGCTGTGGAGTCGGGAGATAAATGTTCCGACTCCGACTCTGACTCCGACTCCTCAGTTTTTTGTACTTCCGACTCCGACTCCGACTCCGACTCCCCGACTCCGACTCCTCTGTATTAATATGCGAATGTATTTTATACATTCCTTGAAGGAAAGAAAGGCAACATACATGTCATTACCACAGGACTACTGGCTGGGAAGCCAACAGTCTACTGTATTGAACAGTTTAAGCAAAAGACAAACACAATGAAAACAACAAAGTTTTATTAATTTTTTTTTATTAATTTAATTAATCAAGTTGCTGGATAGTAGCAGCAGGCATAAACATCAGGAACAGGAACTTTACCAGTTCAAAAATACAAACCACATTATTTGGTTGTTTTAGAACAAAAACAAAGCTTATCTATATGAACCAAAAACAAAATCTGTAAAACCTAGAAATGGTTTATATTAATCTTGAAATGTAGTTATAGGCTTAGCAAATGCAAATCAATTCAATGTAGAGTTCTAAGGAAGAGAATTGCCTCTGCCAGATCCTCTTTCATAGAGGCTCTTAAGTCAGACTTTATTATTTTTAGGGCTGAAAATAATCTTTCGACACTGACTTGGGTGGGTGGCATTGCAGTAACTATTCTGGCCACATCACTAACGATCTCTGGATAAACAAGGATGGCTTCTTCAACAGTAAGTTTTGATGAGCGATCATACTTTTCAACTTCTTTTAGTGCTTTATAAAACTCCTGTTGGAATTTTTTTATTTGGACATTTACTGGTTCTGTAACGCTTATGCGACGTCGCTTTCCTTTAGCAACTTCCATTTTGTCTAAGAAGGAATCAAAGTCTAATTCTTCGTTTGAAGAAGATGATTCTGAGTTACCACTATTGCTTAAAAGAACTCCATCCTCCTGTGGAGGTATTTCAGGTCGTAATCCCTTCATGCGAACTGCTACATCATAGAGGGCCTTTTTCCCAGTAGCAATCTGTTTACTGTTCAATAAAAGTCGGCTCATTGGGTCGACATAAATAGCCGCTAACAAGATTTCATTTTCCAGCAAAAGACTCTCTCTTTTCATCATTGAAGATGCAATGCCCTCAGCTATTAACCCTCCATTTTTGTTCAGGCGATATAACAGGCTCTTCCATTCCAAGAGGAATTTACCCGGGGTTAGATCATCACATTGCAACCTCTTGGTGACAGTGAAGGGGTGAGAAAGAAGGTTCTCCAGCTCTTTTGTTTGTGTCCACTGGCTTGCAGTTAATGCAAGATTTTCATTGTCCATTTCTTCTATGAAGTCTTTAAGTTCAAGCAAACGCTTCACCATTAAATAAGTGCTTCCCCAGCGAGTTGTTTGATCCAAAATGGCTCCTTTTCCTGCACGTCTTTTCAAAATTGCATCTGTTTTTGGGGCCCTGGCTGCAACAGTTACTTGCCGTAATTTGCCAATTAATGTAGCTGCATGGCGATCTTTTAATCCATCTCTTATGGCAAGTTGCAGTGTATGAACAGCACATCGCATATGATGAATAGTAGCAAGCTTCAATGCTTCTTCAACAAAGTTGTCTAAAAAAATGTCAGCATTCTCTTCAGTTTCTAAACTTTCTCTAATACTTGCAGAGCTGTCTTCCTCTAAGTCTAATATCTGTTTGATACCTTCTTCATCTGCCTTCATCTTCTCAATTGTGCTCAACATGTTAGAAGCGTTATCTGTCACAACACATAAAATCTGTTCCTTTTTAATTTCAAAATCTTCTAGAACACCCTCCACTAACTTCTGAAGGTAATCACTGGTGTGATGTGCCTGAGTGTCCTTTACTCCGAGGGTCCGTGTTATTGTTTTGTTATTTTCATCCACAAATCTAACATTAATAGCGAAATAATTGACTCTGTGACGTGTGCATGCATCCATTTTAAGGAAGACAAAACGTCCTTTCATAACTTTCTGTAGTTCTTCCTTTTTACATTTGGCCTCCTCAATTATAAGTTTCCTTATACTTTCTCTTTCCAGAGAAACACCAAGTTTTTTTGCCATTTCTCCATTTAGGCCTAAAAAGGCTGTCTGTGAAAAGAAGGATAGTGGTACACTATTCTTTACTACCATTTCAATAATGTGGTGTTTGAATTTTTCTGGTGTCATCCTTATGGTAACTTTGTCAGATATAAAGAATTTTCTTATTTGTGATTGTTCTCCAGTAGATTTCTGAACGTTTTTTGTCACAGAAGTAGATGCAATGTTTTCATTGCTATCTTTCTCATTCACGGCTTCTAACACTTTGGGATGAAAACGCTGTAAGTGTCTTTTCAAATTTGATGCTCTTGTAGGTGCAACTGTAATATTACAGTTGTTTAATATGAATTCAACATTTTAATATAAATCAATTAGTTATATAACTACCTTTTTTGTATATTAATCAATATGAACATGAATATTCCAATTATTTCCATGCAATCCAATTTCTTACAAATCAATTAATTATATTTACCAATAATAATAAACCAAATAATTTCCCCCATATATTCCTCCAAACCACAACTTAACCATTTCTGCTTTCAACACAATATACAATTAATAGTATCTCAATTATTACAATTCCCTAGTTAAATAGAGCTTTTTTTCTTTTGTGTTTTAAAATCTCCTTTTTTCCCTAAATTTCCCGTTGTTTGCACCTACCTTTTTTGGTGAGGAAAAAGAAAAGAAATCTGCCTGCCTAATTTTCTAACATGCAAAACCAACAGCCTGCTTTACTTTCTCTTTCGTTTTTCAGTATAGCTAGGGGGGGGGGAAATCTGCAGTCTTTCCAAGCAAGCAAAAGAGCACTGAGCAAAACAGCTCAGAGCAAATCAGCTGGGGGTCGGGAGCCGATCTAATCAAGGGCTAATTAGCCTATGCTGAAGCTCCGTGGGCCAATAAAATTACAAAAAAACCACCGAACCATTTGTTAAATTGCTGGGTCGCCCGCCCCTCGCCCACCACTATTTATTGGCAATAAATGGTTTACAGCTTCAGTCTTGAACTATTGACCCTCCATTCCCTTCACTTATGCAAGTGTCTCTAGTCCTGCAAAAAACATATTTACTTAATCCCTTATCAGTGAGAGGCTAGGTTACCCATGGGCGCTGCGTTCCCTGTAACAGCAGAACACAACACTATGGAAAGTATAAGTATTGCCACTCCTAATTGTGCGTTGCGTGCCTTATAGTGAAGCACATGAAAAGCATGCTTCTTCACGGTCACTTAACGTGTTCATTTTGCGGTTACGTGAGGCACTGCATGCATTGGTCTTTATTCTTACAGTAGAGAAGTCATTAATTATAACTTTTTGTGAATTGGGACATTTAAACTTGCTTTTTTTAAAATTCCAATCTAAATTTAGTAGGAGTCGGAGTCGGTGCATTGTTTGCCGACTCCGACTCCGACTCCAGGTACCCAAAATTTCCTCCGACTCCGACTCCTCGACTCCGACTCCGACTCCACAGCACTGGGACTATCTGCACTGGATTTTGTTCTAAGCATGGCAAATGCTTTTACAATTATATTAACATTTGTCTTCTAGACCAGGGGTCCCCAACCCCTAGGCCAGGGACCAATACCGATCAATGGCCTGTCAGGAACGGGCCTGTACAGCTGGAGATGAGTGGCAGGTGAACAAGTAAAGCTTCATCTGTATTTGCAGTCGCTCCCCAGTTCTAACATAACCACCTCAGCTTTACCTGACATCATCAGGCATTAGACTCTCATAGGAACATGAACCCTACTGTAAACTGTGCATGTGAGGGATCTAGATTGCATACTTCTCCTTCCCACCCACACCAGTCCAAGGAATAATTGTCTTCCATAAAACCGATCCCTGGTGCCAAAATGGTTGGGACCACTGTTTTAGACCTCATCATTTTAACTCCCTCCATGATGTGCTTCTCTGTTCTTTATAATCTTCCAATATAAATTTAATAAATAAAAAATGATACAGCAGCTCCGCTTAAAAAAAATTACTGATTTATAAATAAAAGCAATTAATCATGTGCGTATTTTTATTATATTTTTTCAGCCTAGGTATAGATTTCCTTAATTTTATTATATTTCTTCAGCTATTAGAGAAACACCAATTTTTAATTCTCTCACCTATCCATTCTTTTGGTTATACTTTGATTTCATACAGTATGCAAGTTCATTAGGAAATAGAAAATTCAGTACATTCTATTTAAAAGACTAGTTCAGATGTCATCCTCCTCCTAAATTAGTTCATTGCAAGATGAAGGCTGTGAAACAATGAACCAGGCAGCTATGGCACTGGTCAGATGTTTTGGGTTGTTTTTTTTTTTAACTTCCCAGAGTCAGCTGCAGAACCTCACTGGGTGGCTTTAGGCTAATCTTTCTCTCAGATTTACCCACCTTACAAGATTGTTGTGGGGAAATGCAGAGCCATAGTACTGTATATGCCACCCTGAAGTCCTGGTAGATATATACCTAATAAATCTCTTTCATTTGTCTATTTCCTACTATGAAGTGGCCGGCGCACATACACAATTAATCTCTAGTTAATAAAACTGTCAAAGAGAAAAAAAGCTATACTCTAAGTATAGCTCAGCACAAGCTTCCATGCAGTTTTCAACATGTCGCTATACAACTGTTAACTTCAGGAAGTTCTTTCATGAGCTAAGCGTTCTGACAGCATTTTAATTAAAGGAAAGGGGGAAAAGCTTGGGTATTAATGTGGGTGGCTGAATAGTAATTTCCAGATGGGGCTGCCAATGCTACAAAATGTTAATTAAGCCTCCTGCTAGAGAAGAGATTAAAAGTGTAGGTAGTTGGGCTTGCAAACGATTCCTGATTTTTGCCTTAATATTGGGAATGTGGGTAGAGAAATGTAATCATAGAGGTAAGCTACCATATATTTACTACTTTTGACCTTGAAATATGCAAGGTTGCCTAAGATTTTTCCAGAGTTCAAAAATTATTTCAGTGTGTCATCCTAACCAGCTTTTAAATGTTTAGTTGTACTTATTCTACCCATAATGATTAATTTCTGAGTTAATCCTGTGGAAAGTTTATGTGGTTTATTTCCATACACGGCCACACAAACTTTGAAATGAAATCTGGGAAATATGTTTGCTTGCCTAGACAGAATTTCTGTATGCAGTACTTCTTGATTGTTTTACAAATGCAATTACATCAATAATGTCACATTTGAAATGCTCTCTGGAATGCAGCTTCATCTTGATTCTCAGAAAGCAGCAAGGTTGTCTGTTAAAGGAAGAAGGCTTGGACATTTTAAATTAAAACAATATGTAACAGCGTAACAGTCCTGTTGTTTCTGCAAAAGTGGAAACTCCATCTTGATTAGAAGCTGTAATTGTATATATATAGTGTTTGGACTTAAATACTTGTCAACTTTCCATAATCGAAAAAGGGAAATATTTACTGTGTATCTCAATTTATTTTACCTCAGAAGGTGGCAGCACCTTTCTGACCTCGGCTAATTTCAAAACAACAGAACACAGATAAAACTTGTTATTTTGATGGGACACTGCTAGGAAAAAAACTAAAGGTATTTATTTTAACTGAGGAGTTAAAAGAAAGCAAGGGCAAACCACTTCTGAAATATCCTGAGAATCATATTATATAGATGTGTCCTTGCAGTCCAACATATCAGAAGGGTAAGAGGAAATAAGATTGTTTCAGATGATGCTAGACTGGCAAGATAGAGATGGCAGGTGCCACGGAAGACTTTTTTTGTGTTTTTAATTTTTTGTTTGTGTGTCCTTTTCAAGGGAACATTCATACATTAACGTTTGTCTTTCTTTTTGGATAAATATAATAAATCCTGTGTCAATAAAATTGAGATTAAGTGACCAAACCCAGAAAAGGTATCTTGGAGAGGGGATGAATAAAACAAAATCTGGATGGAATGTCATGTTCAAAATAAGTTTGCTGATTTCAAATATTTGAGATCTAGGATTTATGTAGGACAAGGTTTTATTGCAAGACCATACTTTGAGAAACATGGCGGTTCTGGGAAATTTGTGACAGTTGGTATGTAAGCACATAATGTTCTTCACACATTTGTATGCCCAGTTATTGCTAGGATGCATCCTGTGAGAGAAGATTTTAGATTTGTGAAGTGGCACTGTGCCCAAATTCTTTAAGAATCTTTTTTTTACAAGTTGTCTTTAAACTCTCATCCTTCACTGAGCATTTGCATAAGTCTAAAAAGCATGCTAAATAAAAGATAAGGGGCTGTTCAACTACAAACTACTGTACCTTTCACAAAATACCTTGCCAAACTTAAGCTTCCCTTCATCTTAGTTGGGAATGAGATCTTCTTTTCCCATCAGCTGAACTCTTTGGACCCAGAAGCTTTTTGTTCATGGACTATAAAGATGCATATAGTTTATCACTAAAATAGCAATGAATAGTCCTCTCTTCTGAAAGTAGGAGTCTTCCCAATCGGACAGTCCTTAACTTACAAACAAAATCGGAACGAGAATATTCCTTAAGCAATGTAGCTGTTAAGTGATTTGCACCCAAATTTATGACCTTTTTTGCTGTGGTGGTGAAGTGAATTTGGCATTCCCCATTGACTTTGCTTGTTTGAAGGTAGCTGGGAAGGTCAGAATGGCGTGACCCTGGGACACTGTAACCCAGACTCTGTAACTATCATAGATGGATGCCAGTTGACAAATACCCAAATATTGATCATATAACCATGGATATGCTGCAAGGATAGCAAGTGAAAGAGCTGGTCTTAAGTCACTTTTTCAGTGCCATTTTAATGGTCATTAAATGAATAGCTATAAGTCAAGGTCTGTCTTTAATATGTACAAAGATTTGTATACGAGCTGGGTTCAAGAGTCTCTGGAAGATTTCTATATTCACAGGGTCATCTGCAGAGGAGCTGACAAAGAGTCAACCATAGGCCCACTAGAACCAACTTGACTTTTATGATTACTACCCTCCACAATTGTCCAAGCAAGGCTTTTCTGTTCCAGGCAACTGTTGGCTCTTCTTTGCCATACCAATATGACTTTAAGTATTTTAATACTTCAGTGGAATTAAGAGTCTGACCCTGAAGTCATTGCCATTCCAGAACTTTAAAGGTCAACTGAACAAGGTACCAGGATGTTCCCATATGACACAGTTTAAAACTAATTATTGATAGGAACGACTATAGTATTGTATTTAAGAAAGTTTTAAGTACGATATAGATTTGGAGGAGATCTCACTGTAAAAACATCTGCTTTCCAGGTATTATTAGAGTTCAGATTTACTGGAAGCAGAGGCTTTTCTCATTCATTTCCTGCAACTTGACATCAATTTGTCACATTATAAATACTTAAAATCTCATTCGCAGAATCTATCAGTGCCAAGAAATAGCTCTGTTGCAGTCTATGACAGCCAGCCCATTGATTAACTCAAACCAGGCTTACAAATGCCATATGCAGCAGTGTCTCATATAGTCAAATACTAGTTAAGTAGTGAAGCCTACAGACATCGCAAATGCCTCACACTAAAAGTGTGAAGCAATGAAGAGTTCACAACTATTGATGTCAATGAGCCTGTAGGGCACCTGATGCCCAGCCCTTTTCAAGCCAATGACACCCAAACTTAATACAACCAGGACAAGCAAGGTAATGAGGCTAGGATAAAAACTAAATTGGATTAAGTTGAAATTAAGTATAATTAATTTAATGAAATGCGTAAGATTAATCACTATGTATTAATATTTTTTTCCTAACACGCTAAAATCATAATTCAGTGACATTTATTGAGAGAGGCCAACTGGCCTCATAAAGCTCTGGTCTATGTCTATGAATGGCAATTAAGCAAGGCCATCATAGTCTCAGACAGTAAGTCTCTGAATATGAACCAAGTCACTGCATTTAGAGACAAATGAGTACAGGAACATCAGCTGCTGGAAGCAGGAGGAAGGAGAGAACCTGCTGCCATCACGTCTCCATTTATGTGCTCACTAAAGGCATTTAGCCAGCTGCTGCTAGCAGCAGGCTACTAGAGTATATGGCTTTGTTAGTCTAATACAATAGAGGTCTTCTTAATCCACAACAAATTGTGTTTGTATTATTTGATATGCATACATGCTCTCAAGGCACAGTTACACATATCCTGATGCACACCAAGCAACTTAATAGATAGAGAATTGTTGGTAATTTGCAGTGGTGGGATGCTGCCGGTTTAACAACCAGTTCGGTGATCACGTGATTTGCGCGCATGCAGAGTTTTACAAATACTAACCTTTTGTGTTACCACTTGGAAGTAACACAGCTGAGGTGCTCTGCCATGCCAATCAGCTGAGAAAATAAAGGTAAGTAAAGCTCAGGGGCGGGCCAACCTGATTGTCGGAGTGAACCGCTTCGCTCCCAGCTGATCGTTGGAGCTACCGCTTCGCTCAAACCAGTAGAATCCCACCCCTGATAATTTGTTTATTTAGTACATTTGAATCTTGTCACATTCCCACTGAGCTCTCCCCAGTGTCCCAAATGTAGAACTAGTCTCTGCAGTACTCTTGGCAGGATTTTTGGAAATGGGTTGCCATTTTCTTCTTTCTAGGGCTGAGAAAGAGGGACTGGCCTAGGGTAGGACTGGAACTCAAGATATCATAATGCCTTTAATCAGTACATCAGATTGATTGTCAGAAACATGAAAAGATCAGAGTTAATAAAATTCAAGGGGAAAAAAACTCTTTCACCAACCAAAGTCAAAACAATCCAGAAACAATCCTCTAAAATATATGCTAAGCCCCAAACACTCTCTGAAAATGTTCCATCTTTAATTCATGAAAATGGAAGGTTGAAGTTTGGGTTAATCTAACTTCCAGTGGCAGATCATTGAAGAGGACTGGTGCTGTTACAGCCAAGCAGCGCGTCTTTGCCTTTGTCTCCCTCACCTTCCAAAGTGGTGCATGTTAGATATAATAATATATCATGACACATAATTAAGTGCATAATAGTCGTTTTCATCCATGCCAGGGTTTTCAATCAAAAAGGTATTCATGTCAAGAAATACAAATTTAAATTATAAAATGAGTACTTAACCCTCAAATTTTAAATATTTATTTATAAAATTTATCTTGCTGTCTATTTGTACATGGCGACTCAACAGGACATAAAAGCACAATATAAAAGAAATAAAAATAATAAAAAGTAAAAAATACTAAAATAATAACCTACACCCACCCAGGGACAATACACATTCAAACCGGTCATTTAATGGACTCCATCCTGCTCTGGGTTCCCTAAGTCTGCTGGCAGAACATCTTCAGGGCCTTCCGAAAGAGTGTTAGAGTGGGGCCAGTCCAGTTTCTGGAGGAATGATATTCCTAGCAGGAGGGAGCCATCACAAAGAAGGCTGTTCTTCTGAGTCCCGCCAGATATACCTCCTTAGGGGATGGGACCTGCAACATTCCTTGCCTCTCTGCTCTAGTGGGTCAGGTAGATGTGACTGGCAAGATAACCTGGTCTCAAATCATGAAGGGCTTTAAAGGTGACAACCAACACCTTGAATTAGACCTGGAAGCAAATCGGCAACCAATGCAGCTCCTGTAGAAGAGGTGATACATATACATATTGAGATTTGCACAAAACCATGCGGGCCACTGCATTTTGCTCCACCTGGAACTTCCGGATGCTTTTTAGGGGCAGTCCCATGTAGAGCAGGTTGTAAAACACATGCAAATACAACATTAATTGCCTCAAATATTCTTCCTTTTCATAATTATTGCTATACCAGCCTAAATAAAGTTAAGAAATTGTCAATATATTTTTAAAACAAAAGTAAAGCAGTGTGAGCAAACATGCAAGGTTCAATTAAATATCTTCAAAAAGATATTTACTAGATATTAAAAAGTTTAGGATCCCCAATATCTGAAATACCTTTGCATTAGAAGGGAGGCACTGTGTGCACATACAGTAAGTGCTGTGGATCAAGAAAAACTCTCTTAGCCCAGCTGGTTCTACTTGATTTGATTCTTACATCATTCTTAAGTAATAATATTGTCTGTTTGGTTTTAGTTTTGCATGTTATGCGAATCCACCCATTGTGGTTTATAAGCCAGTATTTATTTACTATATTATACACACCCAACCAATTGTGGTTTATTTTATAAATCCTGGTGTAAAGTGATAGACACCAGGATTAAAATCCTAAAAAGGGGACAAATCTCAACTTTAACATATTTGAAGTTAATGCATCGGCTGAGAATACATCATTTTAGTAATTTCACCTTTACTGATTTTAGATCAGATGTGGAAGAATACAATAAAATATATCAACCATTTCTATGGTAGCCTAATGTAGACCAAGTACATTTTTTCAGTGAAATGGCAACAACTTTGCCTCTCAATCATTAGCACAAACTAGTCCATATGCTTATTCAGCCATTTTGTAATTGTATATGAAGCCTGTCTGATTTCTTACTGATTCTGCCCACTCAATAACAGATTCCAATTTGTATTACCTTTATGTAATATGTTCTTCAGGACCAAAATTGGATTTAATGTGTAAATCCAGGGGTGAAATCCAGCAGATTCCGACAGGTTCTGGAGAACCGGTAGCAGAAATTTTGAGTAGTTCGGAGAACCAGTAGCAGAAATTTTGAGTAGTTTGGACAACTGGCAAATACCACCTCTGGCTGGCCCCAGAGTGGAGTGGAAATGGAGATTTTGCAATATCCTTCTCCTGGAGTGGGGTGGGAATGGAGATTTTGCAGTATCATTCCCCTGCCACACCCACTAAGCCATGCCCACAGAACCAGAGGAAGTACAGTATAATAACCATCTGCCCCAAATTTCAATTTGCCAATTTGAAAATTGAAAATGATAAATTAAAACGGATAAGGTTGTGGTGCGATTTCAAAATCAAGAATGCTTTTTGATTACAAACAAGTAGGATCTCACCAAAGATAAGAATTGATGAACAATCCTTTGCTGAAAAACACTCTCACTAGAAAGCCACGGGTGTTAAACTAAAGATAATTTTTATTATGTATCACATTTCAACTTCTGGCAAACAGCTGTTTCATTGAATGCTTCAAGTGTAGAACTAACAATGGAGCATTATGAAATAAAAGGATGGAGAATACTCCACACAAGCCTTCTCAGTTATATACTTTATCCAATGTGTTTATAAAAAATAATCACACTGAAAAGTAAACGCTGGAAACTATAAAGAAGTTCAGCTATATTTTAAAAGCTTAAAAACTCAGAAATATTACGTTCCTGACCAGTCAGTCTGAATAATGACCCCTCTGTTGACATTATAAACTGTAATTGCATGTATCAGGTAACAGGAAAGACTTAATTTATGGAGTTTTAAAGTCATAATTTTATATGATTTAGATTATAATCATTCATGGATTGCAGCCAAGCAACTCTGTAAATGGCCTTCTTTCCCTCACTCCTCTCCCTCCCAGCCAGCCGTCACAAACTGTCAGAAGGAATAGCAATTCATGAAGTGTCAAGTACACAATTTTTAGCTCAAAAATACCACTTCTCTGTTTAAACAGCAAAAATACATCACTGACATTGCCACCACCTACCTAAAATACACAGATGATAAAGCACATCATCATTTCTTAGCAGTCTCTATAAATAAGAACAAATTCATAGAATAAATGTTTAGGTAGCAAGAATGAATTATATGCCATAAGCAGCACAAAACATCATTTATTTACTGTAATTAAGCCTTGTCTACAGTCTACAAGAACAAAGAATTTACTTTGGTATACTAATATTAGAAAACTTAATCTGGGTTCAGCACTCTTAAATATGTCAGCATACTGTATATACCTCCTATTTAGGGTATAGGCAAGATTGTATTAGTTTGCACAGAAAAGTATGTGCATAGTTGGAATAAAGCTGGGCTCCAATTGCACTTGTGGCACACTTGCTAAAATGTACTGACTGTTCCTCACCTTACCAAGAACAAGGAACACTCTTTCTTGGCACTATGAAATATTTGGGATTATTTAAACTGAAAAATCTTAAAAAATCCTGGCAGAACCCAATAAGCAGTGTTACCCTTCTAATAAGATAAGAATCACAGCCCCGAATATCTCTCCCCTAATTTTCAGGCCCCACTCCCGAACACTGTTAATTTCAGGACTGATTTTATTCATGAAAATATATATGTATATCTTTTTGATTTTAGCCCTCCAACTCCAGAATGACTTTGGGTGGCTCATGATATAAAACAGAACACAAATACAGTAAGAAAACAGCAGTGGCAGTCTAGATATCAACACACCAACACACCACACTAAAATTTTTTACTACTGGTTCTGTGGGTGTGGCTTATTTTGTGGGTGTGGCTTGATGGTCATGTGACAATTATTTAGGATTTAGCAGAGGTACTGATCTACTAGGCTTTTAACTGCTTACAGAGCCGTACCGATCTACCCATTTATTTTTGCAGGCACTGATCTACTCATGTATTTTTGCAGACACTGGTCTACCCATTTATTTTTGCAGGCACTGGTCTACTCATTTGTTTTCTTTTAACATTGATCAGCTGTAGGGCGGCCCTTTGAAGCCCCACGGCAAGAGTTTAAGCAGTTTTTTCCCCTCTAGCCATCAACTGGGACTCAGGAGGCAGCAATAGATTGGTGGGGCCAAATAAAAGGTGGGGCCAAATAAAAGGTAAAAATAACGCCGGGGGGGGGGGGGGCAGAACCGGTTCAGTGACATCAGATCGTCACCGCTACTGGCTCGGCAGAACTGGGCCGAACTGGGAGGAACCCACCACTGCAACACACACACACACACACACACAAACACAGAGACCTCTCTAATGGGGGTGGGAGGTGGGGTTCTATCCACCCTATCAAAGGCCTGGAAGAACAGCCAGCTCTTTTAAGGTTGTCTGAATATCAACAGACTGGGAGCTGTCCAGATTGGGGGAAGAGAGGAGGGGAAGTAGGGGGAGAGAATCTCATTCCAGAGGGCAGGGACCATGGCAAAGGAGGACCATTTTATAAATTCCAAAAGATAACCCAGTTTAATGTGATTGTTACTTAGTTTGGTAATGAAACGTCTGCAAGAAAACAACCAAGCTCAGAATTCACCAAGGGCCCCACTGTTTAATCAAGGGAACCCAGAGTACGTTCACTCTGTCAGCTCTATTCAGCCAGGTAGAAACTACAGGATATCATCGGTGGTTCCTCAACTAATTGGCCCCAAGGCGATTTTTCAACTCCCCTTTCACAATAATAATAGCAATAGCACTTAGACTTATACACCACTTTACAGTGCTTTACAGCCCCCTCAAAGAAAATATTTTCTGTTATAAGTCTTAGGAATGCAATTTTGTTCACGATAAGCTCTAATACAGAACAATTAAAACTATGATTGGTTTAATTTGTGGATTAATACTTTGTAGGGTTGGTTGATTTCATTGAGAGCCACTTTTGATGTATGTAGGCTGAGACAGACAGCCCTAAGTCAATGTTGATACTGTACTTTTGCATTTCACTGTAATAAGAAATGAAAGAGAAAAAATATTGAATTAAAATATCAAAACTAAATCCTGTTTTAATGTGCAATATAAATTCATCCAGCAGAATGATTCTTTGCAAGCTATTTGAGAACCATAGGAAAATAAGATGTGGAAGGAATATTAAGTAGATTTGCCACCTTGAGATACTTATAAATGTAATAAAGGTGGGGTAAACATCTAATAAATACCATGTTTCCCCGAAAATAGGACATGTCCCAAAAATAAGACCAAGCCTGATTTTTGGGGTGGGTGTATATACGCCCTCCCCCCAAAATAAGCCCCAGTGAAGGGTTGGGCGTGGCCAGCACAAGAGACAGCCCTTCCCTTCCCCGTCAGCTAATGGCAGCTGGGCCCCTTAATTGTGACCCGCAGATCAGCTGAGCTGATCGGGAGCTGCCTCTCATTCTCTTTCCCCCTAGCGTTCTTGGCGCTCACCCACCTCCCATCCATTCATCCATCCATTCCCCTCACCTGTAAACTCCTGCCCCACTCGCAAGAGAGCAGCCACCTGGCTCTTCTTGCCACATTGTGCCCATCCAGCATTGAGGATGGCTTCCCCTGCAGCTGGAAACGGAGAAAACACTGGTCGGGCCAGCTGCCTGCTGCCAAGTCTTCCGGCAGCCGGAGCGGAGAGTCTTCCGGCAGCCAGGGCAGAGAGGTGGCGAAGGGAGCTGCAGCCCCACATGGGGAGACCACACCACCGCCATCCGAACACTGAGGATGGCTTCCAAAACCAGCTGCCTGCTGTCAAGTCTTTCGAGAGCCGGGGCAGCCACATGGAGTTGGAACCATAGAGCAGGCCGCTTCCCACTCTATGGTTCCAACTCCATGCGGCTGCCCGGAAGACTTAACAACAGGCAGCTGGCCCAACCGACCTCTTCTTGGATTCCAGCCAGGTTTTGGAAGCCGCAGAGGAAGCCATCCTCAGTGCTCAGATGGCAGCAGCAGCGGCACAGTCTCCCCATGTGGGGCTGCAGCTCCCTTCACCGCCTCTCTGCCCCGGCTGCCGGAAGACTCTCTGCCCCGGCTGCTGGAAGACTTGGCAGCAGGCAGCTGGCCTGACCGGTGTCTTCTCCATTTCCAGCAGCTTCCAGTTGGGTACTCACTGACTTCACTCACATTAACATGGTGAGGCCTGGGAGGCGTGTAAGCGGGGAGGGAACAGGCGCTCATGCGGCTTGGCACCTTCGGGCTGCTTGCATTCCCTCCCATAGGAGGGACAGGGTTTGATGGCGCACGGAGGGAGCCTCTCTCTGCTGGACCCCCCGATAATAAGGTCAAGGGCATATTTTGGCGGTCAAAAGAAAATAAGACCCTGTCTTATTTTCGGGGAAACACGGTAAATAAATGTTCTGCTACACAGACTTGATTTACTCCTCTCTGGGTTATTCTGATAGGATTATAGTCCACAATGATGAAGTGACTGGGAGTAAATTATGCCATCTACTTTCAACTCCAGAAACCTCTACCAAACATCATAAGCTGAAGTTATGACTATTGCCTGAACTGCAGGGAGAACAAAAAGACTACTTGAATAAAACATGCAAAGATCACTCTATACTGTATTTGCTTTCCAGAGCTCTTTAGGAGGCCAGTTTCTCTTTGAAATTCCTCCTTATTATCTTTGAACTCATATTGTTTAATATGATTTACAATATAAAATTAAAATAACAAACTCTCAAATTACAGCCATGTGTTCTCTTTCACCAAAGCATGTATTATTACAGAAACAAATGGTGCAAGAAATGGTTATTTTTATACAACCCAGATTTAAGTTCCTTCCATTAAAATGAATGCCTTTCTAAAGCATTTAAAAGGAGTGGTTGGTGACATTTTTTAACTTGTAAAGGCCTAACAAAGGCTTAGTCACCAGTATTTTGCACAATGTAATTTCTCAAATTCTGTTCCTGTTCCTGCCCACAATCAACCGTTTCTGCATTTAAGCTTTTAATTTTGTTTTCTTTTATTATATTATGTAGGGGATTGCTAGTATATACATGAAAAATGTGGAAAACAAAGATTAGAACAAAAGAAGATCTTTTTCATTTATATTTAGAAATTTAACTATAAAGCCATATTTTATACTTGAAGAGTTTTAAAACCAAAGCACTTTATATCCTTCTTTGAAAATCCATAAAATTTAATGGATGATTTAAACATAATATTTTAACATCAGCAAATACTCATAATGGCTAAAAGGCAGGTGGAATAATTTGGTTAGCTAGGAATAAGATACGGTAGTAGGCACTACCAGAAGAAAGAAAGAGAGAGAATGGACATTGACTTACCTGAATGTCCTTTTTCGGAACGCTGCGTATACACTCCAGCATTGGGAAAATCCTCTTATCTGACAGCAACTGAGAGAACTTTTTTTACTTATCTACCCACTCTGTGCTCTCTCCACGCCCCCTTTTGCACCCGAATCCCCAGTCTTGAACGAAGACACCACAGGTAAACTACAACAAAATTTATTAACACAAAACCACCACAAGCCAACATATAAAGAAAGGGAGGGAAATGGAGTGTATACGCAGCGTTCCGAAAAAGGACATTCAGGTAAGTCAATGTCCATTTTCCAGAACGCTGCTACTACACTCCAGCATTGGGACATACCCAAGCCTAACTTCCAGGGTCGGGCAAAACACTATCCAACTCAGAGGACCCAGACACCACTGCTTGCAAAACTCGTCACCCAAAAGACGCCTCAGCCGAAGCGTAGGCATCAATCCGGTAATGTCTTATGAAAGGCGACAAAGAAGTCCAAGTAGCCGCCCTACAGATGTCCAACACAGAAGCCTGGGTAGCCCAGGCAGCTGAAGTAGCCGCACTCCGCGTAGAATGAGGCAGAATGTTCCCAGGAACAGGATGACGCTGATTCTCATAAGCAGCAGCAATACAGGCCTTAATCCAACGACCAATCGTGGTCGACGACACTTTCTGACCCATGGATGCAGGATGAAACGAAACAAATAGGGCTTCCGTCTTCCGAAACTCGGCCGTCCTACGCATGTAACGTCTCAACGCCCTGCGCACATCCAGAGTGTGCCAAAGAACCTCCCGGTGATGTCTCGGCGACGGGCAGAAATCCGGAAGCACTAATTCCTGCGCCCGGTGAAACCACGAATTAACTTTGGGCAAAAAAGCAGGATCCATCCTCAGGACCACAGTGTTAGCATGAAAAATGCACAAGTCTTTCCTGACGGATAAGGCAGCGAGCTCAGAAATGCGTCTAGCCGACGTGAGCACCAGGAGAAATGCAACTTTGAACGACAGAAACTTAAGTGAAGTGGAACCCAGCGGCTCAAACGGAGACAAAGTGAGAGCCTGCAAAACTAAGGATAAATCCCAAGAGGGATAGCGATGAACCGTAGGCGGTCTCAGGTTCGTAGCTCCATGAAGGAACCCCTTCACCCACGGATGATGAGCCAAGGAAGTGTACGGTGGACAGGACAACACAGTGGCCAGGGCCGCCACCTGGCGCCTGAGAGTGGCGGGAGACAAACCCCGTTCCAAACCCGCCTGTAGAAAGATGAGGACATCCTGAACCGTTGCAGACGTAGGATCCACATGAGTAGTCGCACACCAACGGCAAAAGGCCCTCCACGTGGCTTCGTAGATCCTCGTCGTGGATGGTCGACGGGCCGACTGAATCGTACCAATCACCGTATCCGGCAAACGGCCTTTCTTCAAGAGGACGCGCTCAAATGCCAGACGGCCAACTGCAGCCACTGGGGCTCGGGATGACGAATGGCCCCCTGACACAGCACGATCCGATGTGGAGGAATCACCCACGGGTCTGTCACCGAAAACTCCACAAGATCCGCGAACCACGGCCTGCGGGGCCAATGTGGAGCCACCAGTAACAGCTCCGCCCTCTCCGCTATCATCTTGCGAACCACCTGCTGAATCAGTGTGACGGGTGGGAAGGCATACAGTAGACCCGCTGGCCAACGACACCGCAGAGCGTTTGTGTCTTCTGCCGCTGGGGTCGGATAACGAGTGATGAACCGGGAAAGCTGGGCGTTGGTCGGACTGGCGAACAAGTCTACCAGAGGCCGTCCGAAGCGAAGACAAATCTCCTGAAATAGACTGGGAAGCAGCTGCCATTCGGCCTGGTCTATCACTTCCCTGCTGAGCCAATCCGCTCGTGTGTTGGCTTTCCCGGAAATGTGGTCTGCGAGGATGGACTCCAGATTCCTCTCTGCCCAGTTGAACAGACGTGTCGACTCGAGCATCAGGGACTGTGACTTCGTCCCCCCTTCCCGGTTTATGTGCGCCTTGGCAGATGTATTGTCCGTGAGAATCAGGACATGACGACCCCAAACCAGCGACTGGAAATGCAGAAGGGCGAGACGAATGGCTCGAAGTTCTAAAAGGTTGATGCTCTGTGCACGTTCCTCCGGAGACCATTGTCCTTGGCCCACCTGGGCACCTAGGTGGGCTCCCCAGCCATGGAGACTGGCATCGGTGGTGATCACGACCCGGTCTAGTTCCAGGAAACTGCAACCTTGCAGGATGGCCGACGACTTCCACCAACCCAGTGCCAGTCTGACTCGCGGTGGCACGAACACCGTCCTTGTGGAGTTGGAACTGCCTGTTCTCTGGAATGGAAGAAGAAGCCATTGCAGTGGACGAGAATGTCTGCGTGCCCACGGAACAACGCGGAAGCACGAAACCATCTTCCCCAACAAACGTGACAGCGTCAACAGAGGAGCCCTCCTCCGGGTCAGTACTTGGCCCACAAGCGATTTGATGTTTTTTGCCCTCTCTGAAGACAGGAAAACCTGACCCTTCTTGGAGTCTATCAGGGTCCCGAGGTGTAGGATCGCGGTCGTGGGGACGAGCTGGCTCTTGTCCAAGTTGATGGAGAATCCGTGCTCTCGGAACGTCGAGAGCACCCTGTCTCTGTCTTGCGCCGCTTGTGCCCTGGACGAGGACAGGATCAGAATGTCGTCCAGGTAACATAACACCCTCACCGGAACGGTACTGAGGGACGCGGCCACTACTGCCACCAGCTTGGTGAAAGTCCTGGGAGCCGAGGAAAGACCGAACGGCATCGCACAGTACTGGTAATGCCTGCCCGCATACTCGAATCGCAGAAACTGTCGATGCGAAGGAAGCACTGGAACATGCAGGTAAGCCTCTCGCAAATCCACCGACTGCATCAGGTCCCCTTGGCGAATAGAAGCCAGAATGGACCGAAGAGAGTGCATCTTGAAACGACGGTAACGTACCGCCCGATTCAACTCCTTGAGGTTGAGAATGCCTCTGACCCCTCCCGAACTTTTGGGAACCAAAAATAGAATCGAATAGAAGCCGGTCCCCTGCTGATCCAACGGGACCGGTTCTATCGCACGGATCTCCAGCAGGTGTGCTATCTCTGCCACCATCAGGCTGCGAGAGTCTGTGGACAGGGAAACTGGGCACCGGACGAACCGTCGTGGGGGCCGATCCGTGAATTCGATTGCGAGGCCCTCCGAAATAGTACGACGCACCCACTCGTCCGGAGTGGACCGGGCCCACCGATGACAAAAGGCCTGGAGACGACCTCCCACTGGTCCCGGAGTCGGTGAGTCATTTGCCCCTTCTGAAGGGTCTAGAAGTGGATCCACGATAGGGGCGCCTGGAGGAGGACTGTGATCTGCCACGCTCTCTGAAACGTTGTCTGTCGGAGAAGCGGTCTGGAGCCTGGAACGACTGCCGGTAAGTCGAGGGGCCTCCCTGCCCCGAGTAGGAACGAAATGGCTGACGTTGTGTGTAAGGGGTGTAACGCCTGTCTTGTCTGCGAAAGGACGAGGGCATAATTTTGCGTTTGTCTTTGTCCTCCACAAGAATCGGCTCCAATGCCGTGCCAAACAAGTTCGGAGCTTTATACGGGGCCGCCGCCAACTTCCACTTGGTTTTCACATCGGCTTTCCACGGCCGTAGCCAGAAAAGGCGTCGCGATGTGACAGAAGTCGCTAACGCCCGCGATGCAAACTTGACAGAGTTCAACGAAGCATCCGCCGAATACTCTGTGGCTGCAATAATCTTGTTAATATCGTGGCGCAAGCGGGTATCCTCTGGAGGGAGCCGTTCCTGAAGTTGGCGTAACCAGATCAAAGAGGCCCTATTGAAGAACGAAGTAGCCGTGGCAGTTCTAACAGTCCAGGCCACGGCTTGATGAGACCTACGAAAGGCCAATTCGGTGCGCCTGTCCTCCGATTTGAGCCCCTCCAGCGGATCGGATGAGACCATCGAATGCGAAGTGAGAGACGCCACGGTGCATCCACAGTGGGCACGTCCAACATGGCTTCAAGTTCGGGCGCCGCACAGAACAGCTTCTTATCTAAATTGCTTGGTGCAGTGGACGACCCTGGTTGGGCCCAAGGCGCTTGCAAAATATCCGCGAACAGTTGAGGGCACGGAATAAAGTCCTTCTCCTGCTTGACTTGCTTAAACAGGGCATCATGAGGACCGGTCTCAGACGGGGTAGTCGGGGGTTGTGCTCCCACCGAACCCAGATTAGTAGTCAAACGAGCCTTGTGAAGGAGGGACTTAAATAGTGAGGGACGAAACAAGCCCGTGAAGGCTGGAGTGTCAGGTACCAGACCTTCATCCTCAGAGAATTCGAGGTCATCGGGGCCCTCCTCGTCATGGCCCGAGCCCTCAGACGAAACAGACTCACGAGGCGAGGGGGAACGAGCCCTGCGAGTGCTTGAAGAGGCCAACGTGCCCGAAGTCCCCGCCGCCGATGTCTGGGCCGCTGTCTGCGCTCCGGCCGCCATAATAGAAGCCAACGCTGTTGACAACATCGTCTGGAAGTCAAACTGAGACGGAGGCGGAGGATTGTCCACTTCTCGGAGTCCCGCTGCTGTAGGCGTGAAAGTGGCCGAAGGTTGGCGCCGAGGGGGCGGAAAGGCCTCTAAACCCGCTGAGGAAACATCAGGCATCGACTGGGACACGCCCTTCTGCCAAGCCAAGGAACCGGATTGGACCGTTCTCCGCTCCGAAAGGTCAGGAACAGGAACAGCCTGGTGGGCGGATCCCGTATCACCCCGGACCAAAGAAGCTGACGCCTGCTTGGCCTTCTCACATCTCTTTTCCAAAGCCTTATGACGCCTGAGAGCATCCTTCTCAGCGGCAGAGGAGGTCTTAGAGTGGCGGGACTTGTGACCGCCAGACTCAGAGCGTTTGCCCGATTGTTTCTTGCGTGACTTAGATCTGACAGGGCTGACCTCCTGATCACTGTCTGAGGAGAACGAACAGTCCGCCATGGTGAGAGTGCCCCAAGCTGAATAGTAATTATTAACCAATTGATAGACAGATGGATTTGTAATAATAAGAAATAATGAATCAATAATTGATTGATTGATTGACAGATATCAGTTTGCCTGATTAATTGATTGGATGAATACTTGTTTGATTAATTAATTGGTTGATTGAATGACTGGCTGCTTTGATTACTTAATTAATAAATATCAGCTTGATTGATTAATTATTTGAATGATTGGAGGAAAGCTTGCTTAATTAATTAATTGATTGATGAGTTAAAAGTCTGGCTACCGCTCCGGGCAAGCACTATGCCCCAACAAGCAGTGTTGGCACTCCTGCCACGCCAAGAACCAGGGCACCCCTGTCTCTGCCCAGGTGTGTGGGAAAGCCTTGCACAATGGCTGCAAATGGGGTGAGCTATAAACTGGCAACTCTCCCCCCCTTTTTTCCTCCTCCGAGTCAATGCCCAGGGCGGGACAGAGACTCAGCCAGTCAGACCTCAGAGAAAAGGCTGCGGCCCTCTAATTAGGGTCCGCGCTGCCACGAGGTGATTCCCAAAATGGCGGCCGCCCTAATGGCTCAAAATGGCGGCCGCAAGTTGGTGGCGTAGTTATAAAATGGCGGGCCGCCCGAGCTTTGAAGGATGGCGGAGCGCTTTCCCCCTGGCGCCGCTCACACGCGGACGCCAATCAGGGATGGAGACCGGAGCGGCTTTGTACGGCGGGAGGGTAGCGAGCTCCGACAGCCACGCCACACACCCCCCTCAGCGATCACTTACGGCCGAAGCTCCGAGGCCGAAAACACCGCCAGTCACAGCGCCGCCCGCAGAAGCCTGACGGGACGGCCGCTGGATGAGTCACGCCACTACACACAGCGAGCCGGGGAGCGACCCAGTCAGCCCCGACCTCCCCGGCAATAGAATAACCTTACCGGATCCGCCCCTCAGGGACAGAAGCCGGCAGCAGCAGGCGCAGAAGCGCGAAAGTCGGCACGACCCAGCTCCCTGGGCACGAAACCGACGAGCAGCTGATAGACTCACAGGAACTCAGAGAAACCTAAACTTAACCGAAAAAAAAGGAGAAATAAAAAAAGGGGGCTAATCAAAAATAACCAAAAGGCCTAACGCAACACTCAGAGCACAGAGAAAATCCTCCCAGTGTGTCAGCAACTGAGAGAAAGATTGGGGATTCGGGTGCAAAAGGGGGCGTGGAGAGAGCACAGAGTGGGTAGATAAGTAAAAAAAGTTCTCTCAGTTGCTGTCAGATAAGAGGATTTTCCCAATGCTGGAGTGTAGTAGCAGCGTTCTGGAAAAAAGAAAAGAAAAGAAAAGAAAAGAAAAGAAAAGAAAAGAAAAGAAAAGAAAAGAAAAGAAAAGAAAAGAAAAGAAAAGAAAAGAAAAGAAAAGAAAAGAAAAGAAAAGAAAAGAAAAGAAAAGAAAAGAAAAGAAAAGAAAAGAAAAGAAAAGAAAAGAAAAGAAAAGAAAAGAAAAGAAAAGAAAAGAAAAGAAAAGAATACCAGAAAGCCACATCATTTATGAGGCTGCTTCCTACTAGGGCAGTGATGGCTAACCTTTTTGCCGTTGTGTGCCAAAAGCAGGGGGGGAGCACAGGGGGGTCACGTATGCCCCCCCACGCATGTCTACACGCTCCTCCCGTTTTTGGCACACAATGGCCCGGTGGGCCCGGTAGGCCCGTTTTTTCGCTCTCCCCAGGCTCCAGAGGCTTTCTTGGAGCTTGGGGAGAGCAAAAACGGCCTTCCCCACCCCACCCCCCAGAGGCCAGAAACAGCCCGTTTCTCAACTTCCAGTGAGCCCGGAAGGCCCAAAAATCAGCTGGCTGGCATGCACATGCATGCTGGAGCTGAGCTAGGGAAACACTCGCATACCCACAGATATGGCTCAGCGTGCCACCTGTGGCACTCATGCCATAGGTTTGCCATCACGGTACTAAGGTATGTGTGCACCTTCAAGTCAGTACTGGCTCCTGGCAATTGCCTGGACAAATCCCTGCAGTTTTTTCATAAGAGCTTGGAAATGTTTTGCCATTACCTGGTTCCTAGAGCTGAGAGAGAATGACTGACTTACCCAGCAGGCTTCACTCCCAAAATGGGACTAGAACTCACGCTCTCCCCGATTTCTATCCTGGTGCCTTAACCACTATAACAAATTGACTCTCTATCTTTTCTAGACCAACCAGGATACTGTCTACCTTCATTATTTACCTGTCTCAGCTTTACAGGTATGCAGATCAAATTTTCAAACAAAGCATTAAAATGCAGCTTTAAAAAAATTCTAAGAATGTCTCCTGATCCCAAACATTGGCATTAAACACTAAGCTGAAGACTTGTACTTAAAAACTGGGGCTTAATTTTGCATAACCTTAAAAAAATTAACACTTAAGTAGGTCAGGAAGCCAAATGGATAGCCAGGAAATTGCCTGCATGTATACTAATTTTCCTTAATGCCAAATTGCTCACTGTTAGATTGGGGGAAAGGAGGTTGAAGAAATTCATCTGTACTACAAAAACAGAACACCCACAGAACATCTTATTGTATACTGGAGATAATACATAACACGAGAAATCGAATAGTACAAAAAAACCTTTAAGCTTTCCAATGGAAATACTGCTAGAGCCTACTTATTAAAGACTGTCCTACTGCTAATGTCCATAAGCCATATGGAGTTTGCCAAGCAAATCATAGCAACAAAGTCATGTCATATAGCAATAGCACTTAGACTTATATATCGCTTTACAGCCCTCTCTAAGCAGTTTATACAGTCAGCGTACTCCCCCCAACAATCTGGGTCCTCATTTTACTGACCTTGGAAAGATAGAAGGCTGAGTCAACCCTGAGCTGGTGAGAATTGAACTGCTGGCAGTCGGTAGTCAGCAGAAGTAGCCTGCAGTACTGCATTCTAACCACTGTGCCGCCACGGCTCTTATATCCGTTGGACATACAGCAGAGGGTAGGAAAGATGCCAGTCTGGCTTCAAACACCCTACTTTCATGCTGTGGTGGCATGAAGAAGGCAATGTGGTACATAGCAACAGCAGCCAGAATTAGACAATTCTGTAACTGACAAGTGTTACATCATGACAACGTGGCCTGACCACTTTCCCATAACTCTGGGAAGGACATTTCTATGTTGTAAATAGTCCCACGTAAGTCCCCTGGCATTAGGAACCAGAGAATATCCCAAAACCTCCAATCCAGGATTCCCAGTACCCCAGCAAGCCATGACTCTTCTCCAAGATTATCATTACATTCATATCCTGGCTTCCTCCTGGGAGCTTAGTGAGGCTGGAATAAGAGACAGCTATATTCACACAAATGCTTAACCAAGTTAGTTGAAGAACACTACTAGCAATAGAGATACTTCATCAAGTTGAAGATCTTGTGGCTATCTTTGAGGAACATAGCAAGTTTCCTTTTAATGTTGTATACATGTTTGTGTATGTGACCATGCACACATATTCACTCGCAGGGAGTGGTATGTTGTGCTGACTCCATCCATTTGGATATTTTATGATTGAGGAAAAAACAAAGCAAGTTGATTCAGAAAGCAATTTAGCAGCAACAAAGAACAATGTACATAATCGAAAAAACTATATGGCTATATGGTATCGACAGCATGGATCTTTCCATTCTCATGGTACATTCTCATGTATACATGGCCTGACCTAACCATACTGCAATGAGCATGCTCCTATGATCTCCGCGCAGAACTTAAAAGACATCAAGACCAAGGAGAGACTGACTTATACACCGACTACTGTGCTGACTATATCAAAAGTAAGTCACGCAACCCACATCCTCACATCCAACCTCCCCATCATCCAAAACTAGAATGCACGCCCCTAACTTCCTCAATACCAACCACTACTGACCTTAAATGCAAGGTACTTAACGCAAATAAGTAAATAAGCCTCCTCCGCTCGCAACAGAATACCTTATGCCACCAGACTTGAAATTTTGGGTTTAGACAACTTAGAACTACGCCACCTTCGGTCTGACCTAAGAATAGTACATAAAATTATCCATTACAATGTCCAACCTGTCAATGACTACTTCAGCTTCAACCACAATACAATAGATACAAACTTATGGTAAACTGCACCAAACTCAATTGCAGGAAATACGACTTCAGCAACAGAGTGGTCAATGCTTGGAATGCACTACCTGACTCTGTGGTTTCTTCCCCAAACCCCCATAACTTTAACCTTAGACTATCTACTGTTGACCTCACCCCATTCCTAAGAGGTCTGTAAGAGGCCTGCATAAGCGCACCAGCATGCCTACCGTCTCTATCCTAATGTCCCCTTTTATTTGTATCCATTTCATGGATTAACAACCATGTCTACACCTATGTCTGTTATCTAATACATGCTTGACAAAAATAAATAAATAAAAATAAAATAAAAATATAATTCTGGTCTCCAATGTGCTGCCAAACATCCTGACATGCATAGCGCCTTGTTCATAATCATCATTTCATAGTGCAACAGATAAAGGGAAATGCCCATGCAACCCAGATCTTGGGAAGGCAGTCTACAGAGATGACACAACTACAAAAGAGAAATTTCTTTTTTGTCAGTCAGAGGTATGCAAGATCAGAGTACTCAAGCGGTTCTCTGTATAGGGTTGAGAAACAGGACAGGCAAAAATTTTTTTTAAAAAGCCTTCCTTTTTTTCTTTTGCCAGAAACAGTCATGTTACCAGCAAAAGCAAAACAAATGATTTTCCTGTGTTTTCTGCTTCAGTGAAATTCACTGCTTCATTCTTCTTCCATATTAGCCACTTTGCCAGGAAAAAAAATATATTCTGAAGTGGTGATCTGATAGCATAGAAAGATTCACAATCTATCTTATATCCTTCCCTACTAATATTTAATATGTTCTGAAGTCCACAGGATTGTTGTTGAAGAAATATTTTAAACCTAATCCAAAAAGAATGTTAATTCTTTTTAACAGATTAAGTTTAAAATCTTTCTTAACAACGATCTCAACAAGTTAATAAGTTCCTTAATGGGTGCAGAACAGGTACTTGCGGCTCTTTTTATTTTTATTCACTGCATCACATCTCCCAATAGAACATTAATAGAAAAGACAATACAGAAAAAGGAAGACTAAGTTGCTGCTTCTCTAAATATTTTCAAAATTCCTATTGATGAATCATAACTGATGTAATGAAAGAATTAAATTTATTGTTAACCTCCCAGGCTGCTGGAATGGATCATTTGGCAAAAACTATGTACTTCTGTTTGCTTTCCCCCTCCTCATAATTCTATTTTCTTTCTTAAAATAAAGAATATATGTTAATAGAAGCAGAATTCTGAGAACTCCAGTTGCTATAGAAGACTATTATATTGTACACTATTTTTGAATGCCCTTAAAATAGCTTGCACTGTATACTTAAGTATAAAAATATTCTTGCGTATATTGTACTGAATTCCAAAACTAATACATTTAAACTAAACAATGTTATTGATGCTGCCTCTAAAAATATTCTGAGCTTCTGAATCAAACACAGAAGGAGTCAGTCAGCAGACTTTTGAGAGCCCGGGATTTCAGCTGCTGGATACTGAAAGCCAGGTCAGTCTGTAACAAGATTATTCCTCATTTTGTGACTTGATCATGGATGAGGGGGTCAACCTTGGATGTATTATTGAAATCTTGGAGAGGGGTGTTTCACTTTCAGAGTTTTGGTGTAGCATCAGCTGCCACTCTTGGATATCATACAAACAAGATAAAAATTGATACAATTCCAATTTATAAATGATGCTATGTATTTCCTATAGACAGCCCTGATATCTAAAGACTTCGTCTCCTGTTCCTTCCCTGCTAGAACCCAGGGTTCTAAAACTTTAGATTACAACATAGTTCAGCAGAAGTCCCCTATAGTTTTCCTACAGAGCTCTGATGGCGCAATGGTTAGAATGCAGTACTGCAGGCTACTTCTGCTGACTGCCGGCTGCCTACAATTTGGCAGTTCAAATCTCTCCAGGCTCAAGGTTGACTCAGCTTTCTATTCTTCCAAGGTCAGTAAAATGAGGACCCAGATTGTTGGGGGCAATATGCTGACTCTGTAAACTGCTTAGAGAGAGCTGTAAAGTACTGTGAAGTGATATATAAATCTAAGTGCTATTGCTATAGTTTTCAAATTTTCAGTGGAATCCCCAGAATTATAATGGTGGAATATTAAAATCCAATCTACCATTTGCTTAATGATTCAGCAACTATTTGAAGTTACGCTGGCACTGAACAAATGACACATCCAGTCTTTGAAGTTACAGCCGCTGTAGCATCCCCAGTCACATGATCAAAATTCAGGTGTTTGGCAGTCTACCTGCATTTACAACTGCAGGGTGCACTTCAACTTCCACCCATCTGTCTATCTCCTTTCTCTCTTTGCCCTTTGGCATGTCCTGCACTCTACTGCTCTGTTGCCCTGTACTCTGCCATCCCCGCCATGCTTTGCCTGCCATGCTTCACCACCCTTTGCTGGGCACGCCACCTCACCAGCAGGAAGAAGACAACAGTGAAGGTCCCTGGGAGCAGTAAGACGGCAGAACCCAAGGCAGCTTGCTCGCCTTTTCATCCCAGGCCTGGCTGTGTTTGTGCTAGGCCAAAGCAGCCACTTATGCATCCACCAGCAGGCTTTCAAATCCACCCGGGATTCACATTTTCCTGCCAGCTTCCCCACTGACTGCTTCCTGGAAGCCAGCAAGAAGTCCCAAGGATGGCCTAGCCCAGGCCTGTCAAACTGGCAGCCTCCGGGCCAGATGCGTCACGTGTAGGCCATGCCTACCCCATTTCTGCAAAGGCAAAAAACATCGCAATACATCATGATACGTCACGTGACATGATCAGGTGACACCCGTGGCCTAGCCTAATGATTTGCTATTCTCACTGAACAAGAACAGTGGGACCTGCTGGATTTTTGTCACCAACTGATGTTGTTATACAGGGTGGATAAAAATCGATGGTTTTTTTTTTTAAAAAAGTTAAAAAACGGATTTTCTTTATTTAAATCAGATTTTTTTTATTTTTATCAAATTTATTTGAATAAAATGGAGTAAAAAAATCTATCTAAAGATATTTAAGGTACACTAATAATTTAGTTTATTAGGCATGAAATGGAGCTTAGTTATGTAGCATGAGGCTGTATATTCTGCAATATTGGGACTGTCGGTGATTCAACAGCAAGTTAGAGGAGGAGCTGCTGCGGGACAGAGATAACAGTTGCTCTTTAAAAATTATGATTTAATTCGACTTGATTTAAATCAAGCCTTTTTACTAGTGATTTAAATCGTGATTTAAATCAAATCTACCCTGTGGTTATATGATGTCACATTTTACAACTGCATGTCTTAGCAATGGAAATTCTAGCCCCAATTACTATCATTAACTGAGGACTAACTGTATAAATAATCAGGGATGGGTAATATGTAACTAAATAGAAATGGGTGACAAAGTGTTCTATTCAATCCTTTTTGCACCCACTCTTTTTTACATGACCCGTCAACCAGAGCTGTGGAGTCGGGAGATAAATGTTTCGACTCCGACTCCTCAGTTTTTTGTACTTCCGACTCCGACTCCGACTCCGACTCCCCGACTCCGACTCCTCTGTATTAATATGCGAATGTATTTTATACATTCCTTGAAGGAAAGAAAGGCAACATACATGTCATTACCACAGGACTACTGGCTGGGAAGCCAACAGTCTACTGTATTGAACAGTTTAAGCAAAAGACAAACACAATGAAAACAACAAAGTTTTATTAATTTTTTTTTATTAATTTAATTAATCAAGTTGCTGGATAGTAGCAGCAGGCATAAACATCAGGAACAGGAACTTTACCAGTTCAAAAATACAAACCACATTATTTGGTTGTTTTAGAACAAAAACAAAGCTTATCTATATGAACCAAAAACAAAATCTGTAAAACCTAGAAATGGTTTATATTAATCTTGAAATGTAGTTATAGGCTTAGCAAATGCAAATCAATTCAATGTAGAGTTCTAAGGAAGAGAACGAACATTGTCTTACCTGAATGTTCCTTTTCGGAGTACTGCGACTGCAGTCCATAGCTGGGTTTCTTCATCATCAGTTCCTTTTGACTGGGTGATCTTTAAGAATATCTCTCTCTTCGTCCTGTGGCCACGCCCCCTGCTCCCATAATGCACCAGTCTTTGAACGAAGGCGCGACCACCTAAAATAGTCCAAGAAAAAACTCAACGGGCCGACAACATCAACAAAGTCAGACCGGCCCAGACACCAGTAGTTCATTAATATCAGGAAGACAGAAAAACCAAGGGAGGGGATGGACTGCAGTCGCAGTACTCCGAAAAGGAACATTCAGGTAAGACAATGTTCGTTTTCCAGAGTACTGCTCCTGCAGTCCATAGCTGGGATATACCCAAGCTCAGAAAAAAACAAGGGTGGGAAACTAAGGGCCCCCGGAGTCCTGCGTCACCAGAACACTCTGCAGGACACGACGGCCAAAGGAAGCCTCAGCCGAGGCAAATGAATCCACCCTATAATGTCTGATAAAAGGTGTCACCGAGGACCAGGTGGCAGCCCGGCAGATGTCCGAAACAGATGCCTGAGTGGCCCAAGCAGCTGATGTTGCCGCACTACGAGTAGAGTGAGGTAAAATCCCAGCTGGGACCTGCCTGGCCTGGCGCTCATAAGCAGTGGAGATGCACGCCTTAATCCACCTGCCCACGGTCGATGGAGATATTTTTTGGCCCAAAGATCTTGGATGGAAAGATATCAAAAGGGCTTCTGTTTTCCGGAACGACTCAGTCCTGCGAATGTAACGTCGGAGGGCCCTGCGCACGTCAAGGGTGTGCCAATCCCTCTCACGTTGGTGCTTGGGCGACGGGCAGAAGTCGGGAAGGATTAATTCCTGGGCGCGATGGAAATATGAGTTCACTTTCGGCAAGAAGGCCGGGTCCAGGCGAAGAACAACAGTATTAGCGTGGAAGATACACAAATCGTTCCGGATCGACAGAGCTGAAAGTTCGGATATCCGTCTGGCGGATGTGATCGCCAAGAGGAAAGCGACTTTATAGGACAAGTACTTAAGAGACACAGAGCCCAACGGTTCGAAAGGGGGACTCATGAGCGCTTGAAGAACCAGGGAAAGATCCCAGGTCGGGTACCGACGAACTGGAGGCGGACGTAAGTTCATAGCCCCATGCAAGAATTCTCTGAGTTGAGGGTGCTGAGACAGAGACGAGTAAGGCGGGCAGCGAACGACAGTGGACAAAGCAGCAGTCTGACGACGAAGGGTAGACGGCGACAAGCCCTTGTCCAGGCCCGATTGTAAAAAACAGAGGATGTCAACGACCTGAGCCGACGTAGGATCCACTAAGTTGTCAGCACACCAGACGCAGAAAGCCCGCCATGAGGCCTCGTATATGCGCGATGTCGAAGGTCTGCGAGACGCCTGTATAGTGGTTATGACAGAGTCGGGCAGCCGGTCCTTGCGCAGGATGACCCGCTCAAACGCCAGACGGCCAATTGGAGCCATCCTGGATCTGGATGGAACACCGCTCCTTGGCGTAGAGAGAGACGGTTCGGTGGAATCTCCCACGGGGGAAGTATGGACAGGGCCACCAGGTCTGCATACCACGGTCGACGAGGCCAATTGGGAGCCACCAGCAAAATCTCCGCCCTTTCTTCCAACAACTTTCGAATGACTTGAGGAATCAACGGAAGTGGAGGGAAGGCGTACAGGAGGCCGGGAGGCCAGCGGCACCGTAGTGCATTGTGGTCCTCTGCCATCTGAGTCGGATAACGCGTCACAAACCTGGGAAGTTGGGCGTTTGCCGGGCTGGCGAAGAGGTCCACCACAGGCCGGCCGAAGATGGTGACAGCCTCCTGAAAAATCTCGGGATCCAGTTGCCATTCCGACTGATCTAACAGCTGCCTGCTGAGCCAGTCTGCTCTGACATTGTCCACGCCGGAGATGTGATCGGCCTTCAGAGACAGAACGTGACCCTCGGCCCAAGAGAACAGCTTCTCTGCTTCCAGCATCAGGTCCCTTGACCTCGTGCCCCCCTCCTTGTTTATATGGGCCTTGGCGGAGATATTGTCCGTGAGGACGAGAACGTGTTGGCCTTGCAACAGGGACTGAAAGTGACAGAGAGCTAGGCGAATCGCTCTCAGCTCCAAGATGTTGATGCTCAACGTCTGTTCCGAAGATGACCAGCGGCCCTGCACCATCCGCTCGTCGAGATGGGCTCCCCAGCCTAGAAGACTGGCATCCGAGGTCAATGTCAGCCGATCCGGGAGCAGGAACTGCGTTCCGAGAAGAAGGTTGGGACCCGTCCACCAGTTGAGGGACATGGAAATCTGAGGGGGAAGGGAGACCTTGTGGAGAGAGTCGCTGCGACCCGTGCGTTGAAAAGGCAGTAGGAACCACTGCAACGGCCTCGTGTGTCTGCGCGCCCATGGCACTATCGAGAAGCACGAGACCATTTTCCCCAATAACTGGGATAGATGTAGAAGAGGAACAGTCCGCTTGGAGTGAATGAGCCGAATCAGATTGCGAATGCTTTCCGCCCTGTCCGGGGATAGGGAGACCTGGCCCCGAATGGAGTCGATTACTGCTCCCAAGTGTTGGAGAACAGTGGTCGGGTGCAGATGGCTCTTTGGGAAATTGATCGAAAACCCGTGGTCCTGAAAGGAACCGATGACATGGGCCAGGTCCTGAGATGCTTGGCTTCTGGAGGAGGACAGGACCAGAATGTCGTCCAGATAGCACAAGACCCTTACAGGCAACATCCGGAGAGCAGCCGCCACCACCGCCACCAGTTTTGTGAAAGTCCTTGGAGCAGATGACAAGCCGAAGGGCATTGCACAATATTGATAATGGTCCTCCCCAAGTTGGAAACGCAAGTACTGGCGATGGGCCGGGAGGACCGGAACGTGCAGATACGCCTCCCTGAGATCGACAGACTGGAGTAGGTCGCCTCGTCGCACTCCCGCGAGGATGGATCCCAGGGAGTGCATCTTGAATCTGCGGTAGCGGACTGACAGATTCAGCTGCTTCAAATTTAAGATGGCTCTCCAACCCCCGGAATGTTTGGGGACCAAAAAGAGAGTTGAATAGAAGCCCTTGCCCCGCTGATCCAGAGGAACAGGTTCTATTGCTCGGATAAGGAGTAGGTGGAGGACCTCCTTCCGCAAGAGGGCCGCCTTGTCGGGCGACAGGTGGGTTGGACAGCTGACGTGGCGAATCGGAGGGCGTCCTAGAAACTCGATGGCCAGACCTTGAGATACTGTCCGAAGAACCCAGGTATCCTTGGTCGAGCGTTCCCATTGGTGACTGAAAAGTTGTAGCCGTCCGCCAATGGGATCCTGCAGACTGTAGTCATTTGCCTCGACGGGACTGGCGGAAGCCAGCTCCACGGAAGGGGCGTCTGGAGCTGCTGGCTCTGGACCTGTCCCTGAAGCGCTGTCTGTCCGATGATCGGTCGGTCCCAGGAAAATAACCGCGCTGTGAGTAGGGGCCCCCTGACCCCGACGAGGCCCGAAAGGGCTGACGCTGAGAATAGGGTGCGTAGCGCCTTTCCGGTCTGCGGTATGAAGACGTGGGCATCACTTTCCTTTTATCTTTGTCCTCGATCAAGACAGGATCGAGGGCAGGGCCAAAGAGGTTCGGGGCCTTAAAAGGGGCCGCCGCCAACTTCCACTTTGCCTTGGCATCAGCTCTCCAATTTCTGAGCCAAAACAGTCTGCGAGATGTGACAGACGAAGCCAAGGCCCTTGAGGCAAACTTCACGGAGTTTAACGAGGCATCCGCCGAATATTCGGTAGCAGCAACAATTTTATTTATATCCTGATGAAGACGCGTGTCTTCTGGCGGAAGTTTCTCTTGAAGTTGCCTCAGCCAAAGCAATGTGGCTCTATTAAAGAACGACGTAGCAGTCGCCGTCTTAATTGTCCAAGCAAGAGATTGATGCTCCTTACGAAAGGAGAGTTCAGACTTCCTATCCTCTGATTTAAGAACGTCCAAAGCATCCGAGGACAAAAGCGAAGAAGAGGAGAGGCTGGCAATCGGATGGTCAACCACAGGTAGAGATAATAAGGAGTCCAATTCCGGAGCCCCACAATACAGTTTTTTGTCCAGGCTGGTGGGACCCATCTGAGAGCCCGGTTGAGACCAGGGGGACTGTAGAACATCAGCAAAGAGTTGGGGACAAGGAATAAAGTCCTTGCCCGGCTTGGATGACGAAAACAAGGCCTCATGAGGAGCCGAGGAAGTAGAAGGTTCAGCAGACGGGACCTCCATATTGGTGACCTGCCTGGCTTTATGCAGCAGAGATTTAAACAATGAAGGCCGAAATAAGCCGGAAAAGGCCGGGGTGTCTGGAGCCAGGCCTTCATCCTCCGAGAATTCCAATTCCTCAGGAAACTCCTCCTCCTGTTCAGAGTCCTCAGAAGAGACTTGAGCCACTCGGGATGGAGACTTGGAACGACCAGGAGCAACAGAGAATGAAGTATTGGACGGAGCTGGAAGAGGTTGCTGAAGGACAGACTGTTGAAGGCCGGCAGCCAAAATGGAGGAAAGAGCGTTGGACAACGCTGCCTGGAGGTCCACCTGAGGAGTCAGCATCTGCCCGTCTGGACCCCGGAGTCCGGCAGCGGTAGGGGTAAACGTCGCTTCAGCCCGGCGAGAAGACTGAGCAAGAGGTTCAGCAAGTCCCACAGCCGAAACATCTGGTAAGGACAGAGAGGTCCTTTTGGATAGGCCGCGAGGAAGACTAGGCGGAACCTGAGAAGTGGAGACGTCACGATCCGGAGCGAGTGGTGTATCCAGGCCAGAAGCAGTCTCAGGGGTCAAAGATGAGTGACCATGAGGAGGTAACAGCTGGCTGGATGCGAATACAGAAGCAGAGGTGGCCAGCCTGGCCCTATCATATTGCTTCTCAAGCGCTCTATGCCGGCGCTGAGCGTCTTTTTCTGCCGCTGATGAGGGTCTGTGCTGTTGAGACTCCGTAGAAGCGGCAGCAGAGCGTCCTCGTGACTTCGATTTGTGCTTGGCCGGGGCCCTGGGTGGACTGGGCTCCCGCTCCGAGTCAGAAGACAAAAAAGAATCCGCCATAACAGGGGCTAAGCCACGAAATATGCAAAAATCTTCCTTCTCTTTCTTTATTCTTTTCTTTTTTTTTTTTTTTTTTTTTTTTTTTATAAACTATTAATATTATAATTATTATTATTATCATTTTTTTTTTTTTCTTTTTTAAAAAACAACAATGGGAAACTATATACAAGAGTCACAGGCCGCCTCGTATGATGAGGGGAACAGCAGAGAACCTGGAGGCTTGGCGGAAAAAAACCTAGAAGCCCCAATCAGACTGGGCTTATAACCAGGTAAAGTCAGCCTCTGACCCCAGCACACAGGGATAGCAGTGAGGCAGTCCAGATACTAGGTGTGCTCTTAGAACTTAAAGCCCCCCAAAAGGGAGAAAAAACAAATCAGCACAATGGCAAGAGGAGCGACCAGCCGGAAAAACGAGGCAAAATGGCCGACGCAATGAAAGTGGACTCAAAATGGCGCCCGCATTGCTCCTACACACATGGGCCAGCAGCGGCGAAATTAGGGTGAGCCTGGACACCACCGCAAATCGCCTTTAGCCCAGCTACACCCCCCAAGGGCGCCGCCCGAAGGTCGGACGCCCAGCACTCTCACCACTGGCCGCTCGGGCGTGCGAAGGCTCCGCGATCTCCTGCCGATCAAAGGCGCCTTCAATAAAGGAAATACAAGCCGGCTGAGCTAATTAGGCCTCGCTCCAGCAGACGAGGCCGCACACACACATCAGAGCCTGCAGGGCAAACCTTGCAAAGCTCCGGAGCCGCCCCTACGAGAGCCGATGGCAGAAGTCCAAATTAATTGAGTGGGGGGGTGCCTGCGGCGATCCGCAAAGCCTGCACTCACCCCGGCGGCTGAAATAGAGGCCAGGGGACCGCCCCGAAGGGTCGGAACTCCCAGCTGCGGTCTGACGGCCGTCAGAAAAACCCCGGGAAGAAACGGACTGGAGCCCCAGCGCCGATTTCTAGTCCCTGCAGCTTTGTCCTCTAAGGCTCTCACCGAAAAAATAACTAACAAAAATAAATAAAAAACCTAACGCCAGAATCTAAGAAGGAAGCAATATTGATCACGAAGAGAGAAAAAACACACCAGTCTTCAGTGACTGAGTGAAAAGACTGGTGCATTATGGGAGCAGGGGGCGTGGCCACAGGACGAAGAGAGAGATATTCTTAAAGATCACCCAGTCAAAAGGAACTGATGATGAAGAAACCCAGCTATGGACTGCAGGAGCAGTACTCTGGAAAATTGCCTCTGCCAGATCCTCTTTCATAGAGGCTCTTAAGTCAGACTTTATTATTTTTAGGGCTGAAAATAATCTTTCGACACTGACTTGGGTGGGTGGCATTGCAGTAACTATTCTGGCCACATCACTAACGATCTCTGGATAAACAAGGATGGCTTCTTCAACAGTAAGTTTTGATGAGCGATCATACTTTTCAACTTCTTTTAGTGCTTTATAAAACTCCTGTTGGAATTTTTTTATTTGGACATTTACTGGTTCTGTAACGCTTATGCGACGTCGCTTTCCTTTAGCAACTTCCATTTTGTCTAAGAAGGAATCAAAGTCTAATTCTTCGTTTGAAGAAGATGATTCTGAGTTACCACTATTGCTTAAAAGAACTCCATCCTCCTGTGGAGGTATTTCAGGTCGTAATCCCTTCATGCGAACTGCTACATCATAGAGGGCCTTTTTCCCAGTAGCAATCTGTTTACTGTTCAATAAAAGTCGGCTCATTGGGTCGACATAAATAGCCGCTAACAAGATTTCATTTTCCAGCAAAAGACTCTCTCTTTTCATCATTGAAGATGCAATGCCCTCAGCTATTAACCCTCCATTTTTGTTCAGGCGATATAACAGGCTCTTCCATTCCAAGAGGAATTTACCCGGGGTTAGATCATCACATTGCAACCTCTTGGTGACAGTGAAGGGGTGAGAAAGAAGGTTCTCCAGCTCTTTTGTTTGTGTCCACTGGCTTGCAGTTAATGCAAGATTTTCATTGTCCATTTCTTCTATGAAGTCTTTAAGTTCAAGCAAACGCTTCACCATTAAATAAGTGCTTCCCCAGCGAGTTGTTTGATCCAAAATGGCTCCTTTTCCTGCACGTCTTTTCAAAATTGCATCTGTTTTTGGGGCCCTGGCTGCAACAGTTACTTGCCGTAATTTGCCAATTAATGTAGCTGCATGGCGATCTTTTAATCCATCTCTTATGGCAAGTTGCAGTGTATGAACAGCACATCGCATATGATGAATAGTAGCAAGCTTCAATGCTTCTTCAACAAAGTTGTCTAAAAAAATGTCAGCATTCTCTTCAGTTTCTAAACTTTCTCTAATACTTGCAGAGCTGTCTTCCTCTAAGTCTAATATCTGTTTGATACCTTCTTCATCTGCCTTCATCTTCTCAATTGTGCTCAACATGTTAGAAGCGTTATCTGTCACAACACATAAAATCTGTTCCTTTTTAATTTCAAAATCTTCTAGAACACCCTCCACTAACTTCTGAAGGTAATCACTGGTGTGATGTGCCTGAGTGTCCTTTACTCCGAGGGTCCGTGTTATTGTTTTGTTATTTTCATCCACAAATCTAACATTAATAGCGAAATAATTGACTCTGTGACGTGTGCATGCATCCATTTTAAGGAAGACAAAATGTCCTTTCATAACTTTCTGTAGTTCTTCCTTTTTACATTTGGCCTCCTCAATTATAAGTTTCCTTATACTTTCTCTTTCCAGAGAAACACCAAGTTTTTTTGCCATTTCTCCATTTAGGCCTAAAAAGGCTGTCTGTGAAAAGAAGGATAGTGGTACACTATTCTTTACTACCATTTCAATAATGTGGTGTTTGAATTTTTCTGGTGTCATCCTTATGGTAACTTTGTCAGATATAAAGAATTTTCTTATTTGTGATTGTTCTCCAGTAGATTTCTGAACGTTTTTTGTCACAGAAGTAGATGCAATGTTTTCATTGCTATCTTTCTCATTCACGGCTTCTAACACTTTGGGATGAAAACGCTGTAAGTGTCTTTTCAAATTTGATGCTCTTGTAGGTGCATTTTTATCAGGCCCACTGAAACTGCTAATTTTTGCATCACATTGTTTTTCACCATCATCATCTTTTCTAATACATTGGCACACGTAATGTTTTCCATCACTTGATAATGCAAAGTGCTCATAAACAGTAGACTTTGTTGTGTTTGTTGTTAGCAGTCTTTTTGCCATTGTTTAGGATGCCTCTTTCCCTAAAATATAAAATATGTTATACTAACTGGCATATAATTAGATTTTTAATATCAACATACACAGTCTTGTAAGTTGTACGTACATGGCTTTATACAAACAAATAAGCTATATATCCCAGCACTAAACCTAGACATGATTTGTCCTATACAATATAAACACTTACAGTTGAATCCAAGAAGCTGTTCCACCAAGTTCTTCTAAGCCAGTGGTTCTCAACCTTCCTAATGCCGCGACCCTTTAATACAGTTCCTCATGTTGTGGTGACCCCCAACCAGGGGTGGGTTCTAAATTTTTTTACTACCGGTTCTGTGGGCGTGGCTTATTTTGTGGGCATGGCTTGGAGGTTATGTGACTGGGTGGGTGTGGCTAGCTGGTCATGTGACCGGGTGGCCATGGCTATGTGTATAGAGGGCTGAAAAAAGTCATTTCTGACAGGTCCTCGCACTTTTGACTGGTCCTCACACTTATGACCATCCTCACATTTATGCCCGTGCAGCATTTTTAACAACCATGTCACTCATTTCACAACTGCTTCTCTTCACCATGGTGACAAGATAGGGCAAAAACGTAAAATGTGAGGACAGTCGTAAGTTCGAGGACTGGTCAAAAGGGAGAGGACCAGTCAGAAATAACTTTTTCAGCCCTCTGAGTAGTCCATATACATAAAAGGATACAGCAATAGAGAGGGATGAAGGAAGGGAAGGGAAATTAGAGTAGGAGTGAGGGTAAGAGAGGGAGGAAGAGAGGAGGAGAAGGAGAAAGGAAGAGGAAGTAGGGAGGAGAAGAAGAGGGTGAGGAAGAGAAAGTAAGAAGGAAAGAAAAGAGAGAGGTGGTAGGTTTGAGGAGAAAGATTGCTGTACAATAAAAAAGATGAAAGGGAAGAAAGCCAACCCCAAACAAATATAAAGATATTAAGATAAAGAATGAATTGTTAAACTTTAAAGAATAAAAGAGAACAAATATGAATAAATAACAATAATTAGAAACACACATACAAACATACAATGTATTTTCTTTGAACAGAGTATTTGGCCGGTTCATAAATTTAAACAGTGTTTAGTCATGTTTAAAGTTTAAGCTAACAATCAGAGTTACAAGTTTTTATAGCCTTAGCTGAATGACAGCAGTTTTTCCAATGGTTTACAGCTTCAGTCTTGAACTATTGACCCTCCATTCCCTTCACTTATGCAAGTGTCTCTAGTCCTGCAAAAAACATATTTACTTAATCCCTTATCAGTGAGAGGCTAGGTTACCCATGGGCGCTGCGTTCCCTGTAACAGCAGAACACAACACTATGGAAAGTATAAGTATTGCCACTCCTAATTGTGCGTTGCGTGCCTTATAGTGAAGCACATGAAAAGCATGCTTCTTCACGGTCACTTAACGTGTTCATTTTGCGGTTACGTGAGGCACTGCATGCATTGGTCTTTATTCTTACAGTAGAGAAGTCATTAATTATAACTTTTTGTGAATTGGGACATTTAAACTTGCTTTTTTTAAAATTCCAATCTAAATTTAGTAGGAGTCGGAGTCGGTGCATTGTTTGCCGACTCCGACTCCGACTCCAGGTACCCAAAATTTCCTCCGACTCCGACTCCTCGACTCCGACTCCGACTCCACAGCACTGCCGTCAACTAGCTTCAAATCAGATGCTGTAAACCTGCATTGAAGAACCCAAATGCTTTTAAAAATAACCTGAGGACAGGCAACTCTGTTCCTCGGTCTTGGCTGCTTGTTTTCCCCTGCAAGTCAACTGCACAGTGACAGTCATTTCACTGTCAAAGACCAACAGTTGGGATTCCTGTCTGCCAACTAGTGCACAGTTGCATCAGTTATTCTGCCTGCAGTATTAGAAAGACCGAACATAGTAGTAGAGAGCATTGCTTAAGAAAAACATCAGGGGGCCTCTCACATCCCCAGCGCGTGCTATGTGCATTTCTCTATGCAGAAAACAATGACAAATACTTCCACCAGAGCAATACTCTGCTAAAAGCAGAACAAACCAGAACAAAGGGAGATACATATTTTTAAATTTTTTAACTCCTATGAGTATTTGGGAAAAGCCAGTGGTGAAATCCAAATTTTTTACTACCAGTTCTGTGGGCGTGGCTTGATGGGCGTGGCAGGGGAAGGATACTGCAAAATCTCCATTCCTACCCCACTCCAAGGGGAAGGATATTGCAAAATCTCCATTCCTACCCCACTCCAAGGGGAAGGATATTGCAAAATCTCCATTCCTACCAGAGGTGGCATTTGCTGGTTCTCCGAACTTCTCAAAATTTCCGCTACCGGTTCTCCAGTACTTGTCAGAACCTGCTGGATTTCACCCCTGGGAAAAGCTCACATTCAGAAAGCTTGCGTCTCTTAAATGTCAGGTACAATAATACTATATATTTTAACACACACGCAAGCGAAAACTCAAAAGAAAAGCAGAAATATTGTGTAAAATGTTGTTTGTAAATATTCATTGTACAGGTAGTCCTCAACTTGCAACCACATTCATTTAGCAACCATTCAAAGGTACATCAGCAGTGAAAAAAAGTGATTTGCAACCGGTCTTCTTCACACTTACAACTGATGCAGCATCCTCACAGTCACGTGATCAAAATTCTGGCACTTGGCAACTGGCATGTATTTGCGACGGTAGCAGCGTCCTGGTGTCATGTGATCGCCATTTGTGACTTCCCCAGTTGGCTAGCAAAGTCAATGGCTGAAGCCGGATTCACTTACCGTATTTTTCAACGTATAAGACACACCTTTTTCCCCCCTAAAAGGGGGTGAAAATTTAGGTGCATCTTATACACCGAATGTAGCCCCGCCCACCCACTGGCCCCCACCCTTTGGTCTCTGCCTCGCAGCAGTTACCTCCTTGCAAGCAAACAGCAAGAAAAAACATCTCCTTTCAGCTTCAGCATAGCCTAATTAGCACAAGTTGATTGGATCGGCCTCCCGACTCTCAGCTGATTTGCTCTCAGCTGTTTTGCGCAGGGCTGTGCTGCTTGCTGCAAAGAGGTAAATTGCTGGAGCAGATTTTTTTTTCCTTGTGCTAATCAAGCTATGCTGAAAACGAAAATGAAAGTAAAGCAGGCTGTTTGCTACAACATGGCAAAATTGCTCAGAGGCAGAGGGAGATTTGTTTTTCTTCTTTTCCTCACCAAAAAAGGTAGGTGCGTCTTATACTCCGATGCGTCTTATAGTCCGAAAAATAAGGTAATCACCATGTGATTATTTAAATGCAGTGATCTGCTTAACAAAAGGTTGTTTTACAAAAAAGGTTGTAAAACTGGTCACTACTTAACAACCAACATGCTTAGCCACAGAAATTCTGGTCCCTATTGTAAGTTGAGGACTACCTACTTTATCGTGCATTTACCAGGCTTATATAGGTAGTCCTCGACTTACAACCACAATGGAGCCCAAAATTTCTGTTGTTAAGTGAGACATTTGTGAAGTGAGTTTTGTCCTATTTTATGACCTTTACTTGCCACAGTTGTTAAGTGAATCACCACAGTTGACAAGTTAGTAACATGGTTGTTAAGTGAATCTGGCTTCCCCATTGATTTTGCTAGCCGAAAGGTTGCAAAAGATGATCACATGTCTTTGGGACACAGCAATGGTCGTATGTATGAATCAGTTGCCAAACATCTGAATTTTGATCACATGATCATGGTGATGCTACAAAAGTCGTAAGTGTGAAAAATTGTCATAAGTCACTTTTTTCAGTGCCTTCATAACTTTTAACGGTCCCTAAGTGAACTGTTATAAGTCGAGGATTACCTCTATACTGTTATCAGAATACTAATACAAGACCATAATAATAATTATTCTCAGCAGACATGCTTTGCGTATAGTAAAAGTATATTTACCGTGTTTCCCCGAAAATAAGACGGAGGCTTGAAAATAAGCACTCGGGCTTATTTTCGGGGAGGTCTTATTTTCCGGGAAACACGGTGATATAAAATTATAGGTTGATACATTCTGTGGATTTAATTGGACAATTCTTCCTTTCTTTCTAATTTTAAAATACTTCTTAAAAAATACAAAAAATCTATGGAAAAGAATGGATTTTCACAGAAATCTTCACTCTTTCATAAAACAGATATCTTCACTTTAGCGCAACAGATGCCTACATTATCTAAAAAAAGAAGGGCAAAAAGATGGCATCGTATGCTGCCTAGAAATGCATAGAAATTACTACCAAGGTGGATCCAACGTAGAACATTTCCAAAGGAGATTTAATAAATTGATAGAGAATACGTTTATTCAAGTTTGCATGCTTGTAAATGCTACTGAGAATTCAAAAACACCATTTGCTCTCGTGACATGTTTCTATTATACTGTTCTACTGGCACTTTGAAACTGAATGCTGGAGTACTGAAACTGAATGCTGGAGTAGAAAACATTAGCAACCATCTATCAGGATTTTCTGTATGTCCTTCATAGCTAAATCCTGATCAGTATTACGCAAGTCACTGTAGTGGTATCATTTCTGTACTAGAGGAGGAACTAAATGGGTCTTGTTTAATATAAACATCAATTACTTTGAGTATTTTCACAACCTCACACAGCAGTAATATGAGGGTCAATTTCATTACCTCACACAATCAGATAAGATAAAATGTTCTGTTCGTATTTTGAATTTACATTTACTCAACTAATATCTACCCACTTAATCTGACAATATTTTGTCAACAATCAGCTTGAATATTTGAAAATAGCAGTAGCTCCTGGCTGCATTTAGGAAATTCTGTCCATATATTTGAAAGATATAGATGAACTTTTAAGGTCAGTACATAGTGAAAATTATATATACAACACTAAATAATAATAATGCACATATCTGTTTCAAATCAAAGCACTTTGAATTTTCAGAAATCTTGATTTTAATTATAAAATAGCATATTTAGAAATGTCCTTTATATTTTTTATTTTTAACGTATTATATTTTGCTTATGTTGGTTACTGTTATTGTGTTATATATCTGATTGCTGGGTTTTTTTAAATTGCACCATATTTTAACTATAATTTATTCCATCTAAGTCAGCAAGTGCCTGTTTTGAATTGTAACAGGGTTGAAGTATATTTAATTTGGCTCACTCAGTTGGAAAATTTTGGTCTTCCCAGAAATTCTCAGGATCTGAACAGATACACATATACAGAATGGCAGGTATTTTGAAAGCCTTTTAAAAGGAGACCCTGAAAATGAACTTAAACCCAATAAATATAGCAAAGTTTTGGTACAAAAAATGCCATTGAATTAGCTCCCTCAAGTATTTATATTCTGCACTGACTAGAATGGCTGGATTTTTGCAAAAGGAGCACTGTGTACCATGCATCAAACAGGACGGTTTCGCAGCCTGGTTATCTGAAGATTATTTCTGTCTCAGAAGGCCAAATACAGGTGCTCCAAGTCAGAGGGACAATTTGTGTCGCCAATCATTAAGTGCCCTATAGTGGTTGGAAAGATGAAAACCACCTCTGAAGAGGGCGAACATAACATAGTTAAACTACCTATCACAGAAACTCTATCTAAGTTTCACCTTATCGTTTTTCTGTTATTAGTACTGTAGTCCTCAATTTACAACAGTTCATTTAGTGACCATTCAAAGTTACAAAGTTTAGTTTAGTTTAGTTTATTTGATTTGTATACCGCCCTACTCCCGAAGGACTCAGGGCGGTGAACAGCCAACAATAAAATACATAGATACAAAAAATTTAAAACCAGAATAAAATCAAATTAAATCATTTTGGCCCAGACAGATTAAAACACCCAAATAATTTAAAAACAGATTAAAATTTACATATTTAAAAAGGGAGAGATTAGGCCAAGCCCGCCTGATGGAATAAAAAGGTCTTCACAGCACGGCGGAAGGAGCGCAGATCCGGGATCCTCCGTATCTCCGGGGGGAGCTCATTCCAGATGGTAGGTGCCCCCACAGAGAAGGCTCTCCCCCTAGGGGCCGCCAGTCGACACTGTTTGGCTGACGGCACCCGGAGAAGTCCCTCTCTATGAGAGCGCACTGGCCGGTGGGAGGCTATTGGTGGTAGTAGGCGGTCCCGTAGATAACCAGGTCCTAAGCCATGGAGCGCTTTAAAGGTGGTAACCAAAACCTTGAAGCGCACCCGGAAGACCACCGGGAGCCAGTGCAGCTCGCGCAGGAGAGGTGTTGCATGGGAGCGTCATGTCGCTCCCATTACCACCCGCGCGGCCGCACTCTGTGCCAGTTGGAGCTTCCGGGTGCTCCTCAAGAGGAGCCCCATGTAGAGAGCATAACAATAGTCCAGGTGGGAGGTGACGAGGGCATGAGTGACCGTGCGTAACGAGTCCCGATCCAGAAAGGGACGCAACTGGCGAATCAGGCGAACCTGATGAAAAATCCTCCCGGTCACGGCCGTCAAGTGCTCTTCTAAAGACAGCCGTGAATCCAGGAGGACGCCCAAGTTGCGAGCCCTCTCCGTGGGGGCCAATGATTCGCCCCCAATAGTCAGCGATGGCGTCAACTGACTATATCGGGACATCAGAAACCACAGCCACTCGGTCTTGGATGGGTTGAGCCTGAGCCTGTTCCTCCCCATCCAGATCCGTACGGCCTCCAGGCACCGGGACATCACTTCAAGGGCATCGTTGGGGTGATCCGGGGTGGAGATGTACAGCTGGGTGTCGTCAGCGTACTGATGGTACTCCACCCCGAAACCACGGATGATCTCATCCAGCGGCTTCACATAAATGTTGAACAGGAGAGGCGAGAGGACCGACCGTTGCGGCACCCCACATATGAGGGGCCTCGGGGTCGACCTCTGTCCCCCTGTCAACACAGACTGCGACCGGTCAGAGAGAAAGGAGGAGAACCACCGCAACACAGTGCCTCCCACCCCTAACTCTTCCAACCGGTGCAGCATGATACCATGGTCGATGGTATCAAAAGCCGTTGAGAGATCTAACAGGACCAGGACAGAGGAGCACCCCCTGTCCCGAGCCCTCCAGAGATCATCAACCAACGCGACCAATGCCGTTTCCGTGCTGTACCCGGGCCTGAAGCCCAACTGGAACGGATCCAGATACGTCGTTTCATCCAGATGCTGGGGGAGCTGTTGCGCAACCACACTCTCAACAACCTTCGCCACAAAACGAAGGTTGGAGACCGGACGATAATTTACCAACATTGCCGGGTCCAGGGAAGGCTTCTTGAGGAGAGGCCTCACCACCGCCTCTTTCAAGGCGGCAGGAAAGACACCCTCACCCAACGAAGCATTTATAATCCCCTGGAACCAGCCTCGTGTCACCTCCCGAGAAGCCAGCACTAACCAGGAGGGACACGGGTCCAATAAACAAGTGGTCGCGTTCAGTCTACCCAGAATCCTGTCCACGTCCTCAGGGGTCACAGGATCAAAGGCACTGAAAAAAGTGACTTATGACCATTTTTCACACTTACTACCATTGCAGCATCCTCATAGTCATGTGATCAACATTCAGATGCTTGGCAACTGACTCATATTTATGACGGTTGCAGTGTCCTGCGGTCATGTGACCATATTTTGCAACCTTCTGACAAAGTCAATGGAGAAGCCAGATTCACTTAATAACCATGTCACTAATTTAACAACTGCAGTGATTCACTTAACAACTGTGGCAAGAAAGATCGTAAAATGGGGAAAAATTCACTTAACAAATGTCTCACTTAGCAATAGAAATTTTGGGCTCAATTGTGGTCGTAAATTGAGGACTACCTGTACTTCAATATAAACTCATGTTAATATTGAAGATTCCTCTGAAGAGCTACTCGTCTTGCTTCACAAATCTGCTCTTGCAGTTTTGCTTTACTGTGCAAATACTCTTGTTCCTTTCCCTCCATTAGAGGTATTTCTCAACTTACAACCATTTGTTTTGTGACCAAAGTTACAACAGCATTAAAAACATTGACATGACCAGTTTTCACATTTACCACCACAGTAGCACCCTTATGGTCACCTGATCAAAATTTGTCAACTGATTCTGTTTGATTTTCATGGAGGAAACTGACCAAACTCTTGCCAATTTCACACCTGTTCCCTGTCTGGGCAACTGAGGAGCTACAAAACCATCAAGCCAGCATTTCTCTTACAAGACCTGAGGCAAAGCCAAGTCACTACAGAAAGACTGAAGTTCTTTCCATGGAGAAGTGGAATCACTGCACCTCAAAAAACCGATCAATCACAAAATTACTATCACACTGCAGATGAACAGGAAATAAGAATTCTCCAACTTTGCTGACACTGTGGAAATACAGAGGTATGCAGCTGTTTTCAAACTGATGCAGAATCCTCATGGAGGAGCTCTGAGAGGCCCAAGGAAACCAGTAGGGGGATTGCCACTTCATGATTCTTTATCAGAAAGTTTCCATTCCAAAATGAAAACTGAGTTTCAACTACGTAGAGAAAGAGAAATGGCTTTTTTCAGACACATTCCTTTTCATACAAGGAGTTCTTCTCTGCATTAGAACAACTCTTGCATAGAATATGGAGAAATTCAGATTTGTCAGTCTAAATAATTATCAGGGGGCCATTTCTCATTAGCATTTTTGTATGGTTTTTTAAAAATATGATTTCAAAAATTATTTCTTGAAACAGAAAAAAAACCCCTAGTTTTTGCAGCTTATGTACAAGTAATAGATGGTGACAGCATAAGATCAACTTGGTCAGTGTAAGATCAATTTCCTCTGTAGCCACATAGGAAAAATGCTCTTCCTACATTCATAAACAGGAAGTCCCTAAACCCAAGAGACTGAAAAGCAAACTAGTTCAAACGCACATTAATGTTTGACCTAAGACAATGCCTTTGTAGACTGCCAAACACAACAAACAGCAGGATTCTATGGAGTAAAACTCTTTGGCCATAGGAAAGAGGAAACAAGATAGTTAGGGCCATGTTCTCATCATAAGAAAACACTCTGACAAATAAAATACTTTGGTTACAAAATGGCCAATAATAGAGAATCCAACAATTATTTGGCTTTTTTTGGGGGGGGGGGTGACGGTAGAGGGACTTTGGGTGTAAGTAAAATGTAATTTTTTAAAAATCAATTCCTTTTTTTACTGATAAATAGCACTGGAATATCCAGATATACTATCAAATGTTAGCTTTAAGGGGAAAGCTCTGGTTTGCTTTCAACAACCCAAAGAATCCTTGAAATATATAGGAAGGGCACTTACTTAATAGATATGGAATTTTTCAATGAAAGCTCTGGTTCTTCTCCAATCAGTCACCAGTGGCTAATAGGAATAGCAGTCAAAATTGTTAGACTTTAGAGACGATGGATGGAAGACTCAACTGTCCATTAATATTCTGTTGTATCACACTTCAAGAATACAAAATATGTCAGATGTAATGTGGCATTATTATCATGTGTCTTTCTATATTAATACAGAGTACCCCTTCCAACTTCTAAACTTTAACTTTACAATCAAACCTCATAATCAATCCATGGAAATTTATGATTATAAAGCATTCACATTTTATTATCTAATCCCCATTATTTAAAAACCATACACGTCAATCAGCTAATTTGAAAACTCTCTTAAACAGCGTTTTCAAGAAACAAATACAAACAAGGCTGTTTCTCTGAAAATACAATTTTAGAGCCCGGCAGTCAATGCCAAAAAACACCTTATTTTTGAATACAGCCATCTGCTTTGCTTCAGAACAGCAGAATACTCTACACAACTCTACTCTGATATTTGCAAAGAAAGTACAAACATAGACAGAGGAAAGCATCCTAAAAGCATGCAAACTATCCAGTGATCAATGGAAAAGCAATCATGCAGAGAAATAAACAACTAAAACAGTAAATTGTAGGAACCCAATATTTTACTGTATATTGTTGCCTTGGTGAAACTTAAATTCACTTTTTAAAAATATGTTCTTTAAAGTAGCTCCTAATCAATCATAATTTTTTTGAAGTGTGCTGCTGAATAGATAACCTCTAATAAATTTTGTTAGTAAAACAGTTCTAAACCTGTATGACTGATCACTCTTGTGACTCTCCATCCAAACACAGATTTTTTTATAAAAGGATTATGCTACAATTACTGACATCTATAGAAAAAGAACAGACACTAAGCAAATTGTGGATCTCTTCATACAGCAGAAACTGCTTGGCTGTTTTCAAATATCTGAATGCTTTCTTTATAGGTTTAATAATGCATACTAAGCACAGATCTCTAAGTAACAAATAAAGGTTTTCTTCAGCCATTTTGACTCTAGCAATTCTCAGAAGTATTAATAATATTTGACTAAATGGATTATCACATTAAACTTAGGTTTTGGAGCATCATCCCATCAAGCTGTAAGATGTTAGCACCCACCCCTCTCCTAGAAAAATGAAATATTCTAGGAAATATTAAAAGGCAGAATATTTCCCTAAAAGAGAAACAGAAATTTTAAGACAAACTCAGCCCCAGCTCCCTGCCCCCAGCAGATACTTTGGTTATTTACAAGACAAAAGGCTGAGCCAATTTATCTACAACTCAAAAAACATGGCCCTCAGGGCATGATAGGATTAGCCCTCATTCAAGATCCAAACCAGGACAAAGCCATTAAGCCATAATAGAAATTGCCCAAAGCCCCTTCATTACATCATCACCCAGCAAGATTCAACCAGGCCTGGGACACAGACAGCCTACAAAGTTAGCTAAGACCCTGCCCCCTGGGAGTCTGATAGCCAATGAAATACATTTCTTGTACAGGAACAGGAATCTCTAAGGCAGGGCCCAAGAGAGTATATAAATATATCCCCCTCTCCACTCCATGTGCTCTTTTCTGCCCAGGACCCAAAAACCCCAATGGTGGTCCTATCCATCATTAAACCATCTTTTCAAGTAGTCTCCATGTTTCCAGTGTTTTTCTTCCCACTTGGAACTGAACCCAGATGGACATTTCTTCCAACAAAGCATTATACACGAACAACTAACAGATCCTGGTTTGTTGTAAATGTGTTTGTTAGCATATATTCTGCCCTTTTTGTCCAGAAGATCAAGGTAGGTAAATGGTTACCCTTTCTTCCATATTCCCCACATTAACAGCTTTGTGAAGTAAGCTGAGCTGAGAGACAGTGCCTGGTTGAACATCATCCTATAAGCTTCTGTAACTGAGGGTGGAATTGAACCAGGATCCTACAACACATTATCCATTACACAACACCCACTGCTGCCAGAATGGCCAAGTAACACTTCATCCAGACTGGAGAAAGCAAACCCAGGAGTTCACATACCCAAAAATTTACTTTAAAAGAAAACGAGTTAATTCAAGAAGATCTACCTTGAGTTTTGTGTCTTAATATTATTTCTTGAAAGCATTTTTAACATGTTTAAATTCTTAAAATTCTTAAATTTATTTATTTATTTATTATTGCGATTTATATGCCGCCATTCTCCCGAGGGACTCAGGGCGGCTTACAAAAACAATATCCAATACAAATCACAATAAAATTAAAATCAACAACCCGATTAAAACAATTTAAAATTATAACAATGTACACCCATATCGGATCAGTTAAGTTGACGAAAGAGCCACGTCTTCAACTCACTACGGAAGGAAAGGAGGTCGGGGGCTGTCCTGAGCTCAGTGGCCAAATGAGGGACTATCACAGAAAAGGGTGGGTTAATCTATTCTCCAAAGTATCTGAGGGTAAAACAAGAAGTAATGGATGGAAACCTATCAAGAAGAGATCCAACCTAGAACTAAGGAGAAATTTCCTGAGAGTGAGAACAATTAGTCAGTGGAACAGCTTGCATTCAGAAATTGTGGGTGCTCCATCACTGGAGATTTTTAAAGAAAAGATTGGACAGTCCTTTTGTCCAACGGTAGAGTTTCCTGCTTGAGCAGGGGAGTTGAACTAGAAGACCTCCAACTTTGTTATCTTTGTGATTCTGCATTACTTGCATATCCTACAAATCTTTACTAACATGGATAAAACTAGATTACTGGTTTACACAATTCCAGGAAGGCTTCAGAAGGCTGATTTTGAGTTGAAACTGGCCATCAAGCAAATGGAAGTTTAACAAATTCCATGTGTTATACAAAAACACCATACCACAATATCACCACTAACAGAAAACATGTTTGTTTTATGTTTTCTTAGCACCTAAGTACATAACAGACAGATGTTCCTTTTGAAGTTTTCAACTGTCATTGGGCAATTCTTATAAATGGCAGCTACTTGTTCCCTAAAGCTTTCCAGGTGGGTACTTTTGTCAAAGATTTGCTATGCAGCTCAAGAAATTTACTGCTCTAAGGAGAACAATTAAGATTTACACTAGTTGATCTTAACACCTTGCTGAACCAGTGATGTTGAAGAGGAACAGGAAGGAATGAGTTATACTTCCTATTCTACTGCATCTGTTAAATATCTGAAATACCTCAACAGAGGAATAATTTGTGAAACAACTGTAAAGCCCTAATACCCTAAGCTGCTAAACCCTTATTCTATGAATATAACAAAGACCTACTAATGTTCACATTTTGTGTGTCTTTTGAAGAAAAAAAACAGCCCCTAATTGTAAAGTATTCAACTGCTCTGACTCATAATTACTAGGAGTGTCACTGCATCTCTATTCTACAAAAAATGAAGACATGAATTAATATCCCAAAGCAAAACAACTACATGCTTTTTCCTAAACAATGTTCTGTATAATGTGAATTGTGTTTTATACATTTTCATAGATTCATTTACACTATGGACACTTTTCTGAACAGAACAGGCATTTACATTGTCTGATGGAACATATGTCTTTAAGCTGAGATTTCAAAATATACCATATTAATCAGCAATTGGAATCATACTATTGGGTAAAATGTTCCAAAAATGGTTACATGTTTTATGTAGTATTTAAGGAACTCTTAACATATATCTTACATAAAGATTCTACATAGTTCTTTAGCTTTTACAATTTTCATTTCAGAAGATCCAAAAAGTGTTATATTAAAATATTTTATGTATTGCCCCTGTGGTATGTTATCTATCTCATCAACGATCCATTTGTTTTTATAAAACACATTAGGAAGAAAACAACAGTTGAACACTTAAAGTACACCTAAATATTTACGTGGTTCAAAAGTGAAAGACGAATGTGTACAAGAGGATTAGAGCTAACTAAACTTACACAAACAATACAAATACATGATAGGAAACCACACTCGTAGTAACAAAATAAGAATGTGTAAAAGGAGAAGTTGGGCGTGGACTGTACGGATTTACGTGCTACAAATCTCGGTAATAAAAATATTTTGGGTTTTTGTTTTGTTTTTTTGCACCTCGCAGTTCCGATTCGAAAAATACAAGAAAGAGGGCCTTTCTCTAAGAATTAAGTCACATATAAACTTCGGGGAGAGGAGAACACAAAAATCAAAAGCCACTATTTTCGAGGAGAACTTCGTGGAAAGAAAGGGCTGCTCCTTTAAGAGAAACTTTTGTCGAGATCGCAAGAGGCAGCCTGCTCTTCTTTTGGAAGAACCCAGCGTATAATGAGGGTGGTCTGCCTATTAGAGATTGGCACCTCGACCATGTTGTTTCCATAAACGCCGGATTCTCTTCTAGCCACAAAAGCGCTCGCACGCTCAAGCTCCCGCTTGGGGGAAGGGAGAATCCGCCAAAAAGATCGCCTTCTCTTCCAGATTTCCAGCTCCACTTACCACTAGCCTCTGCCGAAAGAGTGGAGATTGAAGTCTGGCCCATCTCGCGTCCTGGAGGAGGGCCGGGATCCAGCAATCAGGCGGCTCTCTTGGTCCTCTGATCAGGCTTCCTCTCGCACAGAAACTTCGGAGAACTCATTGCAGCTTCTCCCAGCTCTTAATCTTAGCAGCCTCCTCCGTGCAACTTCTGCCTCCTCTTGCCGAGCTAGTTGTAAATCCTCCTCCTCCTCTCCTCCTCCTGCTTGCGGTTGCCGCAGCCCAACTCAAACTGTTCCTGTTCAACCAAATGCCTGTCATTCCTCTATGCAGATTACGGGGAGGGTGGGGGGGGAAGCAAAGGTCGTGGGGAGGGAGTCCCTAATCCGGGGCAGCCACGCCGCGCCGACTGGCGGGAAGCGCCCCCCCTGCACAGCAGCAATTCGCTGCAATCTGTAAGTCCTCGCAACTCCAGCACAAAGGAGGCAGCTGCAAGCTAATGCTGGGGTAAATAGAAGGAAAGAGAAGGGGACGACTAGCAGCAAGGTGGATGGACTCAGTTACAACGGTGATGGGTGCACCCTTGGAAGACCTGAAATTCTAGGTTAGGAGTAAGAAAGCATGAATGACGCTTCGTTTGAACCGAGTCCCTTGTTCTTTAAAAAGTGCTTGCTCCCACTTCCTTTCCCAGGTTCAAAGGGCTGGGTTTTTGCTTTTTTTGATGGGCAGATAGATTAGAAGGGTCTAATCTGTGCAGTTCTTGGGCCCGTCTTTTTTTCTGTCCTCACTCTTTATTTACTGTTGCAATGCTCCCCCCCCCATTTTGTAGGATTTGTTTTTGTTTACTTACAGTTATGTTACAGCCCATACACAGCTATTGTCTTGAGTCAAAACAACAACATTCAAGATTTATCACGTTTGACAACATTTCCTGGAAGAGCTAAACATCAGGTTTCCCAAAGAAGTCGGTATTCTACTGTAGGAAGTTGAAATCTAGAAAAATGAAATATTTCATTTTTCCTCTCCTAGAAAAATGAAATATTTTAGGAAATATTAAAAGGGCAGAATATTTCCCCTAAAACAAAATTTTGCACATTTAGAATTTATTTTAGCACTGAAGAGAACTGAGAAAAGCAACATCTAAAATTAATTTCATAAACTAGTCTCTTGAAATTGGTAACTTTTTTAGGAAGCAGTTGTTACAAATTGGATTTTCTAAGCTACATCTAGTGCAAATAACTTAGGGGTCAAGGAATTGTTGGCCAGAGATACTTGGCACTCCGACAATTCGAACCCAAGGCACCGGGTGGCAGAATAAGCTCCCATCATTTGCGCTTAGTTTCTGCCCACCTAGCAGTTGGAAAACAAGCATATAAACTGCAAGTAGATAAATAGGCTCCATTCCACTGGGAAAAGCTAGCAGCGTTCCGTACAGAAGTGGGAGCTGGTGCCGCACTTGCACAGATGCATGGCAAAGTCAGTGGAAGAAAGCTCAGCTGATCTGACACCCCCACCCTCCCCGAATGCTGCTGGCCAGCTGGTGCCAAGCTAGTTCGCCGCCCTCTGGTATATTATGAATAGCACGCATATGCGTGAACAAAATGAACTAGCCATCTTAGGCTGCCAGAACTACTCTGTGGTAAAAAGCATTGTAGACTATCCTGGCTATTTATACTGTGTGCTATAAAATGTGCAAATAGTTTATCAATAGAAGAGAATATATGTAGCTCAGGGTTGAACTCTGGAGTCCTGGCTGCTCTCTGACCTTGGTTGTTTACTTGCAGACATTTCATAGTTACCAGTCTAGATAATATCATCAGTGTGGCGATGTCTAATGAAATAACTGCAAGCAAATAGCCAAGCTCAGAGAGTACCACTTTCATTATTACAGGTAGTCCTCGATTTACAACAGTTCATTTAGTGACCATTCAAAGTTACAACGGCACTGAAAATAGTGACATGATCATTTTCATGGTTACACCCTTTGTAGCATCTCCATGATCATGTGATCAGAATTCAGACACTTGGCAACTGGTTCATACTTACAACCATTGCTGTGTCCCAAGGTCATGTGATCAACTTTTGCAACCTTTTGACAAGCCAAGTCAATGGGAAGCCAGATTCACTTAACAACTGGGTTACTAACTTATCAACTGCAGTGATTCACTTAACAACTGCAGCATGAAATGGGGGAAAACTCACTTAAATAGCTCACTTAACAACAAAAAAATTGGGCTCAATTGTGAACGTAAGTTGAGGACTACCTGTATTTAAATGTATGTGAGATGAAAAATAGTAATTCCAATTTTTCTGCTAGTACCAACAGAATACAGAAAATCACCTCTTTCCAACAACTTGTTTCTGATAAGGTAGGTTTTATTATTTTTAACCCTTCACTGAAAATATTTAAAAGGAAATGTTGCCTAAATAAATGCCTAAAACCTCCACAGTAAAGATAAAGACACCTTTGAACTGAGTTCAACTCCTAATGATTACATCAACATGTGATATCAGTTTCTAAGCAAAGGTAAAGATGCCCTTGAGTTCAACTCCTGATAATTATAGGGAAACATCCAGATAATGTTTCTCGGATACAAGGCAAATATAGCTTCCCAACCTAACCTAATATTTCCTGTTGGTTTCCCATCCTAACCAGCCTGACATTACTAACTTTCCAAGTGTGGGTAAAGTTGGCTAGATGCTGCCACCTGTTGAGATGTAAAACATTATGGAAAAGCCTATGTTCAAAGAATCTCTCTTAGCACTCATAAGAATTAAACATCTTTAAGTATTTTAAACATTTGTCAGAACTTATTAAAAAAGCAAACTCATTGAAATACTAAGTGATTTGTATTTCCATTATCTGACAAAGAAGCACAGCAAAGTGGAAAGATTATTAATTGTTCACAAGTTAAACCAGCGGCCCCCAACCTTTTGACCACCATGGACCGGTTTCGTGGAGAGAGGTTTTTCCGCGGATGGGAGGGGGTATGGTTTTGAGTGCTGCCTGCATCCTGCGGATGGAGCTTTGCTTGTTTGCATGGGCTGGTTTCTGGCATGCCGTAGCCCAGTGCCGGTCCACAGACCGGTGTTCTTACTGGGCTCCCAAACATGACAAGCACGCTGTTTTTAACTAAACGTTCCCTTCATTGGAAGTGCCAGCAACCCCACTCTCTCTCACAACAGGCTAAGGAAATCTCTTAAGTGCCTGTGGAAAGCGAATCTCGCTCCCTTCCCCCTGCAATGGCTCCAACACATCAGGAGTCTCTCTCTTTCACCACACTCATAACACAAGTCCTGGAAGGTGTGCTTGCTCTTTTCTCAGCAGTGGGGAGATACACACACATACACACACACACACACAAACATGCTCCGAAGGTGCGCCCAACTCTCAGCGCCGCAGATTCCAAGAAAGGATTCCGATACAGTTCCCGACAGGATTCAGAAATTCAGACTTTCAGTGGCTGACCGATAGAGAGACAAATAGTTGTCTGCCACACCTATTCGTCCCCGCCCCCTACCTTTTATCCCCAGAGCTAGGGTGGGGCTTAGATAGCCTGAGTGGCTCTTCAGTCCCACAGCTTCCTGTTGCTCTCCTCTCCTCTCCTCTGCCTTCTGCGCATCCATGCATTAGGCACGAGACCCAGCTGTTCCTCCTCTTCCTCATCAGCCACCTCCAGACTGGGCTGATGGACAGCCCAGGCTCCACCTCTGTCTCTATCTCTGACAGTTCCATTCCATCTTCCCCCTCAGAGCTCTCCGATTGCCTTGATGCTGGCCCCAACTCCCACTCCGCCTCCTCATCTGATTCGGCTGCTGGAGAAGCCAGCGGCTGACAGGCCACGACAACCAAAAGTTGGGGGCCCTGATCTAAAGTAATGTTTCGTCTCCATGAATTGCCTTCTCTTTTATAAAAAAACAACTTTTCTAAGCAAACATGGTAAGTGCTTATTTTAAACTTTTCAAAAAGTATATGCAAATGTGCATGTGTATATACAGAAGCAAATATACACAGATACAGACCCATACTTTTCATATACTAAAACTGAACTTTCCAGTTTAAATTCAACATTTTATCTAATATTTAAATATTCTGCATTTATTTATTTATTTATTTATTTATTTATTTATTTATTAGTTTGATTTATATGCCGCCCTTCTCCGGAGACTCAGGGCGGCTTACAATGCGTTAAGCAATAGCCTTCATACTTTTGTATATACCTGCTTAATAGGGCTTTCGGCCCCCCCAAGCGGTGTTCTTTTTATACAAAGTCAGCTTATTGCCCCCACAATCCGGGTCCTCATTTTACCTACCTCAAAAGGATGGAAGGCTGAGTCAACCTTGAGCCTGGTGAGATTTGAACTTGCTGTAATTGCAGGCAGCTGGTGCTACTTAACAGCACTTTAGTCTGCTGTGCCACCAAGGCTCTTTTCAACTTTTAAAGCCATAGCACTGTGAAAACAGTATTCTACTAGGAATTCTTTTTTTAAAAAGTGTTAAGTTTGCTTTTAGCAAGCTGCAGATGGGCATTAATGTGAACCATCTGTAAAACAATTTATATGTATTTTCAAAAGCTGTATCTATCTCTCTTGGAGAGAGAGAGATTTAATCATTTTTCTTATCTGCCCCATTAGTATTACAATTGATCAATAACTTTTGAGGTTCCTGAAAACAACACTAAGATTTTGAGGGATCTGTGAGAACTGAGATCTAGGTTTTGACTGAGGAGAGAAATTATTAAATACATATTGGAGACCAGTTATATTAAATATTTAGTATCATAAATAAAATCTAAACAATGAAACCCTAGCATGTCACTTTAATGTTAAGAGCAACTTGCAATGTAGAAATGTAGATTTGGTTACCCTCAATTTAAATGAACTTTTATCTCCTGGTAAGTGCTGGGAGAACTGACCTTGTGCTGGTAGATAAAAAATAAATAAAATAAGCAGAGCTAGATCTGATTAATACTTGGATAAAGTCCACCACGGAGAACCAGTGAGTTGGGCCAGATGGCAAAGTTGAAAAACATTTCTTAAATACAATAAAAACAATATAGAAGATAAATATGTGTTTTCCCAGGAAATTACAGTGAGTTGTCCATGAGGTCACCAAGCTTGATTCAGAGGAAACTCCCCACACATATGTGCTTTCATACATACACATATAGATTGACATTACAGCATTAACATTATTAACACTTCTTGTTCCTTATACGATTTTTAATGTCATAGGAATTTTTTTTTTTACAATTTAGTTGGACTTTTGCTATTTGTCATTAGTTCCAAGCAGATCAACTTAATTCTCCATTCATTGATAGCAACTCTTCTCTTTGCTAGTTAGGGAAAATAGATTAAGCCAGCTCTGCATTTATAAGACAATAATTTCTATTAACATCCCTCTATGTTACTACCTAGCTAGCATATATCCTCTGATAACTCCTAAGGTTTCTTATTCTAATTCTAATAAGAATTTTTAAAATTGGGCTATCTTGACCAGACTTTATACCATAACAACATGCTACTTAATTAGAGAAAAATAAATAAGAACGCTTAGGGCTTTGCTCCATTGATTAGTTAAAGTTCTCTCCATCTGTCATTCAGCCAGAAGAAATCAAAATCAGATTAAAATAAGAAGATATAATGGTAGACAGGGAGTGGGCCAGTCTCAGGAAAGGTGCCACAGGGATGAGCCTTTGTTAGGGATTATCTTGTGGGGATGTGAGGTGAAATGTGCTTATTCCTATTGCCTCCACAGATAGCTGATTGGAAGCTCTTTTTTTTTGTGGCGATGGATTATGTGGATCCTTTTCCAGTCTGGATTCAGGCCCAAGTTAGACCATTGACTAGGTGATCAGGGAGGACAAAAATCAGACATTTGCTCTGTCACAGAGGTCATCCATGGATATGGACATGTATAGCATCAATCCATAATGACTAATAGATGATCAATACATTTTGCTTTCTACAGGTTCACCTGAATGTACCTCGATCACCACAGACTGGGAAGAATGGGAGTTTATTTTCTGCTAATGTTAAGCTCTTTGACCACAGCTTAAACTGAAGTGGCTTTTCTGGTCTGACTCTGGCAGACCAGAAAAGGGAACAAAGCAGAAAAGTACCACTTTTTAAAACACTATTAATCTGTCCATAGCAATAGCACTTGTAGAGTGTCCTAGAATATGGAACTCGATGTGCCTAATAATAGTACGAAAATATCTGATTGTTTTTAATGCAAAAGATTCTTCAAAAGAACAATTTATTATAAGGATTAAAATTGGAGAAACTGATGGATTCAGAATACAAAAGGAAGTGAGACAAAAGTGCATATAGTCCCCAGTTCTGTTCAGCATACACAGCAAATCTATTACAAGAAAGGAGAGATTGGAAGAAATCATAGTCAGGATGCAAATTGGTGGTCAAGCTTCTAATGATTTGAGATAAGTAGACCGCACCATTTCTTAGACAAAAAGAAAGTGAAAAAACAGCAAAAAATAAAGTTGAATGATAAATACTAAGAAAACAAAGGTAATGGTAATTTACATGCTTACTGAACTTACGATTAATGAAGAAAAAAATAAAGAAGATGGTCATTTTTGAATTCTTGATTTGGAGATGATTATGTAGGGTCCCAAAGATTGCAGAAGAAGCAATCACTCAGCCTGAACCACATAAAACCCAATTGTTGGTTTCCTTGAGGTGATAATCAGCAAGCAGAGATTGAGGACATGTGATAGAAGATATTGAAGATGTGATAAATACAGATGATGGACCAAAAAAGAATAAGGTAGATGGGCACAAGAAAATAAATTGCTGGAATGTTCCTGAAAGCGATACAAATTATTACTAAAAACAGATCACAATGCTAGGCACTTATGCTGTTATCAGGAATCAAAGCCAACTCAATGGAATCTAACTAATTGGAACATGCATTTAGAATTTTAAATGTAAAGTAACACTCAAAGTGTGCAATGCTCATTGAAAGCTAGTTTAGGTTTCTTTTTGTGGTATTTAAACATTAATTGAGCAAAAATGGGCAAGAATATAATGCTTTCCCCCCCAAAAAACATCTTTTTCTTTTATGAAATGACTCTACTCAATATTTTTGGTTTATTTCATTGCATTTTTACCTAGATTTAAAAATTATTGCTCTTTGCATGCATGCCGCTAAGCACTACAAGAAAAAATGCTAATGATCTTAATAGAAGCACTATTCTGCTCATTATTTTGTGAAAAGCAACAGATTTGTAAAGCTGAAATGCCTAGGACATTATATATCCATACACTGTAACAATTTAGAAATACAGGGGTCCTAGAAGAAAACATTGTTGGACACTTCAGGATTGCCTAAGAAAATGGGGCATGTAACTGTTATGCAGTTGGTAAATTATTTCCCAGACGTCCCTTTGAGTTTATGCTGCAGAAAGAAATATTAAAGCCTCCTGTTTCATCAGTACTTTTATATTTTTGATATACAAAGTCTCTGAAAATTACACTTGTCATTTCACAAAATGTGTGGCAACTGGAAAGCTTTCTCTCTCTGATCGTAAATTGTGACACTTCCTATCTTGAGCGGTTTCCTTAGTATAACTGTCTGCAACATTAAAGCAGATATTTTCCTGACCTTTTTATTTCTCAAAAACAGTGTTAACCAATGGTTTTTTTTAAAACCATAGCCCTCTTTCTTTTTTAGCATTTGATAAACTGTATGTTGAAAGACAGCATACAAATCAATATGCTATATATAAAATTCCAATTGAAAAAATGTGTGTGAAAAACAAAGATATCATCATATAAATCTTTTATAACACTATTGCATAAGCCCAACTTCACTGTAAATGAATAGTTGGGAGCTAGTGATTGATTACAAACACTTATGGAATTTGGCTTAATATGGAGTTAAAGAAAATCTGAATAGCAATAGCACTTGGACTTTTATACTGCTTTATAGTCCTCTCTAAACCCTTTACAGAGTCAGCATATTGCCCCCAACAGTCTGGGTCCTCATTTTACCGACCTCGGAAGGATGGGGGGCTGAGTCAACCATGAGCTGGTCAGGACTGAACTGTTGGCAATTGGCAGAGTTAGCCTGCAATACTGCACTCTAACCACTGGGCCACCATGGCTCATTTGTGATTTTAATCCTAATCCTATTTCCAAAATGATATATGAATTTTGCCATTTTAAATAATTGTTCAATCCTGTAATAAAATTATGCACATCTACTAGAAGTAGGTTTATCTTAAAGGTCTCAAACAATGATTTTTTTTTTTTACATATCCCTTTTCTTGGCCTTGACCAGCTGTTAGATCTCAAACCTGATCAGCTAAATAACCACTGCTTTTATCAGGACAATATTAAAGGCTCCTCAGCAAGCACACAAATCTTGCAACTGAAGAAAAAAGGAGAGGAAAACAATGACAGCAGGCCAATGGAATAGAACAGATTTTCCCTTTATCTGTGAGGAATATTAAATTTTTCTTTCCAAAAGAAAGATAGGTTGTAATTTAATTTAAGGAATTTTAGTTGGATAAAATATCTTAGATCCAGATATTAGGGCTATGTAGTGCTTAGGATGCAGTCTCCAAAATGCTCTTGAGTATGTGGGAATCTGAATGTGGCATCTGTCTGCAACATCTTAGAAGAGTTACAGCTTTTCGTAGGCTCACACAGCAATTTAAATGGCAAGGCTGCATGCCTTAATCACCTCCTGATTGGATTGATACAACACACTTTACTTGGGGCGGTCCTTAAGGAGTATTTTAAAGCTCAGCTAGTGAAAGATAACAGTGACGAAAGTTTTGGTTGCCACATGTGTTGCCTCTGCTCCATAAACTGCACCGGTATGCTTCTGGATGCAATTCAAGATGTTGGTGGATACCTTTAAAACCTTCCATGGCACACGGCCAGGTTAATTATGGGACTGTCTCCCCAGTATTGTGTACCCATCCTGTTAGATCTGGCAGGTGAGGCATGTTCCAGGTCTTATCGGTTAGAGTTCCATATGATGGGACCCAGGAAGAGAGTATTTTCTGCCATAGCATTGGCCCTCTGGAATATCATCTCCCCTTCAGATTAGGTTTGCTTCAGCCCTGTTGACTATTCACAAGGTATTAAAAATCTGGCTTTGCCATGTAGCTGGAGGCTCTGCCAGTAAAGTTAAACCCATTTTTATGGTTAATCTGAAGATGGGTTGTTATGAATGGTTCTTGGCAGCAATTTGTTTTTTAAATGTTGGTTGTTTTAATTGATAGCCATCCAGAATAAATGAGATGTGGCCATATACTTTTATTAAATAAATTTGCTATATTTCTGCCTCTATTTTGTATTCTCATAACTTTGGGAAGTAAGTTAAACTGAGAAATAATTACTGATTCTAAATCACTCTTGGTTTAGAAATGCCGACATTGTTATAATGCACTTGAACTGCTAATTAATTATGTTCTTGTGATATTCCATAAACAAGATAATACCACTGAAAAAAAAATATTGACTCTTGCCCAACGTACTTTCAATAATGAAAGTGGCAACAAGAACTTTAGATGTCTATAAAACACAGGCAGGATGGGATAGGAAAACATCTCAGTCCCAGGTTGTTTAGAGCTTTGGGACTGATACCAAAATCATTATTTGGCTCTGCAAGTAATAAGCATCCCATGCCCATCACTAACAGGACTAGTTCCTTGTTTTAGCAAAGAGAAAGGTTTTAATTTAGAGTAAATTAATTGAATAAAAATGAGCACTGTGGGCAAAGAGTTCCTGCACTCTTTCAAAATTATTATTTGAAATAAAAATCAGAAAACATTAAATAATTTTTCAGTAAACAAAGCATGTTGCTTTGAAGATGCTGTTGAATTAAAACCCCAAATGTTCCTTACAATTGGCAAGGATAATTGGAGCTACTTGTAGTAATCGTTCAACAATATCTGGATGCCCGTTGGCTCCCTAGCAGGCAAGCATTATAAAATACATGATATATCCTCCTTCAGAGGATAATCTGCTTAAAAGAATTGTCTTAAGTTTATCTGTTTCCATTCAATGAAATATTTCCAAATACATATTCATTGTTTGGTGCAAGTAAATTCATAATATTTCATTCCAACAATGGCTTTGAAGGCAACATATTAAACTCAATGCACAAAATAGCTTCTCTAACTCCAAGAGAAAGTAGGCAGTTTCCTTTGTAACCATGACGTAAGCAAGAAGGAAATCAGTTGTAGTTCAACATATGGGTGGGCCTGAACAAGTTAAAAAAAATATTGATAAAGCAAAATTTGGGATGCTTGAAAAATCATTTCTTTGCAGCTGGAGTTCATCCATGTCTCCTGAGACACTTCTCAATGGCTTACTAGATATCAGTATGGAAGACACAGCTTCACAAAAGGGGTGCTAGGATCAGGAATTCCAATTCAAACATGAAACTGGATGGAGGTGTTTCTTACACAAAAGAAGGGATCTATCCCTTTGTTATTAATTTGAAGGTCACTAATGATTAAAATAAATTTTATCTTCAACGGTCCCTCTCCTAAACAATTATCCTTCATCTGATTCATAGTCTATCAAAAGGGTAAATGACAACAAAAGGTTGAGTCATTAGTATTTGTGTACCTAAATTACTGTCTCTAGGACTCAGTAGAGCAAGCAGCTGTGTGCCAGATCACCTAGTCTTTTGTCAGAAATAATAGCTGCCCAGGAAATGATGTCAGGTAGATGACCAGTCTTTGAGGAGAATACGAAAAAGAAAAAAACCCAATCTTTCTCACTAGTTTATAATTTAGCTGGAGGGGGAAAAAGAGTCCATGTTAATCTTACAGCCCAAGGCAGAGTTTTTCCAAATATTTTATGGGAGTTATGCTTACCATGTAATACTAAAGGAATTCATTTATTGTAGAAGTTGTTACAGGGCTTTTCCCCCTTATCTGCAGAAATATATTTGTTTGACCATTAGAACAATACACTTAAAGGGGCAACACAAACTGATTATGCTATAAAGCAAAGGAAGTTATGAAGCCAGCCAGGAAGTAAGAACAAAGTAGATAGATTTCTCAAGGATAATGTATGGATTAACAACTGTAGATAGATGTTAAAAACGGCCTTCCTGTGTCTCATTGTCAGTATTAATCTTACAAGGTTCAGATTCACTTATCCATAGGGTGGTTACATTGGGTATTTTCTTTCCTCTCCTTTTAGCAGTAAATTATGTGAAGCAATGATTGTGGCATGCCAGTGAGTAAAACCACACTCTTATAGGGGCAGATGTACACATTTCAACAGAAGAGAATATCTGTAACTCAGGAATGAACTATAGAGTCAGTGCCCTTTGAGCTTGGATGTTTGCATGTAAACAACAGTTCAGAGTTCAACTGTAGAGTCTTCTGAGCTTGGTTGTTTGCTTGTAAAACTGGGTGGGCAAGCCACGATATATAAACAGGAGCAAATCTCACACTCACTCACACTGATATTACCTACTTGGGTAATTAAATGTCCACAAGCAAACAAGCTCAAATAGTACCAAGGACTTGGCAGATGTATAAATGTGATGCAAAAGTATTACTTAGAGCAGCCATCAAATGTTTGCCATTATGCATATTCCTTGGAGTTCATGCATCTTCTCTTGATTAGCATTTCTGTCTTTGGCTATCTTTTACCATTTCATGTTCCTCACTAAAACATATGGATAGAACACATAGATTTTCATGGGCAATATTTTATTTAAATAAACACAGAGAAGATTATCACCCACATTATCACTGATTATTAGTTATAATTGCTGTTAGCAGAAGAAATATGTTTTGTTCTCCAAAAGGAGTAATAGTGAAGCTAGCAAGTTAAAAGTTAAAACGTGGGCAAGGTCACCTTTAAAAAATATCTGAACATTGCACCATAATATTTCCACTGTTATTTTTGCTTTCACATGTATTTCCTTGGCTGATGAAAAACACTTCTGCTATAGATTTATCAAGACAGCCCATGTACTCCAAACATCTGTGTCATACAGTAACCAACTGGATGCATTTGGGAAGCTCAAAGCATAAATAATGTAGATGAGGGGATAGAAGGGGAACTCATCAAATTTGCAGACAGCACCAGGCTCGGAGAAATAACCAACACTTTAGAAGATAGACTCAAGATATAGAAGGATCTTGAGAGACTTGAACACTGGGCCCTGTATAACAAAATGCAATTCAGTGACGCAAAAAGTGTTTTACACTTAGGCAAGGAAAACCAAATGAACAGGTATAGAATTGGTGGTACCTGACTCAACAGCAGTTAACTGTGACAAGGATCTAGGCGTCCTAGTGGACAACCACTTAAACATGAGCCCGCAGTGTGCTGCAGCAGTTAAAAAGTACTACACTCCTAAGCTGCATCAATACAGAGCTAGTGTCAAGAACACATGAAGTACTAGTACCACTTTATGCTGCACTGGTAAGACTTCACTATGAATACTGTGTCCAGCTTTGGTTATCACAATACCAAAAGTATGTTGCGATTCTAGAAAGAGTATAGAGAAGAGCAACAAAGATGATTAGGGACTGGTGGCTAAAGCATACAATGGACTGTTGCAGAAACTGGCTATATCTAGTCTAATGAAAAGGATTAAGACTGACATAGCTCTCTTCCAATATTTGAGGGGCTGACATGGAGAATAGAGAATCAACCTATTCTCCAAAGCACCTGAGGGCAGGACAAAAAGTAACAGATGGAAGATTATCAAAGAGAGATCCAACCTAGAATTACAGAGAAATTTCCTGACAGTGAAAACAACTAATCAGTGGAATGACTTGCTTCCAGAAGTTGTGAGTGCTCCATCACTGGAGGTTTTTAAGAAGAAATTGGACAGCCATTTGTCTGAAATGGTATAGCATCTCCTGCTTGAGCAGGGAATTGGACTAGAAGATCTCCAAGGTCCCTTCTAACCCTGTTATTCTGATAGCTCATTTACCAGCAACCAATGTTTGAGGCATGGTGGCTATGAGTATCAGGAGATGGTAAACTGTTGTCAGAATCATTAGCCATTGATCTCTTAGTCATCTGTGAACCTATCTAATCCTCTTTCAAATCATCCAGGGTGGCTGGTATTACAGTAACACAACTGCTGGGTCTTACTTCCTAATTTCCATACCCAGCTAAACCTCTAGGGGTATTGTATATGGAGATGCTTCACAGGAGTAGGCAGCAAGCCAACAGAGTATCTGTTCATGTGCAGGTATATTTTAGATCTGTCCATTGATTGGCTTCTTGCTTGCTTTATTTAAAAAAAAATCTGATGCAACCATAATACTGTAATTTAAATTGGAGAGCACTGTGCTGAAATGAGACTAATATCATTAAGTAAAGTAGATACCCTCCAGAGTGAGTCTTCTCCAACCTGGGAGACATCTAGGTTTATGGACTTCAACTCCCAAAAGTCTCAGTAATGGTTATTCTGTCTGGGGACTACTGAGAGATTAAGTCTATTCAACTAAGGAAGATTAAATTAGAGCATGCAGGCAAAACCTTAATTAAGAAGTGGATAATAACGCTAAAAATGCTTTTGCTAGCCTGGAACCACAGCCTAGATACTTGCTCATTCATTTGTATAGAGGAACAATAATCTACTTGAAGCTTCAGAATCCTTGTGAAAGTATTATATACTGTATCAGAATAACAGGAATTGTACCAATAAATTTCTCTTAAGGTCTGTGGGTATTTCCAGATCAGGCTTTTATGGAGCAAGTGCACAGTTTTATTCATGAAATTCACAGAGAAACCAATGAACAATGCTTTCTTGGAAAATCCTATACTGCATTTGAGAGATACTATTTGATAACTGAAATCTTAATTACCTGAATATGGTTGTTCATAATGACAAAAAAAGCAAGCAGTAGTTGTTGCTCCTTTCAGCTATACAGGTAGTCCTCGACCTATAACAGTTCATTTAATGACTATTCAAATTACAATGGAACTGAAAAAAGTGACTTATGATGGTTGGTCACATTTTTTTTTTAAATTTGATTTATATGCTGCCCTTCTCCGGAGACTCAGGGCGGCTTACAGTGCGTTAAGCAATAGCCTTCATACTTTTGTATATTTTATACAAAGTCAGCTTATTGCCCCCACAAACTGGGTCCTCAATTTACCTACCTTAGAAAGGATGGAAGGCTGAGTCAACCCTGAGCCTAGCAAGATTCGAACTTACTTTAATTACAGACAGCTGGTGTTAAATTACAGTGCTTTAGTCTGCAGAGCTATCCAGGCTCTTTGCAGCCATTGCAACATCCCCATAGTCACATGAGCAAAACTCATATTTATGATAGTTGCAATGTCCCAGGGTCATGTGATAACTTTTTGTGACCTTCTGACAAGCAAAGTGAATGGGGAAGCCAGATTCACTTAACAACTGTGTTACTAACTTAACAACTGCCATAATTCACTTAACAACAGTGGCAAGAAAAGTTGTAAAATGGGGCAAAGCTACCTTTAAAAATGTCTCACTTAGCAACAGAAATTTTGGGTTCAATTGTAGCCATGCGTACCTGTGTAAGGCTGCTCAATGCTAGTTAATGGAAGTAATCCAAATGGCAGTTTCTTAGTACAAATTTAAAATATTTATTTATCTTTAACCAAATAAGAATCATCTAAGACCTAAAGCTTCAATAAAATAAAAAGAACAAACCTATATATAAAATTATTTTCCATTCATTTTCAAATAGTACTACAACTACTGTTCAAAAAACACTAGTGTTCTTTTACTTCTATTTTCATAACATGTCTTATAACTGGATTATATTGATATTTTTATTATATAGTTTAGGATCAAACTGGCCTGAAAGGCCACTATAATAGTTTACAGCATGATAATTAAAACTAGGATAAATCAGAAGTTCTTTGTATGAAATTAGTATTTACTGCTAAAGGAAGCTGGAGGAGTAAAGAAAATTTTGTCTAGTCATGGCTCATTATTATGTCATTCTGTTATAATCCAGAACCAGTATATACAGAATAAACAAAAGTATTCTGAAACCTTAATGGACTTCAGTTTGGTCTGGCTGTCTTGTTTCAACAACCTATATTTATTGTAAAGTTAGAAATGTCCTGATTTTGTTTATAAATATAAATTGAACCAACATTACATCCTCTTTCTGAATTTTGCTTTTATGTTTGTTGAGTGATGTGAGAATTGAATTTAAGACTAAAATGTTAAAACACGTTTTTAAAAATGTAATCACTACTGAATAAAAAGGCAATTTCTTCTGAATAAAGGTTAATATAATTACTGTGCCATGTAAGTTAAAAAAACATAAAAGATTTGCTTAGCTCGAATTGGCAATTTTCTTTAATAAAAAGGTACAATGGGCTCTTCTAAACATTTTTGTATTGTGTGATCCAAGGAAATGTTGCGTCACTAAGATAAAATAATGCAATTATATATCATTAGATGCATCACAGTGAAAATATGAAAGAACTATTCTCGTTTAAGTACTAATCAGATATTTAATTTAAAAGTTCACTTTTTTCCTTATTGTGTAACTCTCCTTTTCATACTTTAGAAGTGTTATCTTAGGAAAAGATCACATTTTTAAAAATAATATCAGAAAGAAATGAAACTGCACACCTATAAATAGCTTTAAAATGCGTATGTACATAAAAACATTTTAGGTGAGTTGATAGTAATGATTCTTCAAATTAGTATGACAGTTGAAAAGTATTTGAGAGTTTACATGTATGCTTTCTCCTCACCCATCTGAAGGCAGAAAAGGATGCAAGTTAGCCCATCCCTTAAGCAGCTTCTGAGCTACAATTTATATCACAGTTTACATAATCTTTGCTCTTTAGAGATGGAAAATACCCCTAAAGGGTTACAAAAGTGAATGCTAAAAAGATAATGTAATGTAATGATGGCCAATAATACAAACAGAAAAAGCAAACCTTCAGTGTGTGTACACACACACACACACACACACACACACACACACACACACACACACTACAAATGAATTTTGTAGTTCAGCCAAGCATTAATGTTTATTTCACTTACCGGCAGTATCCATTTCCTCTTTTATCCCAGAGCCAGCAGGCTGCTATTACTCCTTTTCTGTTTTCCTCTTCTGTGCTTGCTTGCTTCCTTGCTTGCTCTCTTCACTTCCCCCCTCCCCACTTATAAAGCTCCTGCCAGTTTATTAGACCTTGCCTCGGTTAGTGCACACCCCGACTATAGCAAACATTGCCAGGGAAATTTATCTCTCTCTGCGGATGACAAATAACCATTAGCTCCATTATCAGCAGACTGTGCAAGCCTATCATAGATATCATAAGATAGTTGAAATCCCCATGATATTCCCTGAGGTGATGCAACGGAAGAGGAGGGAGAATTCAAAATCAGCAGAAGCCACTTCCCAAACTCTTGCACCTAAAACTTCCTTAAAGTAGATGCAAAAAAAGTCCAGAAAGAAACCTCTTGAATAGGGATAGGTATGTCCTTGAATCAGGAAACGTGAAACAGCTATTTTTACTTTGACTTCTGAAAGCCTTTCACGATTATGAGATTCTCCTAGGAAAGAAAATGATGGACTGGCCTAGTCAAAGATTGAGTTCAGCCACAATATTAAACCAAACCTGAACAAATAAAGTTGAATCAAATTCGGATTTATTTAAGGACAACAATCGGCAAGTTAAAAACACAAAAGCAAAGACCAAATACAACTAAAGCAATGCATTGGTTATAAAAAAAAACCCCTAAAAGCGAAGACCTAAAAAAATAAAAACTTGAGCAAGACACAACAAAACAACATACTGTAAATCATAAGATACAATAGAATAGTATCAAGATACAATAAAATATAATAGAAATTATCATAATGCTAAAATTAGAACATTTTATGCTTTCTTCTGCAAATCTCTGCAGATACAAACATAGCAACTCCATCAGCAATGATGGGGGTTTAATGGTGGGATTTTAAACTACCTTTACCTCATAACAATAAAATGCATATAAAAAGGATGCCTGCTTATGAATTAGCATTAAAAAGTCAGCGGACTTCATACCTGCAATAGAGTTTCATGTTCATTCTGATGACAAGGACAGAATCTTCTTTTTTAAATAATTTTATCTATAAACTGTCCAGAGTTATTCTGAGGGTGAGATGGATGGTATTTAAATTCGATAAACATAAATATCTCTCCATGACTGGGGTCCAACTGTATGTCCTGCATACATGTATTGCATAGGGTAAGGCACTGAAATAAGACTCTACAATGAACGGGGGGGGGGGGAACCCAAATGAAACAAATGGCATTATAGATTTTGAGATACTGTAACCCAGGCAAAATAAAAAGAAATTGACATTAGAAGTATAGGAAAAATGACTGAAAAACATCTGCTGTGGTGAAGTCTTCTACAGGGAGTCCTCAAATTATGACCACAATTGAGCCCAAATTTTTTGTTGCTAAGTGAGACATTTGTTAAGTGAGCTTTGCCCCATTTTACGACCTTTCTTCCCACAGCTGTTAAGTGAACCACTGCAGTTCTTAAGTTAGCAATATGGTTGTTAAGTGAATCCGGATTCCCCATTGACTTTGCTTGTCAGAAGGTTGCAAAAGCGGATGACATGACCACAGGACACTGCAACTGTCATAAATATGAGCCAGTTGCCAAATGTCTGAATTTTGATCATATAACCATGGAGATGGTGCAATGGTCATAAGTGTAAAAACCGGTTATAAGCCGCTTTTTTCCTTGCTGTTGTAACTTTGAACAGTCACTAAATTGATTGTTGTAAATCAAGGACTACCAGTAGGCCAATCTAGAAATTTATAGTTACCTATATTAAAGAAGATATTTCAGATGGCAAAGGAAAGTATGAAGAAAAAAAGGAGAGTGAGGAGATCAAGTTATTCCAAATCTAATTACTAAGGTCAATGCCCAGCGTGACTCAAAATGATTGAGGGCCTTGAGATACACTTCATGTTACTAAACAGTATATCGAATGAATGCATGCAATCGATAATGCATGTATTATCATACCAAATATCCTATTGTTTTTAGAACTTGAAAATATACAATATCTGTCCATTACAAGATATCACAGAAAGCAAGCATTTGTTTGTTTATTTATTTATTTATTTCTCGAATTTGGGTAAGACTCATCTCAATCACAGAGCAACTCCAGGTACTGTACAATTAAAACATTAAAGCTAAAGAAAATATAAAAATACAAAACCTCAAAAAAAGAACCAGATGAAAACAAAAATAAAATACATTAAGATAGCACTTCTGGGGAAATCAAAAGATAACATAAAACTTGATAAAATTAAAATTAATAAATGCATTTATTAAATGTATTTATAAATGTATTTATTAAAAAAGTACCGTATTTTTCGCACTGTAAGATGCACCTAGGTTTAGAGGAGGAAAACAAGAAAAAAAATATTCTGAACCATGTAGTAAGGGCAAGAGGTGGAGCCTGAGAGGACCACAGATAGGTGTCCTCTCATGTGCCAGCTCTGCCTATTGACTCCTGCACTGTGGAAAAGAGACAGAAGAGGCGGGGTTCAGCACTGTAAAAGGACCCTGCTGCCACGGCCCAGCTGCTATTCACCAAAGGACTGGCAATATTCGCTCCATAAGACGCACAGACATTTCCACCCACTTTTGGGGGGGGAAAGTGCGTCTTATGGAGCGAAAAATATGGTATATAATATATAGCCATCCACCTATCAGTAGGAACTCTTCTACTTTCTAATCCTATCAGTTAATTTTCTAATCAGAAAATTGTACAATAGATCGTAAAAATGAATACCATTATATTCACCTGTATGTGTAAAACAATTAAAATCTACTGTATGGTGTTTGTTCTGTAGTATATTATCCAGGGGTGGGATTCTACCGGTTCGGACCGGTTTGGGAGAACCAGTAGCTCCAACAATCAGCTGGGAATGAACCGGTTCGCTTCGACAATCAGGTCGCCCCCCCCCCACACCTGCCCCTGAGCTTTACTTACCTTTATCTTCTCAGCTGATTGGCATGGCAGAGCGGATTGCTGCGCCTCAGCTGTGTTACTCCCAAGTAGTAACACAGAAGGTTAGTATTTTTAAAACTGCGAAGCACGCAATCACCGAAGCAGTTGTTAAACCGGCAGCATCCCACCACTGATATTATCTGACTTTGAAAACGTTTCTCTCCATTGCGGTACAGATAGAGAACGCTAAAAATTAGTCTATCTTTTGACATGAGAATGTCACATAGTGACATTTGGAGTTGTCAATATTAGCAGAGAAGAAGAATGTCACAGTTTTACTCCATTGTCAGACTGCAGTAAACACTAAAATAGTATTTCTATTTGCAGAATTCTTTTCATTATAATGTTGCAGCAGATGCTAATACCTAGCTGCTAGGCTCAGAAGCTGAACAGTGTTAAGACTGCTCAGAGCCCTCTTAGTCAGTATGCAAACTTCAAAGCATATTTACCATATTTTTCAGAGTATAAGATGCACCGGAGTATAAGACGCAGCTTAGTTTTGGGGGAGGAAAATAGGAAAAAAAAAATCTGCCTACCAGGTATTCATCTGGCTAGCGTCCTTAGTCTGGTCAGCTTCAGTACATTAGTTTGCTGGTTTTGAGCATGTGCGCGCCTTTTATCCCCTGCTTGAGAAATGAGAAAAGCAGGCAAAGCTCAGAAAATCACTTTACTCGCTCGTGCCTCATTAGGGCTGAAAAAAAGCTTCTAAAGCATAGCTGAGAGTCGAAGGAAGCAGGCAAAGCTCAGAAGAGGAAAATCGCTTCACTCGTTAGTGCCTCATTAGGGCTGAAAAAAAGCTTTGAAAAAGCTACATTCAGAATATAAGATGCACCCAAATTTTCAGCCTCTTTTGGAGGGGAGAAAGTGCATCTTATACTCCAAAAAATACGGTACTCATTTTATCAAAATCTGGAAGGTTGTTCTAGCGAGGTGGTTATAATCACAATATTATAAACTACTGCTGTTTGATGATGAGTTTTTAAAAGAAAATAATATAAAATATTGATCTTATTACCAAAAATATGGGAACAAATATATTCTCAAAGTCCAACTAAGTCACCATCTATCACAGTGATGGTGAACCTTTTCGGCACCAAGTGCCGAAAGGGGAGCGTGCACGCTTGTCTGGGCCGCAAACTGGAAGAGGAGCTGCCCAGGGCGCATGTGCGTGGCCAAAAATTAACTTCCAGTTTCTGGCATTTGCATGTGCACCAGCCAGATACTCTTCTGGGTTTCTGGCATGCATGCGTGTGTGATGATCAGCTGGCCTTTTTGCATGCAGCAGTGCCGGAAACTGGAACAGCTGGTCTTCCGTTTTCCTGCGTGAGCATGCGCTCTGGCCAGCCAATAGTCACACGCACATGCACACCAAAAACCCAGATGTGGAATGGGTGATGCCATGCGTGCCAGGCAACATGGCTCCGCGTGCCACTTTGGGCACACGTACCATAGGTTCGCTATCACGGATCTATCAGTTCTATGGAGAATTTTACCAGCTTCTGATACTCTTACTATTAGCCGTACCATCTAAGTAAAATGCATAACAATTGGGAATGACTGCGGGCCTAACGGAATCGGGAGAGAACCAAAAGAGTGTTTTCTGTTATTCCTTTTCTCTTTATATAGCAACAGAGCAGTACTCCTTGATCCCGCAGTCACAAACCATAGATACCAGCTTTTTAAAAAGCCGAGAGCCAAGGTGGCGCAGTGGTTAGAGTGCTATCCTGCAGCTACTTCAGCTGACTGCTAGTTCAGCGGATCAGCGGATCAAATCTCACCGGCTCAAGGTTGACTCAGCCTTCCATCCTTCCGAGGTGGGTAAAATGAGGACCCAGATTGTTGGGCGCAATATGCTATTTAGTATACTGTGGATTGTTGTAAACCACCCAGAGTCCTCGGAGAGTGGGCAGCACAGAAATATGATTAATAATAATAAAAAAGGGCAGACTTGGATAGAGACACTTCCTGAACCCCCCCTCAAAATAACCCCACCTTCTCAGGATTTATGTTTAATTGTGTTTCTAAAAAAAATCAACCAAATGATAGGATTTGCCCCAAATATTTTTCAGGAAATAAGTAGTGAAGGAGGGATAATTAATATCCAAGCTACCTCTTTTGGAATATGAGACAAGAATGAAAAGCAATATTAAAAAACCCAGAAATTTTAGGGATGCTCTTCTTTAGAAATGGGAATGATTATGTGCTATTTTAGGGATAGAATTTGATTAGCAGATATGTCTGGGCTTGTGCCAAGACTTTTGCACTAGCATTTACACACACACAAGAGAGAGACATGATGCGGAGTTTTTGGTAGCCTCAGAACTTGATTGTTTGCAGATGTTTCATTATCCAACTAGTTAACATCATCACACTGATTATGATTTGTTGCATCTGCAACAAAAATTACAGCAAAAAGTTGTAGTCAAGCCTACATGTATATGAAATTACTTTTTCCAGCATTAGAAAGACTGGTTTTATAACCACAATATTTTTCCAACAAGTCTTTATTTTCAAGATCATATATTAGCAATAATATAGGCTCAATGACAATGCACTTTTCAAATTTCACCATGGAATTGTATCAGTGGTGGAATTCAATCTTTTTTTACTACAGGTTCTGTGGGCGTGGCTTGGTGGACGTGATGTGGCTTGGTTAGCAGGGGAAGGATACTGCAAAATCTCCATTCCCACCCCACTCCAGAGGAAGGATACTGCAAAATCGTCATTTCCACCCCAGTCTGGGGCCAGCCAGAGGTGGTATTTGCCGATTCTCCGAACTACTCAAAATTTCCGCTACCAGTTCTCCAGAACCTGTCAGAACCTGCTGAATTTCACCCCTGAACTGTATGTATACTGTAATTTACAGATTAGAGTGACCATGGATTTGAAAGGCTAGACTGAATAATGTAAATCTAGAGCAGGGGTGTCAAACTCGCGGCCTGTGGGCTAGATGCTGGCCATGCCCACCCTCAGTTTAGAGAAGGGAAAAAAATTACCATATGTGACGACAATGTGCCGTGAGTTTGACACCCCTGATCTTGACTGCTGAGTCTGTCAATAGGCAAAAGAAACAACAACAACCACCACCAGACAATGTACAAAGTCACAATGCAGTAGACCAAAGTTTGAATGACTAGTGTTGTTAAAAGAGTGCAATTAAAAAAAAAAATCCAACCAGACTCTCAAAAAGCTTGGAAATATTTGATTTCAAGGCTATGCCTGTTGGATGGAATACATGAAGACAAAGGAGGACATGACCTCATTTGCTGGACATCTAGTAACCTTAATGTTGAAGATATAACAAAAGAAGAGGAATCTATCCCAACTTCCTTGACTTTTGCAATCATCATGATCCCATGTCAGATGGAAGCTCAATAGATATAAAAAGGAGAGGAAAAGGACCAAATATTTATGCATCTTTGCAGCTGGAAAAATTGACAATACTGCAAGCCATGACATAATAAGACTAATTAATTCATACTAAAATAAATTACCCCTGTTATACATGAAAGCCAATAAATATTTCCAATGTATGAAACCCTAATTTCTTTTCTTGTCTTTTTGGCAGATAGGTAAGGGCATATCTCTATTAATAAGGAGGGCTTTCTTAAATGAATTATGAATTCCAAAGCATTAGCATCTTTAGCACTTAGAAGATTGCCAAAAAATGCTTAACAGGAAACTTGGGATCTCTTTAAGATTTTCTTCTGCACATCCATTAACTCAGTGCTAAATGTCCTAACCTTGGATCTCTTCTGATGGAAATCACCCTGTGAACATTACTGATTTCCTAAGTCTCAGAACTATGCTTGTACTGCCTTTAAACTTTTACTTAAGTAGCAGAAGAATGCAGCCATACAGTTGCATTATGTATTTTCTTGTAATTAAATCCTATGTAATTTAGTAGAGCTTATTCACATGTGAAGAGATTTCTATTTCAAGCATTTAAAGATTTAAATCTGCTTCTTATACAGTCTCTGGAAAGCTCTTATAACACTATTGCCTTTCTAGTTTAATCTTTTTTTTTCTTTTGTATCTTTGTTTAACTGCAAAGCTAAATTATTTACTAACGATATTGCAAAAATATCGACCAACATGGCTTCCTTATCCTGTTTGTAAACAGGATACTTATGTATTTGTAATGAATAAATAAATCCTTATATATAATAAATCCTTAAAATATTATTTGTAATTTATTGTACGTCCATCATTGCAAAATCGAAATGTGAGTAAATAGCAACATAAAGGGATGACGTAGTCATAATTGTAGATTTTTCTGCATATATGAAACAAAAATAGCAAGCATGCTATAGTAAATATAAGCTATAATTCAGATCCTTTTAGAAATACAGACAATAAAATGCAAGAATTAAAAATTTATTGCCTTTTTGGAAATTATGGTAAGCAGAGGGAATTTTTTTCAACGAAGAATGTTGTCATCTATTGGTTGCATTTTTTAAATCATTTTTCATCTTTTTGTTTTATTCCATGGATGTTTTAATGTAATTTGATAAGACCGTAAGCTGCCAAAAGTCTTTTTTTACTACATTAGGAGGAACTCAGGTAAATTAATGCATATATCAGTGTTGGCGAACCTTTTCAGCACCGAATGCCGAAACAGGACCGAGCACACGTGTGCCGGAAACTGGAAGAGCAGCCGTCCGGTGCGCATGTGCACGCCAGGCAGCTACTCTTTTGGTTTCCGGCATGTGCACGCACACTGGCCACCTGGTCTTCTGATTTCTGGCACGCATGCATGTGTGAAGACCAGCTGGCCAGTGTGCATGTGCGTGCCAGAAACCGGGAGAGCAGCCACCCGGCGCGCATGCACGCGCCATGAAGATGATCTTCATCACCTGATCTTCTGGTTTCCGGTGCTCCCGCATGTGTGAAGACTAGCTGGCCGGCAACGCGGAACCCAGAAGAGTAACAGGCAATGACTCGCGTGTCCGGAGACATGGGTCTGTATTCCACTTCTGGCACGGGTGCCATAAGTTCGCCATCACAGGCATATATCCTTTTTTTGCATGATGCATGAAATTGTATAAAATTTTGCTATATATATTGGAGGGCAAACGCATTATAACATTGTACCAGACCAGATCTTTTTATGTACTTTGAGCATATAAACATTATGTGTGGAAAAGGGAGAAATATTTTTTTTTTCCAAAATAGGAAAGATAGGCACAGAAGATTGTAATTGATATTGCCAGAGCCAGGTGATGCTAAAAAAAAAAAAGACTCATTTGCTCTAGAACAGTGATGGCGAACCTTTTCGGCACCAAGCGTCGAAAAGAGAGCACTTCATGTATGCGCTTATCTGGGCTGAGACCAGGAATAGGAGTTGCCCGGGGCCTGCGCGCGCTGGCGAATGTACTTGTGGTGTCTTCAGGTTTCTTCTTTACTGCAGTTTCTTCTTCTTTACTGCCGGCAAGTCTTCAGATTACTGCCGAGCATGCACATGCGGCAATCAACTGGCCAGCGCGCACCAGAAAATGTACTTGTGGTTTCTGGCATGCACATGTGCACCAGCCGGCAAGTCTTCATGCACACGTGTCGATCAGCTGGCCAGTGCACATGGTCATGCCAGAAAATGGAAGACCAGCTCTGACGCAAGCACAAAGGCCAGCTGATCATCGCGCGTGCATGCACGCTAGAAACCCAGAAGAGGAACGGGTGCTGCCGCATGTGCCAGGTGACATGGCTCTGTGTGCCTGAAGTGGCACACGTGCCATAGGTTCACCATCACAGCTCTAGGAACAAATGTCAGCCATATTGTACTTGGCATCAAGGTCTCTGAGTCAATTCCACTTTTCATTGTTTTTTTATACCATTAGGGAGTAATCTAACTTTAGGGCCTGTTAAGTGAATATTGGTGCTTCTGTTAAGTATTCTGAAATTGTGATTAACTCACTAGCAAGCTGCAATGCAGGTACTATTATTGTTTTGAAGTCTTTGGCAATGATGCAAAACACACTACATTATAGAGGGTGGGAGACAAAAAACATATTGTTTATTATACAGTTGTTTTTTCCACCTGGCTGCTCACCATTCACAGCGTGCCACAGGATTCTCTCTATTTCTGAAGGGATCACAAGTCAATGTTGTTTGGATGACGTGTTCCTAGGGTAGTAATCAGGCTAATAATCCACTGTATTCCTTGCTTTTTCCTTCACAATAGCATCCATTAGCACTTGTACTTTAACTACTTGTTTGAAGTGAAGCTGAAGATACTGTAATTAGCACTGTAACATCCAAGGTTATATTAAGACCCTGAATGTAATGGGGGAAGTAATATAATTTCTTTACTTTACCCCCAAGGTACAATTTTCAGCAGGAGCACCTGCTTCAGGAGAAAACTGAGGCATCCCAGGACAAAGGAATACCCAGTGATGCCAAGTTAAATAATACACCGGAAATTTATTTAAGACATTTTTAATAAATAAATAAATAAAATCGCTATTGAGAACATGTCTTCATTTTCCTGAAGTTTTTTTTTTTGACACTTTTCCATTTTGTTTCATTTTTTAGAACTTTTTGACACTTCAACCTTTTTTCTTGCTTTCTCTTGATCCAGATAACCAATGACTGATCCTTTGATTTCATCACTGAATAACGTTTTTACAATTGTTCCATTGGCAGTTTCCCTTCTCAAAAAATATTTGAATATTGTTTTACTTCTAATCATAATCCAGTCTGAATATCTGGCTGATTGTGCGACAGACCACAATAATAATAATTCCTAACAATAATAACCATCAAACATCCACATCTGCCTATCCCAGGTCCTTGGAAAGGACTTGATAAGTAGATAAAAATACCAAATTGGATCTGAATATCTGGCTGACTATGTGATGAACCATATAATAATATAGCAATAATGGTGCAATAAATACCATTTGCCTGCAAGCAAGAACTGGTGGGAGGTTCTTGCAAAATAGACAAAGTCATAAAAAATGAATAAGCTAAAATATCTGGGATATAACACTGAAGAGTCCACGATTGTTCAGAACAGAAGAGGAAGAACTGGAAAAATGACAAAATATAGATGACAAATAAAATAAATGACTGTGGCAAAAGAAAGCAAAGATAATAGTAATAGGCATCTTGGGTGCAATCCCATCTGGACCACCACTTGAACATCATCAGCATTGACAAAATCACCATTGGTCAATTGCAAAAGACAGCTTTACTTGGAACTGCTTGCATCAGGGGTGAAATGCTCCCGGTTCGGACCAGCTCGGGCGAGTACGTAGCGATGGCGGTGGGCAGTTCGGAGAACCAGTAGCAAAAATTCCTGCCCCCGCCCCCCCATGCCCAGCTGAGCCGCGCGATCATCAGAGCCTTTTTTTCCTTTTAAAAAGGAAAGCTCTGACGATCCCAGCTGAGTTGCCTGCTAATCAAGCAACTCAGCTTGGATCGCCAGAGCCATGTAAAAGAAAAAAAAGTTTCTTTTTTTTCTCCCCTCCCCCCAAGCCTCCAGCTTGCTTACCTTAGCTGCTGGTCACAACGCAATCCATTGCATCAGCAAGCAACTGAATCTCCCTGCCTGCAATCAAGCTCATCGGTGAGCAGCTCTATCTGCAACTTTAAGACTTGTGGACTTTAACTCCCAGCAAAGCTGGCTGAGGAATTCTGGGAGTTGAAGTCCACAAGTCTTAAAGTTGCCAAGGTTGGAGACCCCTGTTCTATTGGGTAAGTTTTTTTCCCCTTTGGGAGCTTTAAAAAAAATAGTTAATTGGTTTTTTTTTTAGTTGTTCTTTTTTTAGACCTAGCCATTTAAAGTTTAGGAAGTTTTAAATTTAGCTGCTTTTATATAAAAATAAAAATAAATTAAAATAAAATAATATTTGTGCAGCTTTCTGAGATTTACTGTGTTTCTGTAGTGTTTCACTCTAACTACACAAACACACAAAATCTCACTAAGCTGTATGTGGAATTTTGTGTGTGTAAAGTGTGAAAGTTGTTTTTTTGGGGGCTTTTTGTGGCTGTGTGAAGTTCCTGCTTGTTGCAGGGGCCATTTTGGGTCTAGCACAGCTGCTTTTACATTGTGGGTGAGCCAGTTGTGTTGTGTTGTGTTCTGTAGGTTAAAAAAGGGCAAAGAAGTGACATTGACGTGGCCCACCCAGTCACCTTACCACCAGGCCACGCCCACTAATTAAATCACGCCCACAGAACCAGTAGCAAAAAAATTTAGATTTCACCCCTGGCTTACATCCTATGACAATAGCTTTAACACCATGAAATAACATCTATCTATCCCAGGTCTTGAGAAAGACTCAGTAGGTAGATAAAAATGACCAGTCCATTTTAAACTTCTCATTGACTATGTAACAAACCATTATAATAATAATCCCCCAGGGAGACACTACCTTGATGTGGTTATGGGACTTGCATACTCTGAGGAAGATGAGAGCTATGCCAGAGCAGGGGTGAAATGCTCCCGGTTCGGACCGGATCGCCTGATCTGGTAGCGATGGAGGCGGGTGGTTCGGAGAATCGGTAGCAAAAATCCCTGCCCCCCCCATTGTCCAACTGAGCCGTGCAGTCATCAGAGGCTTTTTTTTTGTTTTTAAAAGCATTTTTTCTACAACCTCTTTGGCTGAAAATTGCTTTTAAAAGTAAAAAAAAGTGCCTCTGATGATCACGCGGCTCAGCTGGGATCATCAGAGGCTTTAAAAAAAAAGAAAGAAAGCCTCTGCCGATCAGGCAAGTCAGCTGGGATCATCAGAGGCTTTAAAAGCATTTTTTTACAACCTCTTCAGCTGAACAGGTTGTAGGAAAAATGGTTTTAAAAGTTAAAAAAAAAAAGTTGGCCACACCCACTCAATCATATTACCACCACCACCAAGCCACACACACAGAACCGGTAGTAACAAATTTTACATTTCACCACTGTGCCAGAGGTTCAACTGTATGGACAGAATTCATCAGGAAAGCCAGATGAAGAATGTCTCCCCAATAACCAATATGGCAAGATGTAATTTACTGAAATCCATGCCAGATTGGTCCTTACCCAAATCAACAAGGACTGTGCTACGTACATGTTGGAGTTCCTGAATATCTGATGACAAGTGACCTATAGAACTTAGGACATTTGGATGAGCATCCTGGGACAGCAGCTTCAAGACTACTGGAAGAAAAGGTGTTTACCCGTTGCAAAAATATAAATATTGAAAACAAAGAGGTAATGTTCTGCTATTACAAATTAAGCTCAATAAGAAGATATCTGACAAGAATGCACCAGTTCTGGAAGGGACAACATCCAGAATCCAAAATTACAGAACAAAGGCTAGTAGATCAACATTGATTTATAATGTGAAATAAAGTATTCACAGAAGCAGACTTGGAAGAACTGCAAAGGTCTACCTAGGGCAAAGAAATCAAAGCCTTGCCAGTAGTAGCTCAGACTGTAGAGGTAAAGCTGGAGGAGTTGGAAGTAGAGGAATCCAGCAGAGATATAGAATTGTTTTCATTTGGAAACCTGTCACCCTCTCCTCTGCCTCAGAAAGAACAAAGCCTTCCAAATAAAGAAGTAGAAGAATTGAAACAAAGAATAACAGTACAAGAAGCCAACATAGCTATTTAAATTGTTTTCATTCTCAAATCAGACATCATCCCTTCTGCCTTCTCCTCAGAAACAACATTAAATAAAAAAGAATTGAAACAAAGAATACCTGAGCATCCAAAACAGTGTAAAAAGAACAGAATAAGGTTCCCTGGGTTGAAGTTTGTTCCAAAGAAACAATCAGCAGAAGTAATTAAACATGCCATTACTATAATATCAAATATAAGCACCAGCTCATTGCAAGAAACAAACCAACTAATGTAAAGCATGACTGCAGTTATAATTGAATAAGTGGGATCAGCCCCCCCAAAAAATCCAAGCAGTGCAGTAAAGAATATTTCTTTTATTAAAACCATAATAATATAATAATCTGCAAAGAAGCTGAAGAAGCAGTGAATCACCTAGTTAACTGCTGCAAAAAGATTGCACAGACTGACTGCAAGCAACGGCATGGAAAAGTAGTAATTATGGTGCATTGGAAGATCTGTAAGAAATATCATTTACCTGCAAGCAAGAACTGGTGAGACCACAAAATAGAGAAAGTCATAGAAAATGAAGAAGCTAAAGTGTTCTGGGACATAACACCTGAGACTTAACATTTGTTGATAAGAAAAACAAAAAAAAATTCTGGATAGTGGAGATGGCAATACCTGGAGACAGCAGAAGAGAAGAGGATGAACTGATGAAACAAAGACCTGCAAATAGAAGTAGAATGCCTGTAACAAAAGAAAGCAAAGATAGTACTAACACTAACAGGCACCTTGGGTGCAATCTCAAAAAATCTGGAACATCACTTGAACACCACTTGATACCTTCAGAAATCGTGGGCACTCCATCACTGGAAGTTTTTAAGAAGAGACTGGACAGTCACTTGTCTGAGATAGTATAGGTTCTCCTGCTTGATTCTATTCTATTCTATTCTATTCTGGCTGCTGATCAACGGCACTTACAAAATCACCAGTCAATTGCAAAAGGCAGCCTTAATTGGAACAATTTACATCCCGTGATGATACTTTTAACACCATCAAACAATATCAGCCTAGTCCAGATCCTTGGGAAAGATTAAGTAGGTAGGTGGATGAAAATGCCAAATACAGTTTAAACACCTGGCTGACTGGGCCATGAACATAATAACAATAATGTAGCACTTTGGCCATTTTAAAAGATGGGAGAACAATTTTTGGCAACAAATATTCTTGGCAAATATTTGTTCAATCTGAACCTTGATGGATACACTTTCAAAGGGACTCATGCTTAGATCTGGCTAGCAGAATATATATTGGTATCACAGGCAGACAATAATGGCCAAGCTTACTGAAGAACATGAAGTTAACAAACCTTTTGCCAGCCTTAGGATATAAGGTGGAGCTATAAGGGTATCCACAGCAGGTGGTTAAAAGAAAAAATGTTGAGCTTTGATTACACTGTCATGTCATCTTTCACTTTTTTTAACCATATCTTTTAGATATCCCAGGGTGGCAATGTAATCATGCAAATTTGCTTGTAGGGAAGTTTTAAGTGCAAAATTCTTTTAAACCTTTGAAGCTACATATCTAAATATAGAAAGGAACATTAGAAAAAGGGAAATACCAGGAAAAAAAGGAGGGGAAACAACAGTCATGCATACCGAATCCAAGACAAAATCAGTTTAAAGAAGTTATTCTTATCTGCTGGAATAAAATCTTGGATTTTAGAATATGGCCAGAGTTCGTTACAGGGAGGGTAGTTGGAGAAGGATTATTTAAAACTGAACATGGTAATCTGGGTTCAGATTCCTTGGGTGTGATGTATCCTCTGTACAGGTAGTCCTCAATTTACAACAGTTCATTTAGTGACCATTCAATGTTACAACGGCACTGAAAAATGTAACTTATGACCATTTTTCACAGTTATGACCTTTGCAGCATGATCATGTGATCAAAATTCAGATGCTTGGCAACTGGTTCATATTTATGGCCATTGCTGTGTTCCAAGTTCAAATGATCATCTTTTGCGACCTTCTCATAAGCAAAGTCAATGGGGAAGCCAGATTCACTTAATAACTGGGATACTAACTTATCAGTTGCAGTGATTCACTTAACAACTGTAGCAAAAAAGGTCGTAAAATGGGGCAAAACTAACTTAACAAATGTTTCACTTAACAAAAATTTGGGGCTCAATTGTGGTTGTAAGTTGAGGACTACCTGTATTGCCACCCTGCTGGATAACTTGTCCTGGGAAGATTGCAGAAAATCATTGTAGAGCAAGATGGGGCTATATAGCATGAGCAACAATCACAATGTGTCCAGTTCCTCAGTCAGTCACTGTCCATAGGTATACCAAATATGCAAAATAGACTTTTTCACAGATTAACTTGCATCAGTAATGTTGCAAACCTGAAGTATATGTCCAATTCAAATACTGTAATAACTTATGAATGAATCCAAAGAGCTAAAATACAAATGGAAGGAGAAGAAGGAGAAGAAGAAGATGATGATGATACTTGCTTGACACCTAGGACACTGGCAGCAACCCGTATCAGCCATTGGCACCAGTCAATCGTATTTGTGACACATTTTTAAATGTTCAGTTGACTGAGTTTCATGTTTAATGAATAAAAGAGATAATAATAATAATAGTAGTAGTTGGCTTTGGATGGTAAACTAACTTTATGAATCTTTTAGACATATCAAAATGCACCATATCTTTTTTCTCAGAAAGTTCTGGACCTCCAGATGCTTATTTAAAAGGCATACTACTATTAAAATCTGCAAAATGTGTACTAAAAAGTTTAATATGTTAACCTTAAAATGTTACAAGTTCCAATGAGTTTTTATATTTGGATATACAACTGTCCGGCATTACATCTCTTCTTTAGGAATATGCATTTTAATTAAAAAGCCTCTTTGAGAAATTAAAAATTCAAGCTGGCATTTGATATTACAGTAAAAACAGTTTACCTATCAGTGTGGCAAATGCTCCATCTAGTGAGCTAATTCTGCACAGCAATCTTTTTTCAAAACTATATTATAGTATAGTAATGTAGGTCTTTTTTCTACTAGCTTCTCTTCAGAGATTTGGTACCAGCTACAGCCACTATATCACTTTATCTGAAATATAGCTATCTTAAAAGCATTACTGAAAAATGTAAGGAAATATCAAATTCTCACAAGCAACAATAAAGTATGGAACAATGATTCTACTCATTCCACAATAAACCCAGATGTCTATTTGCCCCTACATTTATATCAGCACCATCATAGACGCCAATAATTCCATACACAAGATTACAGGTAGCTTCACATGCTGTTCTTTCATCTTCCAGTAATGTCCCTCTAGATTCTACCGAGGGCAAAGGGGACAAACTTTGCACAGAAGAACTAATGGATACAAATTTAGTATCAGGACTCAAAGCAAGGACAAAGTATTATTAGAGACTTTTAACCTTCCAGGGAGAACAGTGGCTCACGTAGTTAGGACACTGGATTGGAGGTTAGCAAGGCTGCATTCGAGACCTGCTGCGTGGCGGGATGAGCTCTTGTCACTTGCTCCAGCTCCTTGATGGGGACATGAAAATAGCCCCCAAGAGCATCCCCTGAGCTACGGTGTGGTCACCAGTTAATCCTTTCAACCCAGAAGTGCCTTAAACGGTGCCTCTGACATGAATGGGACAGGATAAATTCCAGAGCACTGTTTTTAAAATCAGATAGCAGTTTCAGAAGAACCAAACTACACCAGCACTATAGACTTGAGAAACTGCACAACTCACATTAAAAGGTTTCAGGCTATCTCAGAAGATTATAACAACCACAATGTGTTTTAATCTGTTACTTGAGGAGATACTTATAATCTGAATCATGTGTATAGTAACTGAATCTTCATAACCACTCTTTCTCCACCACCATCCACCCAGCTCAATGTAAAGCCTATATCAATTTAATCTTACCATGCATCTGTGATATGAGATACAATTCAGAAAACCCTATGCCTTTAAAGAAATCATATTAGTATGAAAAGCTATTACTAGACTCCTCCTGATTTTTTGCAGCCATAATACAGCTCTCTTCCTACAATGTCTAGGATAAAATAGACAAAATGGAGATCAAAAGAGAATAAACCCTCAATTTTGAAAGCAGTACTTCCTGAGCCCAGTCATTTCTTGATTTCAGAAAGAAACAGGAAATTGCAAATATGCCCTGGGAGCAGTTAAGCCAGAATTTACATATAAAGTCAATAAAAAGTTCAGTGATACTTGTTCTGTCCCTCTTACTTGATGTTGTTCTGCAGATAGATTCAATTTTAGGTAGAAATTTACTATATGGTTGAACAAGAAGCTTTATGATATACAGTATCCAGAAAGATGAAAGCTATTGTCTTTAAAGAATATGTGCTACCATCAAAAATGGATTTTTCAAAATGGTTAAAACATCTTCTAAATTGTAAAAGGTATTTTTGAGTCTATGTAAAGTCAAAAATATCAGGATTAAATACAATAGTGCAACTTGATATAATTGGTCTATCATTAGTTTACATTGTCCAATTACGGGATACTGAATTTGTTTTCCCCAATTTGTTTTCTTATACAATATATATGCCATTCTGACTAGGAATTGGTGCTAATGTTATCTAATCATAGAAGTCCAACTTCTGATTTGAAGAAAGCACTACATATTTTAAAATAATTATTTTCAAATGCATTTTTGCCTTTTTCACTAGTTTATGTGTATATTAACAACAGAAAGGGATACTCCATTTTACTGTCCCCTATATTCCAAAGAGGGACGGGGTGGCTCAGTGGCTAAAATGCTGAGTTTGTTGATTGAAAGGTCGGCAGTTCAGCGGTTCAAATCCCTAGTGCCATGTAACAGGGTAAGCTCCTCTTACTTGTCCCAGCTTCTGCCAACCTAGCAGTTCGAAAGTACATAAAAAATGCAAGTAGAAAAATAGGGACCACCTTTGGTGGGAAGGTAGCAGCATTCCGTGCACGTTTGGCATTTAGCATGCTGCCCACACAGGAACGACTAGCACATGTGCAAGGGGAACCTTTACTTTTACCTTATATTCCAAAGAAAATTTTCAATACAAATTCTAATAATAGGGCAGTTCTGAATTCCAAACAAATTATGTTATATTACTTGGCTGTTCCCCTTGGGACTACTAGCAATAAAATGAGTTGTAGAACTTAAGACAGAAGTTGAAAAACAGCAGAATTAAAGCTTTTCTGCAAGATTTCATGATTCTGGGTGTCTGGATTCAGGATCCAGTCACAGAAGTTTAAATTTTTTTCACCATTCAACAAAGTCTCTGAACATGTTGATTTCAACTGTGTCATAAATGTCAGCTGGAATATCAAAAACTATTACAAATTTCCAATATGGAAGCTTTACAGTGGATTTATAAACAAGGTTAGATATAAGATTAATACATAAGCATCATAAATACTATGTTTTGACATCAATAGAAACCTTAAAGCTTCCACATCTGCATACCAAAATTGCAACTCACATATAAAATCTCAAGCGTCATCAAGTATTGTGATGGATTGGTAAAATTTCTGTCAATTGAAAAATCAAAAGACAATTTTCTTCCTTATGCTAAAATAAGATTGAAGTACCATGTTTCCCCAAAAATAAGACCCTGCCTTATATTTTTTTGAACCTCGAAATAAGCGCTTAGCCTTATTTTCAGGGAGGTCTTATTATTTTAGGGCGCGTGGTGCAAGAAGGGGCTCTTCTTGCCATCTTACCTGATTTCCCACTCTATCTCCCTAACCCTAACCAAGGGAAATGTCGGGGACCGGCTGTGCATGTGGTTAAATATTTTCAGGAAGGGCTTATTTTTGGAACGGAGGGCTTATTTCAGCTCATGTGCTCAAAAGCCTAATTGGACTTATTATCAGGGGATGTCTTATTTTTGGGGAAACAGGATAGTCATGTGAGTATAAACACTGAATGACATTTTGTTTTTTTTAAATAAACAAAACCCTTGAGTTATAGAAAAGATTAATATTTGGGGTAAAAGTAAAATCTTCATAGCTTTCTATTTTCTACATGATAAATTATCCTACCAGGATCGAATTCAATCCATATAGGGATCCTTATAAGTCCAAATTTACATGTGGACTTCTGACCTGTTTAAGTAAAAATTGGATAAGTACTCAAATAAATGGCATAGGAATTTGATGGAATATTTTCTTTGAGTTCTTGTTTTTATCCTGAATTTTTCAGTTTTGGATTTGTCAATTGAACTATCAGATCTTGATTTCCAGTCATATCCATCTCATTCCTATACTTAATGGAACCTATACTGTGCCTAGAACAGCATTCATAGGATTATCATTGCCATTTTGTACAGAAAACCATTTAGACAGTATCAATATAAAGCCAACCATTTAATTGGCTAGTCTACTTAACGAGGTCTACATCTTAGCAGAACTCTATAGACAGATGGCAGGATATTGTTTTCTATGCGGGAAATACCAATTATCTGTTTAGAGATGCATAGATTATACAGAATGATAGACAGATGGATTCTGTGAATCATTGCCAGAATAGCTTTTAAGGCATATTGTATCGCTAACCAGAATTTTATCTTTAACAGTTTCTTGCAGCAATAGATGTGTTTCTTAATTCTGTGCATAGTAGTGAAGATTACAGTCAATAAATTCCACCAATATTTTGATGTCATCATGAAAGGAAGGTCACATTTCTCTTGCACAGCAGTTCCAGGTGCCAAAGTCTAATGAATATTGTACTGTATAATATTGGTTTACCATTAGAATCCAGCATGCCTATTTTTTGGAAGGATGGAAATCTACTGTTAATATCGTCATTACAACTATATAATGCAGTATAAAAATTTAATAAATAAACTATATATACAACTCGAGTGTCTTCAATTGAAAGTGAACTATAATTGTGATACTGCTCCCAAGCAATGTTTTGTCTCTATTTTAACCTCACAATTCTAACCCATATGAAAGAAGTAAACATTATTGAATTGAAATTGGTTATTTACTAATAGCTTTAGTAGCTGCATTCACACATAATTATAAGCCAGACCTTTATCCATACTTTGTTGAACACGGTTTAACAGTGCGGAATATTGCGTTCAACTGTAATGTGTGGGGTTTGCACATATCACACTAAGCAAGAAGCAAGTAAACCACATTGTGGTTTATGTATTGCACGAACCCAAATCAGTTTGAAATTGGGCAGTGTCTAAATTGAACTGAATAAAGGAAAACAATGTATAAGAAATAAATCCACCACTCTTTTATCCGAACTATCTGTCTCCTTTTTCATGTGCTTTAAAGAAGCCTTGTTAAAACTTATATTTTATGATTTCCTAATATTGTTTCTTACTTCAATTCCTTCTTTAAAAATATGACTTACCAAGTAGAAATTTCATCATGTTAAAAATTGTTTCTTATCTGCACTCTTGTATATTTTTACTGTGTACAATATACTAGCTTTAAAGTATCTTTTCTCCCCTCAAAATTAGTGTATGATTACACTTACCAGACTGTCTTTATCCACTTGGTCTACACCCTTTTCCAGTCCAAGATAATATCTACCAGTATCAGCTCTCCTTTACTTTTTTCTTTCCTAAACTTTTTCCTGCACTGCTGAACTCACTGGAGCAAAGCAATTAGGGCTTATGACATGTGCTGCTGCCAATTACTTATTTTAAACCCCGCCCCCAAGCTTTCTGCTTCAGATATAAATAAAGATAGAAGGAGGTTTCCCATTATCTTCTATAAAAAGTTACTCTCCCTCTGAGAATATCAGAGATCAGAAATTCAAGAAAACCCTATACCCAAACAGAAGCTTTGGAAAATTCATGAAGTAACCTTTCTGGAGGTAGTAAGTAAGGGTTCTTTCTTAAGTACTGCTGCAATCTGAATTGAAATCAAAATGGAATAGGATGCTTAAAAAACAGGAAAAAAAGATTAACAAAATTGTATGAAAGTGCTTCTCCAATCCTCTTCAGCCAGCAGTTTCTTTCTCCAAACTGTAGGTCTCTGCAAATGTTTAACGATTAGGAGGACATCTAATTGCAAAGTTGTAATTTTTACACAATGAAGCATACAAGAAACTTAGCCTTGGAAGTTGACAAGATGATATTAGGGTCTGTCACTCTGTCCCTTACACATCTTACAGGGTTGTTGTTGCAGGGGAGGGGAGAAGGGAAATTAGCTCTTATATTCACTTCAATAACAAATAAAAATAGTATCCTATAATGAAAATAAACGTACAAGCCTCGGATAACAGGTCTATTAACTGGTCATTAGATGGTAGCAAGAGACAATGAAAACACTAACACATGTCTCCCATCTAGTGGTTGTCTCCATTTTTACACCCCAGCCCTCATATGTGGGAGGCATGTTTGTTTGTTTGTTTGTTTGTTTGTTTGTTTATTGGAATTTGTCAAACAAAAACGAGAACAAGAATAAGAGAATAAAAATACAATGACAGGGATGATAGGCCCGTTAGTGCACTTATGCACGCCCCCTCTACTGACCACTTAAGTATGAAGTAAGGTCCACGGAAGTCAATTTGTGACTGAAACTGTGAAAATTTGTAACTGAGACAACTGAATCAGGTAGGACATTCCAGACTTTGACAACTCTATTACAGAAATCATATTTTTTACAATCAAGTTTAGAATGATTTACATTGAGTTTAAAGCGGTTGTTCGCGCGTGTATTATTGCGATTAAAACAGAAAAAGTCATTTACAGGTAAAACATTACTATGTATAATTACTATGTATAATTACTATAAAATACTACGTATAATTTTGTATGCAATATCAAGTTCTGACCGCAAGTGATGCAGTTTTAAGTTATCCAAACTGAGAATTTCTAGCCTAGTAACATTTGGTGAAGAATTAAGCATTATTACTTATTTAATGTATGCACATATCACACTAAGCAATGGGATTGCAAATTGTTTTTAAAAGCTAAGAGGGACAAATGGAAACAAATTATAACCTTGTACAAAGATTTTGGCCCTTTTAAAATTGCTCTGGTTCTTCTTGTGCCCCCCTCCCAAAAGACGGTATAGACAGATATAGAAGTAGGATACAGCCATATATCTCTAGCCACGTTTCTGGAAACAGACACTGCACATTCAGTTTTTATAAATAAAGAGTAAGAATGTCCAACAGCCTATTTAGTGTAGGCTCTTGGTTCAAATCCTTTCCTTTACCGTTCCCACTGAAGTTAAAACTATTGTTCACAATATAAAATTTGAAATTAGTTCTTACGTTCTCTCAGCATGTTAAAAATATTGTATAAAGCAATAATCATTCTATCTCTCCTAAGAATTCAAAATATTATGTTTAAATTTAAAAGGTCTCTTCCTGTACCACTATAAGTAGGTCAGTATCATTAAAACAATTAAATGGGATTTGGGCATGTCAGATTTTTTAACAGTTTGTCATGCCCATGGCCTATTGCAGAATCTATTACTTTAGAATATGCCTAAGACTTAAACCAAAGCAATTTTTTTTAAAAAATCACATCTTTTTTCTCCATTCAAGTTTGACCAGTAACTATGTCATTCTTCCCTTCACACTCACCCATATAATTATATCAATTCGCCATCTGATTTGCTAGAGATGTTCCAGTTTTTAACAGAGTGCATTTAGTTGCTTTAAGAGATTAATTTGTATTTAAGGAAATCTGAGTCTACCAATTAGTTTTGCTATTTTTAATCTTAGTTAACCACTAAGTTCAACAGCCGTACAACTTGCAAATGGTTCAACAAGCAGAGCTCTTTCCTGTCACTGCACACCACATGAAATATTGCTTCTTGAATGCAACCCGCCCAGAGTCACCTCAATAAGGGAGATGGATGGGATAAAAATTTAGTAAATAATAATTTAATAATAACAAATAGTGTCTCCATTCCAAAAAGCTCTAAGGCATCTGCCAAGACCCTATAGGAGCCACTAATAAATGAGGAAGAAAAAGCCATCCATAACCTTTCCGCTACACAAGTTTATTCATCCAAGGCCCTACACATTTTTTTCTTAAAAGAGAAAGTAAGAATATAGCCAACAACACTTCGAGCGAAAGTCCTTTGTAGATGCAATCCTGTGGCTAATAAAAGGATTCATCTGGAGACTAAAATCAGTGAACAACGAACCCATTCAGCACATGCCATTTTTTTCCAGGGTCCCCGCCGAATTTCTGCCTGCCAAGTAGCTAGGAAAAGCTAAGAATTCTGAACCAATCAATCATAATAGAGCTAGAAGGGACCTTGGAGGTCTTCTAGTCCAGCCCCCTGCTCAAGTAGGAGACCCGATACCATCTCAGACAGGTGGCTGTTCGGTCTTTCCTTAAAACCATCCAGTGATGAAGCAAGCCAAAAAAACCCAATCAATCAATCAATCAATCAATCAATCAGAATAGAGCTAGAAGGGACTTTGGAGGTCTTCTGGTCCAACCCCTACTCAAGCAGGAGACCCTATATTCTTTCCTTAAAAACCTCCAGAGATGAAGTCCCTTCAACTTCTGAAGGCAAAGTAGGTTTCTGAAACCCTGCCTGTCAAAAAAAAAAGGTTTATGTGAAAGTCAAGGGTTAGCAGGTGGGAGCTGCCAAATCCGGGACGCCAGTAATCTCTCTTTTTGCAACGGCCAGGATTTCCGCAGCCCACCTCTGGTCCCCCACAACAAAGAGCATCGTCCGATGACACACACACACACACACGCACCCACCCAGCCCTACCTGACCCTGAGAGCGGCGCTCGGAGCAAGGGACTCTTCCTGAGGGTCCGGAAAGCGGAGATGTCGCTCTGGGTGCGGCCTCTGGGTGCGGCCTCGGTGGGAAGCGGCAACCGGCGAGGCGAAGGAGCCGCGGCTTCGGCTTGAGGGCTCCCTTCTTTCCCTTCCATCGCTCCCTCCGTCTGCTTTCCTCCTCTCGCGGTCCCGGAGCTGTCTGGGCGCGCTTGGCGCCTTCTTCCGCAGCAGGTGCAGCGCCTCCCTCGAGCAGCCGCCCGGAGGGGACCCGCGCGAGAAAAGTTTTGACAAGAAGGGACCGCCCCCACTCGCTCAGTTCCCTCGCCGTCAGCCCAGCCGCCGCCGCCTCCATTGCCCGGGGTTGTTGCCGCTCAGCCATTCTCAAGCGGGAGGTTCCTCGGGGGCAGGGAGTCCTCTTCCACCCCCCAACTTACTCAGGACTCGGAGCCGAAAGCCAGAGCCCCAGGCAGGGCGGGGAGTGGGGGTGGATGGGTGGTCAAGAGAGACTCCCGACCGTCCCAACTTAGCAAAGACATCGCAGGGAATGGAAATGGGGACTTTTTCCCTTCCTCGCGCGCCGAGATGGGGGCCGCGTCCATTTATTTGACAAGAGGCGTGGTTGCCCTTCGGTGACCCTTTGAGGATTTGCACTTGGAATCCCACATGTTTCAGGGGGAGTGGGATGTTTTTAGGCAAGGCATGAATTTTGAATGCGGTGATGTGCTTTTTAAGGGAAATTGCTTCCAGGAAAGTATCCATGAGCAACACATAACATAGATAGGTTTGTGTGTCTGTGTGTATGTCTGTGTGTGTTGGCCACCTAGCCAAGTCCCTGCAGTTTTCTGTACAAGATGTCAGAAGCGGCTTGTCCTTGCCCTCGTTTTAGGGCTGAGAGAGAGGGACTGGCTAGCCCAAGGCAGCTGGCTTTGGGCTAAGGCGGAACTAGAACTCGCAACCTCCTGGCTTCTAGCCTGATCAGAGGTGGGTTTCAGCAGGTTCTGACCAGTTCTGGAGAACCGGTAGCAGAAATTTTGAGTAGTTCAAAGAACCGGTAGTAAAAATTCTGACTGGCTCCATCTCCATTGATTCTCTGCCTCCCAATTACCAGCTGATTGGGAGGAAATGGGGATTTTGCAGTAACTTTCCCCTACCACCCCCACCAAGCCACGCCCACCAAGCCATGCCACGCCCACCAAGCCACACCCACAGAACTGGTAGTAAAAAAATTTGAAACCCACCACTGAGCCTGATGCCTTGGCAGCTACCATACCTTGCCTGGAATTAAGTGTCTGGAAGAGATACAAGCAGCAATTTAATGGTTTGTGTGCTTTTTGAGGTCCTGTGGATCTACCCGGAGTCAGAAATATGGCAAGGATTTTCAGGATAGGTTCTTTCCGGGAGCAGAATGCTGTGCTTCTTTTATGGTCTTTTTGCTTTAGGTTTTATTTGTCCAAGCCTTTTAAATATGGCTTTTCTCTGTTTGACCCCAGCTTCATTCCATTTTAATATCTATTCTTCTTACGTTTATTTTACACAGTCTGCCTTATCTGGTTTTTTGGATTGAATGTGATGCACTGTATTACTTTTTTAGGGTTGAAGAGGATAGAGAAAGATTGCTAATAAATAGATCAGGGGTATGAATGTGTGTGTCATACCACAATAGAATCCAGAATGGTTGACTGTACTCATCTATTGTTAGTTCATTAAGGAAAATGGATCTTATTGCACACTCACTATTTTGTCCAATAAAAGCAAACCTGCACTTCTTTGAAAAATTGTGACATACTATACTCACTGAACTGAAATGAAGGAGGGGTTAAGTTGAACTTCATTCATAAAAATCTGACTCCACCAGAATGTCTTTCCTCAAAAACTGATTATTTATTTAAGAAATATATTCTAGCAATTTAAGGTAGCTGACAATAATAAAACTTTTACATATGAAATAGCCATAAAATAATAAAAGGAATATTGAAATAGAAGCATGTTTTCTCTCTATTGTATATTTAAATATATTATAAATACTGCTATAAAGTTACTTTTTGTCCTAAACTTGTGAACAATAACAATAAAAGTTTCAAAATGAAAAATACATTGATTCTGTGATACAAAGCACTATGGTCCTGGCCATAATCAAATCATGAACTTTAGTACAAAGATGTGCAATATCTCCTAGAATTATAAGGCTGAAAGGGATCCTGTAGGTCTTCTAATCCAACCCTCTGCCCAAGGCAAGAATCCTTATATACCATCCTTATCCTTATATACCATCCCAGACAAATTAATGCCCAATCTTTTGTTAAAAATCTCCAGCGATGGAGCAGTCATGGCAAGCTGTTCCATTGGTTAATTGCTCTGCAGGAAATTTCTCCATAATTCCAGGTAGGATCGCTCTTTAATAAGCTTCCACCTGTTACTTCTTGTCCTGTCCTCCAATGCTTTGGAGAATAAGACAACCACTGCATCTCTGTGACTACCCCTCAAGTACTAGAAGATAGCTATCATGTCACCCCCTACTCCTTCTCTTTGTTAGGCTACACATATCTAGTTCCCTTAACCATTGTTGTTTACTTTGTCAAATGCCTTAGTGAAGTCCAAGTATACTATATCCATAAAATTTCCTTGATCTTCCTTGATCTACAAATTTAGTCACTTTATCAAAGAAGGCAATACATTTGTTTGGCACAATCTGTTTTTAACAAACCAATACTGGCTTCTATTAATCACCTTGTTCATTTCTAGGTTCTCTGCTGCTTGATGATATTCTGCTGCTTGATGATATTTTCTAAGATTTTCCCAGGTATTAATGTCAAGCTGACTGCTTTGTAATTTCCTGATTCCACTTATTTCCTTTTTTGAAAATCTTCTGCAAGAGAATCGAAGATGGCTGATTCAACGTTTTAGTTTTGCTAATGACTCTGAATATATAAGTAAACTTTCTAGTATCGACATATGATATTATAATGTCTCTCTTATGTATTGCTAATGTATCTGACACTACAATCTTTGGATAGTGAATATAAAATCAATGGTTTCATTAAAATTGCATGGAAAGTGCTTTAATGTCCATTTCCAGAATCAGCAGTTACAGTATAAAATACTTTTATTCTTTTATTTTCTTGTCTTCTTGTCTTGTATTTTGATAACATAGAATATTAGCACTCTATTCACAATCTATACTACTGGAACATAGTTCGCCTATATCTGTAAGTTTATAAATATTGGGCATCTAGAACTTATCCCAAAGGACAGGATATCTTTGAGTAATCTCATATCTCATTTAGTATTTTTAAAAATATATTTTGAAAGAAATCAAAGATCACAACTTGGAAGTTCAAACACCTGTGGATATGTGTTACCTCCCTCTTCTCCTGTGGTTTTCCCAATAGGAATTGCTGTCTACCCACAACTGATACTTACCTTGTTATGGAAAACCATAAGGAAATTAATAACATCTTATGTAGGATCAGGCTTAGCATTTATTTTTTAGTCGATGTATATACAGTTAAGTGCATGTCACAAAATGTGGAATGTAACCAGTCTTTTTGCTTAGTCAATGTTTCTGGATAACATTTCTATGATGGGTTCTAATTATGATAGCTGGTTTCATCTGGGAAATTTCCTCTGCAATTGTTTTTAGGATTAGCAGTGCAGTCATAACACAGAAATAAATCCCAGAGCATCCAGGGCAGTCACTTCTATGTAAGAATGCATAGGATTGGAGCCTAAATATGTCATAGATGATGGCATTTTGCTTTATTTAATTTGAGATTGTCAAGTCTTGAAATTTCCAATCTTTTATAAGATGGCTACAAAATAAATTATTCTGGCACAATTGCATATTTGTATATCAGTCACGTTTCTTACCCGTGGTCTCAAGTGCTGAAGAAAGATAAAATGGCACTCTTAGAAACAATATTATGCCAAGCAGAGTATTTCCTTCGGTCAGCATTAGAATATGCTAAAATCAGTTACACACTCCCAATCAGAGGTGGGTTTCAGCAGGTTCTGACCACTTCTGGAGAACCAGTAGCAGAAATTTTGAGTAGTTCGGAAAACCGGAAGTAAAAATTCTGACTGGCCCCGCCCCCATCTATTATCTGCCTTCCAAGTCCCAGCTGATTGGGAGGGAATGGAGATTTTACAGTATCCTTTCTCTGCCACGCCCACCAAGCCACGCCCACCAAGCCACGCCATGCCCACCAAGCCTCACCCACAGAACCGGTAATAAAAAAAGTTGAAACCCACCATTGCTCCCAATTAATTGAGAAATTAGACAATTGACATTTCTGAATTATGTGTTTTTAGGAGTTACATGGAAACTCTTTTTCCTTATAGTAGATGAAGACAAATTTGGCCTACAACTTCTCACAGGGATTTTTCTTTTTAACCATCTTATATATTTCACTATGAATAAAATTTGAAAATATTCTTTTGAACTGTTGATATCTGCTTACTATTTTCCTCTGAATTTTTATGTGTAACATAACAATCAGTCCACACCCTTTACAAGGAGAGCTAAAACCATTCCCCCCCTCTGGATGTAAACATAAAATCATCAATGAGAAGATTTATCCATGTTGCTTCTAACACTTGACACTGACTTGATGACACATTATCTATTTATCTATTTAAGAATTATTCAAATAGTAATCTTGCAGTGTAGAGACTCCAATATATTTCTTCCCTAACTGGGTTTCTTTCATCCTAAACTATTATGCAGCATATGCAATATCTAAAAAATAAATCACTTTGAGCTCAAAGTCACTTCCACCCAGATAAGTGTTTTCAGTTTGCAGCCTTTCTTATTTCTGATGATCAAGAAGAATCTTTGGCTATTCTTTCATTCAGCTGAACATCTCAGAATTGGGCAAGATAGCCATGTCATGCTAGCTTAATTTATTTTGCTTTGTCCTACCTCAATTTTGGAGTCTTGAAACTCAAAATCATGGTTTATTCAAGTGGGTTTTTTTTACCTCAGCAACACTAATATTATCAAAAGCTGCAGTACAACTTTTCTGTATTTCCTTAACAGACATTTGTTTGTTTATTCATGTCAAAAGCATCACAATTAAAATAAGGCATATCATAAAATTTAAAATATAAAATATAAAATACAAGATTAAAATGTGTACGAATTAAACAGATCTTGCCCAGAAACTAGCAACATTGTGTTCTGTCATGTTGTCATGAGGCCTTCAATTGTACCCTGATTGGGACACAATGAGTAGGTATACAGGTATATAATTAACAGGTTATTTTTTTTATAAAAATATTGAACATTTATTTATTAGTAACATTTATATCTATCTTTCTGCCAATTGGTGGGAAGACAGGAAAGTTACAAAAGGAACACCAAGTATTAGGACTCCATTAATGGAACATCATGAATGTAATGAGACTATTAAATAATAATTGAATTTAAATGAATATTTGGCCAAGTGTGATTAGACATACATGGAATTCATCTCCAATACAGAAGCACTCAGTGTACTTGCAATTTAATAATAAAGATGTAATTAAAGATATACAGGATCCAGAAAACACTAAGATTGAATAATTATTAAATTATGCTAAGCTCACAACATATAGAACAACATCAATATAACATATAAACAATAAGTCCATATAGTTACTACTCTAGGTTGACTAATAAAGAAGACTACTGATCTACTCTTTCAGGAGGCCTATTAGAAACAAACGTTTAAAATGAAACCTGTCAGTTGGCAAAGGAGAGGCTGGTCATCATTAGGAACTGCTGGTATCATCTTGATACTCACAACGTATTTGAGTACCCCTGAGCTACCTTTTCTGCAATAGTAGATCATATAAAGAACTACAGTCAGGTCCATAAATATTGGGACATTGACACAATTCTAACATCTTTGGCTCTATACACCACCACAATGGAGTTGGAATGAAACAAACACAATGTGCTTTAACTGCAGACTGTCAGCTTTAATTTGAGGGTATGTACATCCAACTCGGGTGAACGGTGTAGGACTTACAGCAGTTTGTATATGTGCCTCCCACTTGTTAAGGGACCAAAAGTAATGGGACAATTGGCTTCTCAGCTGTTCCATGGCCAGGTGTGTGATATTCCCTCATTACCCCAATTACAATGTGCAGATAAAAGGCCCAGAGTTCATTTCAAGTGTGCTATTTGCATTTGGAATCTGTTGCTGTCAACTCTCAAAATGAGATCCAAAGAGCTGTCACTATCAGTGAAGCAAGCCATCATTAGGCTGAAGAAACAAAACAAACCCATCAGAGAGATAGCAAGAACATTAGGCATGGCCAAAACAACTGTTTGAAACATTCTCAAAAAGAAGGAATGCACCGGTGAGCTCAGCAACACCAAAAGACCCGAGAGACCACGGAAAACAAGTGTGGTGGATGACCGAAGAATTCTTCCCCTGGTGAAGAAAACACCCTTCACAACAGTTGGCCAGATCAAGAACACTCTCCAGGAGGTAGGTGTATGTGTGTCAAAGTCAACAATCAAGAGAAGACTTCACCAGAGTGAATACAGAGGGTTCACCACAAGATGTAAACCATTGGTGAGCCTCAAAAACAGGAAGGCCAGATTAGAGTTTGCCAAACAACATCTAACAAAGCCTTCACAGTTCTGGAACAAGATCCTATGGACAGATGAGACCAAGATCAACTTGTACCAGAGTGATGGGAAGAGAAGAGTATGGAGAAGGAAAGGAACTGCTCATGATCCTAAGCATACCACCTTATCAGTGAAGCATGGTGGTGGTAGTGTCATGGCGTGGGCATGTATGGCTGCCAATGGAACTGGTTCTCTTGTATTTATTGATGATGTGACTGCTGACAAAAGCAGCAGGATGAATTCTGAAGTGTTTCGGGCAATATTATCTGCTCACATTCAGCCAAATGCTGCAGAACTCATTGGATAGCGCTTCACAGTGCAGATGGACAATGACCCAAAGCATACTGCAAAAGCAACCAAAGAGTTTTTGAATGGACAGAAGTGGAATGTTATGCAATGGCCAAGTCAATCACCTGACCCGAATCCCATTGAGCATGCATTTCACTTGCTGAAGACAAAACTGAAGGGAAAATGCCCCAAGAACAAGCAGGAACTGAAGACAGTTGCAGTAGAGGCCTGGCATAGCATCACCAGGGATGAAACCCAGCGTCTGGTGATGTCTATGCGTTCCAGACTTCAAGCTGTGATTGACTGCAAAGGATTTGCAACCAAATATTAAGAAGGGAAAGTTTGATTTATGATTATTATTCTGTCCCATTACTTTTGGTCCCTTAACAAGTGGGAGGCACATATGCAAACTGCTGTAAGTCCTACACCGTTCACCTGAGTTGGATGTACATACCCTTAAATTAAAGCTGACAGTCTGCAGTTAAAGCACATTGTGTTTGTTTCATTCCAACTCCATTGTGGTGGTGTATAGAGCCAAAGATGTTAGAATTGTGTCGATGTCCCAATATTTATGGACCTGACTGTATATACAGCTTTAGAAATTCTAGTTACAGGAATTTGACTAGCATAGCTAAGTTTACTTCTCAAACGTTTGCTATATGGGCTTTTTCATAAACAGTAGGCTGATTATAACTTTGGGGGAATACAGTTACAAATTTTTCCTCCTTTGAAAGGTATATCTCGTTATTTATAGGTAAGTAGTTACATTTAATCCTAAATCACATAAGGAACCGATGCTGTGGTATAACTCAAACTTGAAAATAATGGGGAAGTTGTCCTGTTGGAATGTTTGCCTTAAACAAGGGATAAAGATAAAAATCTATTGATTTTTCACTTTGTTTTAAAGATTTTGAGAGATTGCATTTTGACTTATCACATATATAAGTTGGCAATATATACAAATGAAGTATATGCTAACTGAACAGTATACCCTGTAGGCTTTAAAAATTTCCATGACACCTGCAATTCTAACTTATTTATTTCCTTGATTGGAAACCAACAGTTCAATTTTATAAAAGGTGAAATAAAAATGTCATTTTTACATTTCAACTGTGAAAAGAAAGATTGGAGTATCAAATTTTAAAGAATAAATGGGTTTATTCATTAAAATATTAAATTTACTTAATATGATTTTTTTTTAATGATCTAAATTATTATGTTAGGTTTGCTGAAGCCCTCAAAGAATATTTAAAAATAGATGAACATTAGATCCTTGTTTATTTCCCTCAAATTATATCTTACATCTTATTAACATTCTTATTTGGAGAATTAAACTGAATTGAATGGCAGATTATAATTTTTTAAAATAAGAAACAAAAATACTTCCATTCAATTGTGTCTGATTCTCAGAGATTGCCTGGAGAACTCCCTGCAGTTTTCCTTGGCAATGTTTTTCAGAAGTGGTTTTCCATTGCTCCTTTCTAGGGCTGAGAGTGTGTGACTGGTTGTGTGGCAGGCACCTGGGCTCATGGAAGGGCTAGAACTCATGGTCTCTCTCCTGGTTTCTAAACTGCTACCTTAATCACTGCACCAAATTGGTTTTCAAATAAGAAAATAAGTAAGTTAATCGCATAAAACCAAAAGACTGAACCAACTGATTCATTGGTCGAACAATCAACATTAACTACCTGTTGTTGTTTATAAAAGAAGCCAGAGGTCATTCTATCATTATTTGAATAATTGCATTTGATGTTATGATGAATTAGTCATTGGGTCAGTTTCCCTTTTTGATACTAAATAATCAAGCAGGAGTCAATGCAAGCTAAGGTTAAGGAGGCAATCCCATCCATTAAGAAGCACTCTTCCTTTCAAAATGTAAGAGTCTGCCAATCATGCCTATAGTATTGTATAAGAAAACTATATTCAGACCATCAAAGGCACTTACTGATAAAAGGTACACTTATGCTGCATTAAACATGAGCGGCTCTTCATTCAAAGATAATTGAATGAGCAAGTAAATAGGCAAAAGTCACTCAGCTAAAGTTTCTGGCAGCATTCAAAGCTAAAGAATTTTCAAGAGATTAACATGAAACAGTTGCTTGATATCTGATAGCTGTCAGAACAGATATTCTTCAATGCAGATCGTTTATATACATGCATATGCTCCATCATATAGTTTATGTATCATTGTATAAAATTGAAAACTATGCAAAGATAGGACGGATTTAAGTCTTAAATGATCTGAAAAATCAGCCCAGCCTGTTGTGAGCTCCAGCAAGTTTCCTCTTGGGAAAATAATTGTAAGGAAAATGGTGTTCTCTAGGTATATAAACTGGAATGGGAAAGTAGCCATTTGAAATAGAGTCTTGTTCTGTCCCAAGTGCCTCTTAGTCTGCCTGTTTCTTCAGGCCAGTGTTTCCCAGCCTTGGCAACTTTATGCTGTGTGGGCTTCAACTCCCAGCATGCTAGCTAGGCAGTTCTGGGGAATTATAGTCCATACAGTTTAAAGCTGCCAAAGCTAAGAAACATTGCTTCAGGCCCCCAGCTAAACTATCCTGCTTAGCACTGGGTTTTTCAGGGTATAATAATGCCTGTGATCAATTCATATCTGAATTAGCCATGCATGGATACAAACTGATCACAAGATATCCCTAAGGACTCTGCAAAACATCAGCTATTCTGGGATCCTTCACTACTAAGATGCAATCACCAGGACTCAACAGCTGTGATGCCAATGAAGTCCTTCCTTCTTTTAACCTTGTACTTCCTTGCCATTTGTAGGCTCCTTATCATTATATCATCTCATATCCCTCTAAAATTAGCATCTGCTCTGAATAGAAAGGAACTTTGCTTGCATTTATACTTTACTGTAAGGTGTCTCAAAGGTGCTTTTTCCAAAAATTAACTGGACTTTCTAGTTTTTTTGTTTGAAAACTCTTTTGCTTCTCACCCAAGAAGCTTCTTCAGTTCTAACTGACTGGTGGGGAATGGAAGGATTTATATTATTTACTGTCATCTGGTCATCTTCAATGCATGTGAACGAGGCATCCTACATCACCTTATCTTACTTTTTTAAGCAGCATTGCAAGAAAACCTGGCCAGCTATGGTTTACACGTGTGAAACACTTGACATAGGTAGCACTTATCTGCTAGATTTATATTTCCTCCTGTTTCAATATCTGGAGGATAATATATTAAGTTAATTTCCATATTTCTTCAGGGACAGCTTGAATGGATTATAATTATAGCAAGTGCAAGCCAATGACTCTGCAAAAAGAGAAGATAAAACATTTGAAGGCGTGCTTCTGTATAATTCAGTTTATCAGCATGAATGGGCTTTTTTGTAGGATGTAGGTAATCCTTCTGAACGATCATTAGAAAGGGATGTGGTTTCAAGAAGGAGAAGTAAAAGGCAAGAGGTAGGAGAATAGAAAAATCTGACAAACAGGAACAGGAGGGACATTTAGTGCCACTAATATTATGCCATCCATGGCAATAATTTTTACATTTTTGGCCACTCCCTGGTGATTGGCCACCCTGCTTTCCAAAAAACTTTAAGGAAAATGCTCAAGATCAGTTGGATGAAAGGAATCTAAGCACCAAACTGAAAAACATACATACTTGGAGATCTCTCCTGAGATCAGAAGCAACTAAGATCAGATGCTACTAAGACTCATACAATTAGCTCACTATAGTTCTATCCTGCTGATCAGGTGGAAATAAACAATATAGCAAGAAACTATATGAATAGTATTTCTTTTGGATGGGACAGAAAAATGGATCTCAACCTGAGCAGATGATTCTATTAACTGTAGTCTGAGAGAAGCTCTCATTTTGTGGGCTGTGGAATCCAATAGAAATAAAAATTCAGGGCAGGAAACAGAAATAGATCATAGTTCTAGAAAAAGTGTGTTTAACAGATCATCCAAACTTTAACAAGAGATGTTTATAACAAAATTTTGCTGAGGAAGGTGGCAAAAACTTTAGGGCTATATAACAAAATATTAGAGACAAAAATATGCATGACAAAGAGAGTGGCAGTGAGGCCAAATGACCTTCAAATAAATACAATAGGGAAATTAGGAAGATGCAATATTCATAGCATCCGATACCTATATACTAATGCATGCAGGGGGGAAAAAAACCCAGGATGAAATTAAGATCTGAAGTCCTAATGGAACATCTAATGTATTCTTGTCTTGCTGATATGTAATTTCTGAAGAGATGGATTATATTATTTTTTAATACTAGATTTAATCCTGATCAATAAGAATGAATCCAATGAGCTTGAAATTCATGGGCTTGGTCAGAGATTTTTAGTATTAATATTAGATTTCCCGCCCCCGCCCCCATCCCCACCCCATGATCATGGGGGATGCTGCAACGTTTGTAAGTTGTAAGTAAAAAACGGTCATAAGTAACTTTTTTCAGTGCTGCTGAATGATCACTTGACTAAATGAACTGTTGTAAGTTGAGGACTATCTGTACATTAACCCCAGGCCTGGGACCAAAGCTAGGTCTTGAGGACTTTTCAGGAAAGAGGCTGGATCCTTATCTTGGAGTGGGGGCAACATCAGAGAAGGCACACTTTCTTAGTCCCACAAGATGACAATGTTTAATAGTGGGGAACCTGGGGTGCACTGCACATACTGTGGGGAACATATCTGGCAGGGAGAATTGATTGGAGACAGGCAGTCCCTGAGATATCCAGGCCCTATGTCATACAGAGTAATAGCCAACACCTTACACCACACTCGGAAGTCAACTAGCAACCAATGCAGCCTGAATAACAGTGGTGACATGTAAGCATGACAACAATACTATACTATATTGCTTGCACTGCTCTACCGCATTACAAGACAGTTGCTTCTTTCCCTTGACAGTTGAGATCAGTGTGCATGCTTAAGACAATGATCATCATTTAAAGTTAAATAAATAAAATAGTGGGAGAAATTAAAACTAGATTAAGAAGACACCTGAAATGAAGTTTTCCTCAGTATGTTTCGTTAAAAATAACTATTCAAAATTCCATACATTTTAAGATAGCTGTCCTTAGTTGCTGAAATACTTAGATGCTTATTTATTTTTTTTACCAGACTTGCATTTATTGGATTTATAAATCATTCACCAGGTTTTTATTATCTTAGAGAAAATTAAATATTAAAAGAAGAGCAGGCATTAAATCACAATAAGAGAACAGCATAAAAAACATCCTAGAGCCAGTTGCATAGTCAAGAAGGATCATATGAAAATGGCTGATGATGAAGATGGCTCACATCACAATCTTATACAATGGTAGTAGTATCTGAGTCAGTTTGGACTAGTGTTTAAGCACCATGTAGAAATTGGGAGACAGTGGGCATGAAGCCAACTGGGAGCCCTTGGGCCAGACATTCTCCCTCAGATCTAAGAAGCAGGCAATGGCAAACCATTTTTGAAAAGTGGCAGGATGTGTCCAGGAGAGAAGCAGCCTGGTATTGAGGAAACACCTCCTAACAATGAGGACAATTAACCAGTGGAACAGCTTGCCCTTCAGACATTGTGGGTGCTTCATCATTGAAGGTTTTTAAGAAGAGACTTGGCAGTTACTTATCTGAAATGGTATAGGATCTCCTGCTTGAGCAAGGGGCTGGACTAGAAGACCTCCAAGGTCCCTTCCAACTGTGTCATTCTGTTAAGATGGCACCTTTCTTTCCCTCCCACATCTAAAAGGTGGGATGAACTTGCCAATAAATGTCGAAGACGGCGCCTTAACGAACCTGCAGCCTTAGATAAACCACCCTCTCACAAAACACTTGTTACCCAACCATTGTGTGTGATTGCACAACCACCCGAGACCGGAGACAACCCTGTTCCGCAGAAAGGCAGAACTCAAAGCTTCACGGGCGGAAGCAGCAGGGCCGGCGTCCACAGCCGGTCCGGCGGCCATGTGACTCGGCGTCATATGATTCGAGGGAGGCAGAGAAGCGAAGCGGGAAACGTTGGGAGTTCAGTCCGGGTTCCCATGGCTCAGCCGGACGGTTCATCCTTTCTCCGGCGGGAGTTTCCTCGCTTCTTGCTGCCGTTACCCCCGCTGCTCATCTTCCTCCTGCTACCCTCAAGCGGCCGGGGCGGTGGCTACGATCCCACTTGGGAGTCTCTGGACTCCCGGCCGCTTCCGCCCTGGTTCGATGAAGCCAAGTTTGGGATTTTCATCCACTGGGGTGTTTTTTCCGTGCCAAGCTTCGGCAGCGAGTGGTTTTGGTGAGGTTCCCCTCTGCCAGCTCTGCCATGCGTTTTCTCTGACCTCGCCTCCCTGTTTTATTTATTACCCGCCTCGGTTACTTGCAACTAGCAGTGTGTGCTTTAAGGATTCTTCTCTGCTGGGAAGACGGGCATAAAACGAAACGGGCATGAGTTGCTCTGAATCTCATTGCAATTCCATCCCCACCCCCCCTTGGGGTAATGTGAGAATCCGTCTCACACCAAAGTACTGGCCCCCTTCTAATTCTATAGAAAAGCACTCTACAGACTGTCTTGGTCTGGAGGTTTGGAAATCATGGGTGTTTGCAGAACACTTTGAAGATTCAGGGAGAGACACCCGTAGGCATTGTATTGCCTATTCCCCGTTTGAAAATGAATATCTTGAATAGCGGGATTTCCCCTTCATCCTTTACTTTTTTTTTTCCAGCTAACGTTCTCAGCTGATTTCATTATTCTTGAACCTTTGGAGAACTCTGTCATTCTTAGTTCTCCTAGGCAACTTCTGCTTTTATTTCTATTTTTAATTTAAAGGTTTGTGTATGCTTGCATGCTAGGGAAATGCCTGCGTTTGACATAATTTTTGCTGCTTGTACTCGCAAGGATAAGCAACAAAATGGATTTTGAAGTGTATCTTATGTATTAATTTTAAGATGTGAATAACTCAGTGTGAACCCTGGAAGTGGGTCAAAGACAGAACTGGAGGTTGTCAAGCCAGGAAGTTGAAATCATTATCAAACCAGGCTTTGCTTGCCTTGAAGGATTTTCCTGTCTAAAGGGAACATTTTATAATAATATAATAAACACTGCTGTTAATTGCCCTGTCACTTTGCTCTCAAATATGTATAGTTTAAATCAACAGTCATGTCCATTTCTTCTGTACTTTATTTCCTAGAGGAATTACTGTTATAGCAGATTGGTTCTACATGGGGTATGAACAATATTCAGATACAGAATGCAATGGTACACAGTTTGCAATGCATCAATATTTATCCATATGACACCATTTTTGTACAAGATGCACTAGCTCCCTGTAGATTTCCAAATGCAATTGAAGATGCTGGTTACCACCTTTAAAATCCTGCGTGGCATAGGACCATCCATCTCCAATGGTTTCAACTATAGGACTCAGGAGACAGGCCTTCTTTGTTGCAATACCTATCCTATGAAACAGCTTCCCCCTGAGAGTGGATAGCCTGATCCTACTGGCCTTCTGGAAGGTTGTAAAAACCTGGTTTTTCCCTCAGGCATTGATAGATTGATTATGTGCCATCAACTCAGTATTGTCTCCTAGCAACCACATAGATAATTTTTCCCCATCCTAATATATCCTTAAAATGGTATTTCATGTCTTCCAAAGTTATACTTATCACCACTATAACTGAGTCCATCCGATTTGCTACTGATCGTCTTATTTCTTTCCATGTTTCCCAGCATCTTTTCTCAGTGTTCTTGGGAAAGTTAGCAAATTGAACCGAATTATACTCTGCTTACCTCAAACTTTAGATTTTTATATTTATCATCGAAAGCTATATTTCCAGAATTCTGTGGGCTATCAGGCTTTGAATTTTATTCATTTTATTTATTTATTTATTTATTTATTTATTTATTTATTTATTTATTTATTTATTTATTATTTTATTATTTTATTCAATTTGTATACCGCCCTTCTCCTAGTGGACCCAGAACTAAAACACATACCAATACAAAATTTAAAATTATTAAAAGAATTACATACTTTGGCCCCAAATTTAAAACAATTCGAATTAAAACCCATTTACAAATTAAAAGCTAAAAAACTAAAAAAGACTAAAAGAGGGGGGGTTCAGGCCAGCCCTGCTTGATGGAAAAGAAAAGTTTTCAGGGCACGACGAAAGACCCGGAGATCCGATATCCTTCGTATCTCCGGGGGCAAATCGTTCCAGAGGGCAGGAGCTGCCACAGAGAAGGCCCTCCCCCTGGGGGTCACCAGCCAACATTGCCTGGCTGACGGCACCCTGAGGAGTCCCTCTCTGTGGGAGCGTACTGGCGGTGGGAGGCTATCGGCGGCAGAAGGCAGTCCCGCAAATACCCAGGTCCTATGCCATGGAGCGCTTTAAAGGTGGTAACCAACACCTTGAAGCGCACCCGGAAGACCACTGGAAGCCAATGCAGCTCACGTAGGAGAGGTGTCACATGGGAGCGCCTCCTCGCTCCCATAATCCCCCGCGCGGCCGCATTCTGCACCAGTTGGAGCCTCCGGGTGCTCCTCAAGGGGAGCCCCATGTAGAGAGCATTGCAGTAGTCCAGGCGAGAAGTGACAAGTGCCTGAGTGACTGTGCGTAAGGAGTCCCGATCCAGAAAAGGACGCAACTGGCGATGCATTTAGAGAATGCATCTTGAGATTATCAGAAAAAATATTTTAAAATACTGGTTCTGCACTTGCACAAAGCTTGCACATATAATACTATGTTCAAGATATGTGTAAGAATTTGCTTTAGTCTTATCTTTGTTAGTCCTTCTGTCATTGTATGCAGATACATGGGATGTTGTTCCTTTGCAGGTGGTATTGGCAAGCGGAAAAGAAGGAACCTTATGTAACTTTTATGAAGAAAAACTACCATCCTGGATTCACTTATGAAGATTTTGGCCCTATGTTTACAGCTGAGTTGTTTGATGCCAAGCAGTGGGCAGATATTCTGAGTGCTTCAGGTGCCAAATACATTGTCTTGACTTCAAAACATCATGAAGGTAAAGTGGCCACAGTTCTTTTGGATCTCAATTGGCTCAGTTTAGTTATTTTACCAGATGAAAGGCTTGGGTAAGATATCCTCATTATATTCCAAATAAAAAGAAAAAGATGACTGAAAGTAATGTTATAATGCTAAGCCAGGTTGATGAAGATGATTAAGATGAAGAGGATGCAATGAAAGAAATCAGGCAGCAGATAGCAAAAGTAGATAGCCCTATCTTAGAAGCTAAGTTGAATTGGCTCTGGTTGACATTTGGATACAGAATTACTGGAAAATCTCAAAAGTAAAAATTAATGGAAGAAAGCAATGGCAAGCCATTTCTGTAACCCAGCCAAAAAGGATTCCAGTTCAATATCTTTACACCCTTCTATAGAAAAAGCCAAAATGGTTTGGTTTGTGTGCTAATCTGTAAAGGATGGAGTTATATGTCATGCTGGGCTCAAAATAAGCATATTGTGTGCTTGGTATGATGTGTTAATAATAAATCACATCTTACACTTTCTCCTATGATACTGCAGAGAGGGTCGAAATAATGTAGGACAAGCGATCCTGTATTATCTAGTGATAACTAAATTTAGATCATCTTGTTGAAGATGCCTTATACAGTGCAGTCTCATTAGTCTCATATCAGGAGATAACAATGGCAAAAAAAAAAAAGCGTGAAACAAAGGTTTCCAGAACATATACTGTACACACCCAAAATAGTTCATTCCTAACCATTTTCTTTCTTTGACCAGGTTTTACTCTGTGGGGGTCGAAATATTCCTGGGCTTGGAACAGTGTGGATGTGGGACCAAAACGGGACCTTGTGGGAGAGTTAGCTACATCCATTAGAAACCAGACAAGCTTACGTTTCGGGCTATATCACTCATTGTTTGAATGGTTCAACCCTCTCTTCTGTGATGATGCTGCTAGCAAATTCAAGAAACAACAGTTTCCAAATGTCAAAACTCTCCCAGAGCTTTATGAGATTGTGATGCGATATCAGCCAGAGGTTCTGTGGTCAGATGGCGATGGGAATGCTCCAGATACTTACTGGAATAGCACTGCCTTCCTAGCATGGCTTTATAATGAGAGGTATGTGTTATTTTCGTATTGAAATAGTGCATTTCACCTAAATATTTAGAAGGAAATTGTGCCCTAATCATAATGTTGTATAATTGATTGCTTTAAAGCTGCAGTCCTGGTTCACGTTGCTCCCTTATTTTTAAATAGTACTAAGATTAGAGTATTGCTTCTAAAATAATTTAATTGGATTCTATGATCTAAAACAGTATCTTGATGGTGAGAAAAAAAATGAAACATTTCACATGTCACTTAGGAATATTTCTTGTGACCATCCAATCACAGTCAGCTTTGGAAAAAGTCTGGCCCTCTCTTCATAGAGCTGCTACATAGTTTAATCTTTGAGTTACTTGCATAGTTTATACTGTTGGTAATGAGTTAGAGCAGCTTCTCTGGGGTTTAACACTACTTTTTGGCATCTGTTGAAGCCTTATCTTCCCAGCCATTAATATTTCTTTTAGAACTTCATACCGTTTATTTTGTTGATAGTTTTACTCTAGTTTTATGTGTTGCATTTTATTACTACTGCATTTTTATTACCGTTCTTGCAGCTTCTTATCTTAGTTTTATGATGCTTTTTTCATTATTTCTTTATTTGGCATTTTATGTTCTCAATTTGTAGTGGCTACAAAGATGAATTCGGGTACAGGATGAATTAACAGTTTAATGCATAACTCCCTCCTTTCCTTCACCCTGCTTAAAGTCAGAGATTTAATCCAGAGCCTGCTGGGAACTATTGCCTAAATACATCATAAGATTGCAACTCCTGCATTTCAATTTTCTGCCTTCCACAAACATTGTTCTTTCTGTTTGCAAAGATTTGCAGTTCCACTGTGTTATGTTTATATTTACTGTTTTATCTCTGATTTTATATTTAATTATCTTGTGTTTAAAACATTTGCAATATGCTTACAAGTGGGCCTCCCAAAAATCAAGTATCAGACAATCGAGAACTGGCACTTCTTCAAAATTGATGGAGAAGCAATGGATTTAAAACTGGCATTTCTAAAAATTCTAACCCAAGAATTCATAATTGTTTTGAGAAACCTACGTTTTCTGGAAATGTGTCAGAATGAGAGTATATTATTTGGCAGAGAATTTCAGAATAGCAAATTGCATGTGTTAAGTTCTTCTGTGCCCTTTGTTAAAGTGAACCATGCACAAGATTATAGATAAATGCACTTTGAGTATTTTCAGTCTGAAAACTTCATGTATGTGATAAGTTTGCCTTCATTATTATGCCCCTTTGAACATTACTTTTGCTTGAAGAAAGAGAAGGGCCAAGACTAGTGGTATAACCACACTGCTCAGCATCTCTCACATTGCCACAGGAGCTGATGGGCAATAAAATTAAGGCCATCTGGCAGGTCACCGATTCCTATCTCTGCTAAATTGGTGCCACAGGCTCACACCACAGTGTTGTACTATCATTTTGCGAGTTCCGCCTCTTAGGGAAACTGTGCAACAGCACAACCCATGTAGAAAAAGAGCATGGCTTGCATCACCATGTGATACTGCTTGTGTTATTTTGATCCCTCTCTCCCTTTCCCTACAGACATCACTGCTCTGCTCTGCTCTGAAGGACCACTATATAGCAAGGAGGAAAGAATTAGACAATAGAAGTAACATCAGGCATTTATTGTTTTAAAATTCTGAAAATCAGAATGGAAGAAAAATTAATCTGACGTGCATATTCAGGGAACAAATAACATTAAATTTGACCAGGGACAATTTTAAGATTTTACCTAATTGTTAAAGATACGATTACAGTGAAAGCTTGATTTTTCCAGACCTCAGTACAACAGACTTCGCATGCAAATGAGATTATGTAAATGCCAGTTTGGGTCATTTGTGTAATAATATCATCTAAATAATGCCGATTATGTCATTTGTATTAGTTTGTATCAAAGGAATGACATTGGTCATTTGTATCATTGGCAGCATAATAGAGTTAGCTTTGACAAGATGGGCAGCATATAAATTCAGGGAGTCCCTGGGTTGCAATTGTTTGACTGTTCAATTTTACAGTGGCGCTGAATGAAAAGTACTTATGACTGGTACTTGGAATTCTGTCTGTCATAACATCCCAGTGGATACATGATTGCAGTTTCTTATATTCCTGTCTGCTTCCCACAGAGTCAATGGGGGAGGCGGTAGGGAATCAAAATCATGTGAGGTCCCTCTTAATGACCTTTGAGATGCTCAGGTTATGATGGCAACCGGGAATGCCAGAATTCCCATTACTAAGTGACACAGTTGCATGATGTTGTGCTTTACAACTGCATTCCTTACAATGGAAATTATGGTCCCGATCATCTTTGTAACCTGAAGATTACTTGACAGAAACTGATCTGACATTTGGGAATAATGGATCTATTCTTTTAGTTCAGTTGAAGTAAGTTTCCCTATATCCTACCTTTCCTCTCAAGTTTATTTTTTATATTCAGTGAAGAATATAAATGAAGAAATGTGCCTGCAGGTTTGAGTTGGCACCACATGCCAACAATGTGTTTTAATTTTTCAGCCCTGTTCAGAAAACAGTTGTAACAAACGATCGCTGGGGAGCTGGCACAATATGCAAACACGGAGGTTTTTTCACTTGTGCAGATCGATACAGCCCTAAACATCTCTTGTCCCATAAGTGGGAGGACTGTATGACAATTGACAGAAAGTCTTGGGGATACCGAAGGGATGCACAATTAAGTGATTATCTGACTATTGAAGCTCTCATACAGGTAAGGCAAGTCAAAATGGTACCTGTAATTGTATGGGGACTACTAGTTCTTATTTTTTCCGAAAACATGAATAGCTTATTTCAAAAATGTAACAAATTATATATTTAGTTAGAATAACTAATTAACAGAACACCTTACTGTCCTCGTGCATATCCTATACATAGGTCAGGAAGCAATAGTATGGACAGAATACAGTGAAGTAGTCTGGCTCTAGATTGGCAAAGGAGTGAGAGAAGGCTGTATCTTCTCCCCTTATTTATCAAACCTATATGCTGAATACATATTAAGGATAGATGGATTGGAAGAAAATGGCGGAAGACGTATCACTAATCTGCCCCAAGCTGATGATACCCTTCTGATAGGTGAAAACACAAAGGACCTGCGAATTCTAGTAATAAAAACCAAGGGCACAGTGAAAAAAATGAGACTAAAATTAAAAGATGACTGGTATAGAACCGGCCTCAGAATTGACAATGAAGACAGTGGATGGCTCCTGCCTTTTAGGATCAATTTTCAACTGTTCCAGAACCAGCAGAAATAAGTCACATGTTTGCATTTGGCAGAGTAGCAATAAAGACTTTGGAAAGTATATTCATATACTAGAACGTGTTTATATCTACAGTTAATCAGACTTGTGTAGGCAGTGTTTTTCTCTGTAAGAAATGAAGGTTTCTATTGGAAGTGAAAACTGTAATTTAAAGAAGTAGGCTAGGAGTATTGATATTTTTGAATTTTGGTGTTGTAAAAGACTTTAAAATTATGTGGTTAGCAAAGAGAACAAATAGATGGATCATCAAAAAAATGAACCCAAAGTTCCAGCTTGAGGCACAGATCACTAGTAATCCAAGATCTAACCCTTTGGAGAAATCTATAACGTTGGGACAGCAGTATGACTTGCAGTAAAGTGGATGGATTCATTTACAGCAGTGGCTTCACCATTGGAAGACCTGAAGGAGTAGGCTGAGGACAGATTATCCTGGATAAAATCTATTTATGTGGTCAATAAGAATCAACACAGATTATAAACTAATTTATAAACTAATTAAACCCTACAGTTTGTTATCCTAGAGTTGCAAAAAGTTCTTAAATGGGAATATTTCCCATCTTTTCACTCATCTTTTCTCCCCAATTTCACTCCACATTTTACTCTTTCTGTTTTGGTTTGTTTCTTTGATTTGTATGAGAAACTTTGCAAATACAGGATGTAGGTACTATACAATCTGATTTAGAACCATTATCTTATTGATATCATGTTACAAAATTTAAATCAGAGTACTATGTGATCTGTTTTCTCAAATACAAAGAGAAGCGAGAATATATTCAGTTTTTGCTAGCCAATTCCCAAAGAACATCCAGATCCATTCAAAACCCTGATCTTTTACATCTATCATGTCTTAGATTTATATGTTCAAACATTGCACTGAACCATAAATCATGGTACAAAAATTACAATCCCTTGGTTCATAAAATCAAACCAAATAAGCATAAATGGGCTTAGCTCAAATGTGTGATCCAGCTGTATCACCTCTGTTTGTATAAAGTTCTATGGTTTAAAATGCTGTACTAGAAATTTATTTTATGTTCAATCATCAGGTCAATTCCAATAAGAAACAAAGTTCTCTCAGCAGAAACCTTGAGGTTATCTCTTCGAGCAATTTGGCAATTGCTAGAAGCAGCTCCTCATAATCCTGAATATGTTATTCTGTAACTTCATAATTTCAGCCTTGGAAAAAGCTGTACAAATGCTTAAGTTTAAGATTACTTTATTGTCATTGCACCTCGTACAACAAAATTAAATGCCATTTCAATGCACATTATACATAAAAAATAAAAAAACACACATCCTTCACATTCTATGCACTTGAATTGAAAATCCCTGATATTGCATTAATATTAATATATTAAGTTAATATATATTAATATTATATATTATTTAGATAATATATATTATAATTAGTATTAAAATAATAAGTTTTAACTAGTTTACGTTTTTATGAATTCAGCGGATTTTAAATAGATCTAGGTATGGGAACTTTGCAGTTGTAATCTGTAAGTAATCTGCTAAATGTGTATCCCTCTAGAATGGGTGTCAAACTCAAGGCCCAGGGGCTGAATCCAGGCCCCGGGGTGCTTAGATCTGGCCCACGGGGCTACCCTGGAAACAGCAAAGGACTGGCCCACAGTGTGTCTGCCAGGGAAATGGAGCTTGGGAGAGCCGTCCCAGGCTCTGTTTTCTGCCACGACAGCCTCCTGCAGCTCTCTGCCAGCAAAAACGGAGTAGCACGTGACATGGAGCTCCCCCCCCCCCCCAGCACACACACCTGGTCCTGCATGTCAAATACAACCCTGATGCGGCCCTCAATGAAATCAAGTTTCACACCCCTGCTCTAGAACATAGACCTGTTCTTCAGTCAAATGAGCAAAAGGAAATACCAGGAAGTAAGAGAAACCTGACCTACTAGGTAGGTGAACTGAGCTTGCCAATGCCACACATAGGGCAAAAGGACAATGTAAAGTACAGAGCAGGATGTTGATGAGCTCATGAATAAGTTTGTAGTGATTCATAGAACTGGCAACTCCACTTGAATAGTTGTACTTTGCTTCAACCTACAGCAGTGCACTGGCAGCATTATAACAGAAATATTGATTTAGACCGGAAAAACTCAAAACACACGTTTTGAATTTTAGAATCTTGTGTTGATCATTTTTTAAAATTGTTTCAGCAACTTGTAGAGACAGTAGCATGTGGAGGAAATCTTTTGGTGAATATTGGGCCCACCCATGATGGTCGCATTCCTATTATATTTGAAGAGCGTCTGAAGCAAATGGGGACTTGGTTGGCATTGAACGGTGAAGCTATTTTCAGCACTAAACCTTGGAGAGCCCAAAATGATAGTATAACACCAGGAGTCTGGTGAGTTCATGAGATATTACAATATTAAAGTAACTAAGTAGCTTTAAACATGTTTAAACTGAACAAGATTTACTTGTGAGTAACCTGGGCCTTACATTGCAATCATACAGGTAGGGTTATATTGTTAAAATTGTGCAAGATTGCACCTGAATTTTTATATTTAGATGGCTGCAAAAGTGGGAGGAAACCAAAATAGATGCTCAGCTAAAGATGAACAGTTACAATTTCCTAATTATTCATATTTGGTTTGGCTTTGAACATACATAAAACTTGCTGCTCAATATTTCATCAGCGGAAAATGCTCTGAAAACATAACTTGCAGATAACATAGTTTTTAAAAATTCTGTCAGAAATAAGAATGTGCAGGGCAGTAATGATTAGATAAAAAGCTACATTTAAAATTGAGTGAATTAAAAGAAAACATACATTTAGATGTTTCCAGTAGGATTGGTTATATATGGATTGGTAGATTATTGGCTACAGACATCAATTGCTAATTCATACTTGTACATTGTTTGATCTCTAATATGTTTTGAAAGAAGTAGATACAAGATTTGAAAGAAGTAGATATAAGGGCTAAATATATGTGGGAGAGACGCTATTTATTTTGATCCAAATTAATCACTTCCTGAGACTGCTGTTTGCTTCAAGATGCGATTTCAAGATGTGCTTCCTTCCTGATGTTAGATAACAACCCTAGATTGCTATAATATGTTCCAGAATATGCCCTGGCTCCCATCACCTCCAATCTGCTACTTATTAGGACTTTTGGTACATATATTTCAGTCTCGGTGTTATTAGCATTTCTAAAATCTGCAAGCTATTAATGAACATTTTTTTTCTTCTTCCTTCACAAAAATGCAGTTTTAGAACATTTAATGACCAAGTATTGGTAGACTATTAGATATTTGTTGGTGGAAATAATCATCACAAAACTCAATCCTCATTTTATTCTCTCTTCACACATCAGGTGTCCCCATTTGGGATAACAAGCGGGGGGAGGGGATCTGCTGTTTTTTGCTCCTAGATTTTCCTTTCGCCCCAAAAAACTTTAAACTGTTTAAAATATCTGTTATAGTTTTATTACTGTAACTTCTCAGAGGTCTTGGAAAGATGTTTATTCTGAAAGACTAAAGATACATAATAGAATAAAATATCCCCATCAGGTACACATTCAAACCAAAAGAAAACATTCTATATGCCATTTTCCTTAAGTGGCCAACTTCCGGAACTCTGACGCTGGGTGAACCAAAAGCTATTCTTGGGAAAACAAAGGTAAGCAATTCTGATTATAGCTGAAGACATCAGAAAATGCCAATAGGCAGCCTCCTTGCAAACTATAGATCCTTCATATTGATCCACTTACTCTTCCAGTGAATAGGGGTTGTTATGTCTATCTTTTTGGGGTTTTGTGAGCATGGATTAAGGTTATTTTTATTGATGCTTAGATGTAACTTTGGAAAAATAGTTAGCACTAGCATACAGAACATGCTGTGTCAGACTGGACTATGTTAAGTACCACCACTAACTCTGATCTTTCAGTAAATCAGAAACATCTGATAATTGATGCAACTGCTCATCTCTATCACCATGTCCTACTCCACCCTCAAATTTCCTTTCAGAAATCTAAATGGGAAACTAGAATGTGTAATAAGTTTCAGGAACCAAATAGCCTAGGCATGAGTGGTTTCACAGTGCTGAGACAAAGACCATAATAGCACAGGGTAGCAATAACAAGTTTACATGATAGAATGACTTATTTTCAAGTATGCTTAAACCAAAGATGCATGATAACTCTTGTAGTCAAAACAAATTTTATTTCAGTGGAAGAAGTTTGAAGGACGGGGACTTCCTAGAACTTTATTTGGGTGTGTAATTTAGCAATCTCTCTGCATGAAACTTAAGTCACCACCAAGCATATGTGCAGAACGCTACTAAATTTACATAATGAGGTTTGGTGTTTTTTTTTTTTACTTAATATGCTATGTGGAAGGTGGATGAAAAAACAGAGTTTTAGACTGTCAAATCAAGATAGCCATTAGCTTACCACTACCACTGTGGCTGAGGATGATATATGGACAGAGATCCATAGTTTTAGTTCCTGGTTTGTTTTTGTGGCTCAATGTCTGTAGAGATCCTTAGTCATCCTGGTCAGTTGCCCCAAAGTTGCTTTCTTTCAAAAGGCAACTGGATTTTCTTGTTTTGCTTGAAGATGTTTCGCTACTCATCCAAGAAGCTTCTTCAGTTCTGACTGAATGGTGGAGAATGGAAGGATTTATATTCCTTGCAGTCATATGGTCATTAGCTCTTTCTGAAAGTTGTTGAAGCCACTTGGAGGTTTATCTGTGTCCTCAGGGTCACCTAAATCCTGTAGTCTTGCAATTCTCCATTCAGTCAGAACTGAAGAAGCTTCTTGGATGAGAAGTGAAATGTCTTCAAGCAAAGCAAGAAAGACCAGTTGCCTTTTGAAAGAAAGTACTTTTGGGATAACCATCACCTGGATGACTGAGAATCTACAGAGACATTTAGCTGTCTGTTTTGTGATGAACTCCCTTCGAATGTTGTGGGAATTTGAACGGTTTTTCAGGGGGAAAAACACCAGTTAACGTATTTCTAATTTAAATTGTACTTCAAACAAGCCATGATTTTATGTAATCCATGAAAGCAGCTAATTATTTCTTCTTATTACACATGAATCCATTTATCATTTGAAAAGCTTTCTTCCTACTTTCCTCCCATTTATAATAGCTTTTTAAAATTTCAGGTGAAACTAATAGGATATGAAGAATCATTGCCCTGGATTTCTACGGGAGAAAAAGGAATGATGATGGCTGCACCTCTGTTACCATTCAACAAATATCCCTATCAGTGGGCCTGGACTCTACAGCTTACTAATATACAGTAGTGACAGAATCTTGCTCTGCTGAATTTTTGTAACTGGAGAAATAAGGATAGATTTAAAATAGAAAATAATTCAGGCACCAATCTTCTTTTCTTCTCTTAATATTTTTAAAGCAAGGTTGATGGAAGAATGCATATAGCAATCACAAAAGCTGAATAGGAAAGGTTAAGTAAATTTATATTGTCCAGTGAATGCTGAGGTACTGAAATAGCAATAGCAGATTTATATACCACTTCACAGTGCTTTAGAGCCCTCTCTAAGCAGTTTACGGAGTCAGCATATTGCCCCCAACAATCTGGATCCTCATTTTACTGACCTCGGAAGGTTGGAAGGCTGAGTCAACCTTGAACTGGTGAGAGATTTGAACTGCTGGTAGCCAGCAGTCAGCAGAAGTAACCTGCAGTACTGTGTTCTAACCACCATGTCTCTTGATAGACATAACAGAAGTATTGAAGTTTATGGTGTTAAATACAGTTCTTAATACAATCTTGCTTTTGTGAAATAGAATACTGAATTCAGTAAAAGATGTTACCATGGAAGGGAGTTTCAGAATTGTTTTAAAATTGGGGCTTTAATCTTTCCCCCCACAATAAGCTTTTATCGTACTTATTTTGACTACCTCAGAGAATTCCAAAGAGGTTAAAACTTGTCTATTGGCGCTTAGATCTTAGTTTTGAGGCGATAAAAGTGATCTAGTACTCTGAATACACGTTTAAAGCCCCGCATGGGATGGGTGCAGGCTACTTGGACCGTCCTGATGGGACTGGCCTGCCTCACATACGCTGGCAGAGGGGTTATGATACAGATTCTGTCAGGCAAGGAATTCTGGCTGGTGGGATCCAGGAGAAGAGCCTTCTATGCCATGGTTCCTGCCCTCTGAACATCTTACTCCCTGAGGCAAGATTGGCTCCCACCCTCCTGACTTAGAGCCTTAAGTCCTGGCTCTGCCAGATACTTGGAGACCTAAAGAGGAAACTTCACACTGGATGTGTTTGACTGAAACCTAATCCCACCTCTCCCCATGCATCCTTTGCCATCCTGTGTTGATGATTTTATCTGTTGTGTTTATTTTATAAATGATGATTTTAATGTTTTTTTAAAATATTTTTATGTTACAAGCCACCCAGAGTTATCGGATATGAAATGAGCAGCAAATAAATGTCATAATAAATAAATAAATACAGTGGTTATAGAAAATCCTGTTAAACACAGCCCTGTTAAAATGTCAGATTTTTAAGATGTAAAAAAATCAAGACCAAGATAAATTACATCAGAATACCTTTAATATAACACATAAACTGTACAATTCATTTGAAAAGCAAACTAAAATCTTCCTGGGGAGGAATAAATAGCTTAACATGATTAATAACATGATTGCATAAAGGTACACACCCTCCTATAAGCAGGGATGTGGCTATGTTCAGAATTAACTGTTCACGTTCAAAATGTGGTTAAATAGTAGTACACAGTAGTGATTAAAATGATTGATCAAGCCCATTTTCAACTGTTCTAGTAGGATTTTTTGACATTTACTCAGCTGCCTCTTACAGCAAAATCCATGGTGTTTCAACAATTATTAGTTTAAAGGTGTGCACACTTACGCAACCACATTATTGTATGTTTTTTTATTTTTCCCCCCTGAAAGATTTCAGTTTTTCAATTGAATTGTACAGCTTGTATTTTCGATAAAAGTTGGAAAAAATTCTGAAGTAATTTATCTTGGTCTGATTTTTTTTCAAAAACCTGGCATTTTAATAGGGCTGTATAGACTTTCTATATGCACTCTTATTTCTAAGTGATCTAGTTCATACTTTAAAATACAGAGATTATTACCATTAAAAATAAGTTTTTAATTTAAATGTTTATAATATATGTCTGTGCAGAGCATCACTAGTGAAATTGTCTACAATTCACTAGCTTCAAAAGGAATAAATTCATTTTGAGATTTAGCTACTGTTACCTCCTATTGTTACATTAGATCTTTTATTATTTGTATTAACTGATTGCACTGCAGCTTTGCAACTATCTGATGTTTTACTCTATATTCAAAGAACTGGGGATACGTTCTAAACAATAAATTCCTAATTCCATAAACAGCACTGATCAGGACAGCATGTAATCTGTCAAAATATTTTATTGTGATTCAGATATTTTGTAGAGCTTCAAGTAAATACAAATTAAAAATATTTACAAAATGAATGTATACAGCAATAGCCATTTATAAACAGTGTAAACATAATTTTTGCTAGAAACAATACATTTCAACTCCAAACTCATACAGCAAGCTCAACATTGCACTTTTCAGATACCAACAGATCTTTAGCATAGTTAGTAGTCCCAGTTTGAAGAACCTAAAACTTTAAAAGCCATCTAAGCCCACTGCTGGGTTGCTTATCTGCTCCCCCAAGTCTTAAGAAACTTAAGACTTAAGAAAAACATTTCGGTGGTTAAAAGAGAGAAAAGCATAATTACTCATCCACCACCAGAAATATAATAGGAGTATATGATGATCTTTTGATCAAAGCCCCTTTTACTCAGTTGTAGAGCGAGAATTGTATAGTGGTTTTGTGGCAAGAGAAACTTTAACTAAAAGCCATTCTCATTTACCGAAGGAGAAAAATGGTGACATGTATACCAGAGCTGGCCTTGGTTATTCTTGTTCCATTTGCCCACTGTCAAGTTGTGTTTCTGATACAACTAATAAGTTGCTGAATTGGAGAGACTGCAGAAAGATTTTATTACTCCAGACTGAAAATCAACTGGACATAGTTTTCCCATCATACTATTTTTGTGGTAGTTTGCGCAATTATAAAAACTGCCATTAATCTTCAGAAACCATCTGTTGACACAGTGCTTATTGCACTGGTTTTGTTTTGTTTTTGTAAACAAGTTATTCAAAATTGACTGCCTCAATGCAAAGGCTTACAGCACAAAGATTTTTTTATATTAATAATTACTTAAGTCAGCTTTAGGAATTCCAGTATAAAAAATTTGGAAATGAACTTTTTAAAATGTGTTTGTTTTACAAGGATAGTCATTCTACGGCACTTGTTAATGAGTTTCATTATCAAAATGAATAGTCACAATAACTGGATACTAAATAGTATATTCTGTACATATTGAACAGCAGTTTACTTCTCTAGTTGTTGTGGGGTACTGAAGGCTTCATATACATTAGCAGCAAAGTTTTTCACTTGTTCCATCATTAATAAGTCCTAAAAAGAATATTCAGATCAGTTTTTGCTCTGCTTTATTATGGTGTACTATTTTTACCATGATATCAAGAACGGAAATTGAACCTTTGCAGTATTAGTATATCTACACTAAAGCAGTGCAAGTGCTTAAAATCAAAATTAAAATATAATGAATAGAAGAGATGTAAAACATTTAGGAAGGGGTGGGAATATAAAGGAAACCTAAAGACTTTTTTCTGTGTCAAAAAGATTAGGCTTTCCTCCTTTATTGCTGTCTAATCATGAGAATAAAGAATAGGCTGATAAAATATTTCACTTTAATTATGAATATCTTAATTTACTCATGATTTGAGGTAATGGTCCCTATTCCTGTTATTTTAATTTTGTTAAAACTCATTGGAATTTAGATTTAGCAAGGATGATATATAACTTTAAAATAGACTAAGTGCTAAACACACTTACTTAAGAATAAATCCTACCAAACTAAATCAGACTTATTTTCAAACAGTTGAATTCATTTTAAAACAAATAAAATAGAGGCTTTCTTACCTGAACAAAATGGCTAGGTGTTTCACTGCAGACTGAATGGATCTGTCCATTTATTATTGGGATTATCTTGGCTAGAGGAAGACTGGCACTGGAAAGACTAGGATAGGAAAAAAAATACAGAAGACGTTTGTCTGTTTAATTACTTTCACAATATACTGATATCACAGCCACCGTAAGATTGCAAATATTGAATATTGACATCAAGAACATATGCAATACAAACTGTCCCTATGCAATGCAACAGTGATAAACAGGTGGGAATTCAAATAAATCGATCCCAACTCTTCCATTTACACGCTCAGCATTTCTCAATCTCTGTATGAGCTGAGTATACGCATCACAGTTTTTTGTTGGCTGCCAAGCAGATTCTACTAAAATGTTAGAACAAGAAAAGACACATTCCACATTAATACAACCCTGCTCAAAAGATTTTTGGCAATGGAAAAATGCAAGAGCAGCCATTTATGTGTGGCTCTTCCTAGACTGGAACAGAAAAAGTTGCTTTTCTACATTTTACCTAAATTGACAGCTTGTGATAAAAACAAAATGAGAGACAGTAACTAGAAAATACTCTAGCTTATAAGGGTTGTAAAATATGTAATGGGATAATTCAGTTCGAAGTAATCATGTTGTACAACCACTCTATGCCTCTTGCCTACTTTGCACACAGTGAAAACACTTTCATTAGAACTATAGTGGAAGCTGTTGTGATGGACATCTTCCATGCATCTACTTTAAATAACTTTTTCTGATTCTTTGAGATGATTTGCAGGGAGTTTTTCTTGAAATACCACTGTGAAATTGCCATTCCACTTTTAGTGGATAGAAAAAAAACTACTATTCTCTAATAACAGCTGGAAGCATTTGTAATATTAAAATCAGTTTTACCTGTTCACAGAGCCAGCATGGCATATGTCCAGTTCAGTAGGTCTGAAGAATTCTGCCATGTTATCCAGTAATCGACTAAAACCTCTATTTAAGCAACTGCTCAAAACTCTATTAAAATCTGGGCTGGAATGAAGAAAAAATTCCCTCGTATTATTCATAATTCTTGGGGAAAAACTGAAGTTGTATCATACTACCTTTTTATGCACAAACTGAACTTTTCAGTTGCAGTTCCCAAACCCTGATGGGTCATAGGCTATACAACATAGGCAGTACATGTTCTAGGGCAGTGATGGTTAACCTTTTTCAGACCGAGTGCTGAAAGCATGTGCGCATAAGCAGCCAAACCCCCAAAATGCAATGTGTGCGTGCCCCGCATGCGTAGGTGCCCCCACACACATCCTGCCCCGCATGTGTGCTCCCCCATTGCATGTGTGCAGCCCCCCACACGTGTTAGCAGCCCCACCCACGCGAACCATCCCCTATGAATGTGTGCATGCCCCCCATGCATGCGTGAGTGCCCTCCCACATGCCCCGCCCCCCACGATTGCACAGCATAGACCCAATGACCAGCTGGCCAGCGGGACGCACGCGCAGAGGCACGCACGCATGCATGGCAGAGCTGAGCTGGGGTGATGGCTTGCATGCCCAGAAAAAGGGTGCTGCGTGCCACCTATGGCACGCGTGCCATAGGTTCGCCATCACAGTTCTAGGGAATTATAGATGTTACATATTGGGGGACAGAAGTTCCATTCCACCCTCCTACCACACATATAAAGGAAATAAACTCAACACCATAGTTCAAAATGATATTTGCCAGTAAACTCATATAGAAACATCCATTTCATTTATCAGCACAAAATGCCAATTAAGGCAACTGTTTAACTTTTCATGTCAAAGCTTCCAACAACTATATACATTTCTCCTCAGTTTTACTGTATGAATCAGTTTGCTTGTCACTCCGACAATAATAAACAAGTTTCAGTAACCAAATTGCAGGCCATTGGGTTACAATAATAATTATGGTTTGGCCCAGCAACATCCACAGGAACCTGCGTTTTGGATCATTTGTGCAATTTGCAATGAAGGGTCTGCAATGCTGTTGATGCAAATCTGATCTCCATCCACACCCCTTGTCCATGATGATATTGATTTGCTCAACACAGAAGTGAAAATTAAAGTATCTTAGGGCATGAAGGGGATGTAAGGCACAAAGGTTACTGGATTTCTCTCTTGAAGTCTTATAATTATTGTCTGTTATTTGTATAAATGGATCTTTCATTTGTAAAGATTTATAGAAAATACCGTTAAAACTACTAACATCTTAAATGTTGAAAATATCCAAATTTCAATTCATTAACATTTCTGTTTCTTCTTGTTTGTCATAGGATGTTTAGCATTAACTCAGGTTCAAGTCCTCAAACTTTGGCTACTTACCTTTCTAACATATCTCTTGTTTCATTAAGTAACTTAATGGTAGCAACATCTTTTTCTGTCAGTTCATTAGCCTAGAAAGACAGAGAATAAAGGCAACCTGAATGTTTTCACAATTAGGGTAACTGACTTTATCTGCCTTGAATTCCACCATGATTGTTGTGACCCTACTCAAGAGCTGTTCCGGAGTAGAATTTACTGTCTATACCAGGGGTGTCAAACTCACGTCGTCAACCCCTTCGCTAAACCAGGCATGGGTGTGGCCAGCTCATGACGCATCCGGCCCATGGGCCACGAGTTTGACAGCCCTGGCCTATACGTGATGTTGCCAAAGACATTGTTTGTGACAGATGAGGAAATCATTGACAAACCATTGCACACCGTAATGTGTTTTTTCCCTATCCTAGTTTGGAAAAGCTGAAGTCAAATAAAAGATGTTAGATTCAAGATAAGTTCCAATTCTATGAAAAACATACAGAACCAACCCCCAATTGTAGTTCAGAGTCAGACCGATTCCCTGCTGTTAATAACATGCAAAATACCTGGAAAGCTAAAGGATTCTCTTCATCCGGCATCATGTAATGACATAGCTTGGATTGTGTTGCAGTTTCTTCAGAGGCAGAAACATCAGGCTGTTCAATTACCTTTCTAATTTCTCTTAGCTTCTGTTCCAGTTCCAAGAGGGAAAGGGCATGCTTGAGAGAAACACTGCAAGGAGAAGAGTTAAACTTAGTAGTGTGCATTCAAACCAAGTAGTTTAGATTTTTAAAAGACCCTATTATACCTCTCAAATACATTCTGCACAGTCTTCTTAATCACACTTATTAATTCGGTCAAGCCTACGGTAGAAGAGGAAGAATGATTGAAGATCAATTCCCACTAGTTCAAACGTCATAATATTATTTTACGTAAAATTGTTTTATAGATAACTTACCATCTCCTAGGAGGTGTTGAATACTTGATAAATATTGTTGTTGAACTTCTGGGGGAGCTAAAAGTGTCTGCAAGAAGAAAGATATTCTGTATCATTTCTGCTACCTAAGAAACACTACTGTCCTGCATATCTTGCAGTAAATCAGAACACAGACTTCTTCCTTTACCTCTTCAGTCGCTGCTAAAAACTTCTTAAAGGGCTCCTGTCATCTTTTAAAGTAGAACAGAACAATTCATTCCCCCTCCCCGCCCCCTCTTAAAAGCTACATGAAAGCTATCTTGGAAGCACAGCTAGATCAAAGGCAGGCAATCCATAGCCTTCCTGGGGTTCTTGTAGCCACTGAAAGCCCAATTTTATGCTGCTAAAATTTGGTAGCAAACAAGAATAGCACTTCTTTTTTTTTTTTTTTTTTTTTTACAAAAAAAGGTGTATTAAACCTCCAATGAGAACCAGATTAGTGTAATGATTTAAGGCATCGGGCTAAAAATCAGGAGATGGCAAATTCCAGTCAACTAAGGCAACTACGAGACCGCCTTCTGCCGCCAATAGCCTCCCACTGGCCAGTTCGCTCGCACAGAGAGGGCCTTTTCAGGGTGCCGTCGGCCAGACAATGTCGGCTGGCGACCCCCAGGGGGAGCCTTCTCTGTGGCGGTACCTGCCCTCTGGAACGACCTACCCCCAGAGATACGCACGATACCAGACCTCCGGACTTTTCGTCGGGTCCTGAAAACACATCTATTTCATCTAGCCGGGCTGGCTTGATCCCATCCTTTCGGTTTTAATTTGAAATTGGTTTTAACTGGGTTGTTTTAAATTGAGGGCCAAAATTATTTAATGTCTTTTAAACTGTTTTTTAAATTTTATATGTTATGTTTTATCTCGGCTGTTCACCGCCCTGAGTCCTGTTGGAGAAGGACGGTATAAAAATCAAATAAATAAATAAATAATAATAATAATAATAACTGAGTGACTTTGAGCCAGTCGGTCTCTCTCAATCCTAGGAAAAAGGCAATGGCAAACCACTTCTCAAAATGTTACCAGAAAACAGGGATTTGTCTAGGCACCTGCCAGAGGTATAAAATGCCACACACAAAAAGCCTACCCTCTGACAGGTTTCTTTTACTTTACAATAAATCTTGATTTCTCCCCTACCCCCCACCCCACTCCTGGTCCAAATGATGAAAAAGAGCTGAATCTCTCCAAGGCTCAAGGTTGACTCAGCCTTCCATCCTTTCTAAGGTAGGTGAAATGAGGACCCAGTTTGTGGGGGCAATAAGCTGACTTTGTATAAAAATATACAAAAGAATGAAGGCTATTGCTTAACGCATTGTAAGCCGCCCTGAGTCTCCGGAGAAGGGCGGCATATAAATCAAATTAAAAAAAAAATTGTAATCACATCTCTTTAACGGTGCCATGGCATCACAACCATATCCTCTGCAGTCCTCCTGAAAAACTGTTTAAAAGCAGTTTCCAGATATAAAGGGTGATTGGTGCCAGGTTACAATATAGTCTTTTGAAGGTATTTTAATATTGGTATTCCATGCTTTTTGGTCATCATTCCATTTTAAAAAATTAAATCTCCATCTTACATAGTTTCATTTCAGTAATCATAAGTATTTTCAGCATGGGTCTGTTTCAATGAGATTTAAGCAAGCATAAAAATATACTACAGTATTCAAAGTATAATTTCCTTTCTGAGTTTTCAACCCAGAAATTTTATCTATTTGAAAACAATCTACTTACCGTGCCATTTTTGCAAACTGCTGCATTGTCTAAGTAAATGTATCCACCAATAATATTTAATTGGACTCGGAGAAGAACTACAAGCATGCATGTGCTGTATACTGCTACAATACTCCTTGTAAAACCTTTAATAAAACAAAAAAATTATATGAAATTCTGAAGTTATCTTTAAAAATAATATATTTTATTAATAACATCAAATTGTAATGGTGCTTTTAAGAGACTTAAGTCAGGGCTATACTTCTATAAATTATTTGGAGGGCAAATTTCCATTTTATTTATTTTTCTAAAAATATCTTTAAAGGAACAGCATAATTTGAATCTCAAGCTAATCAAAGCACTAGATTTGGCTAAATAAAAGCTATTATATCCATGGATTTATTGAAGCAATAGACTTAAAAAACAAGATTTTACTTAAAATGCAAAAAATGGAGGAAACAAAAAATCCACAATTCCCAAAAGGATTCCCAAAGGGGAAAATCTCAAAAATTTTACATTATTCTATGTAACATTATTCTCACTATTATGACACATTCTAATTAATTATGACAACCATAAATTGTGTTTTTACTATTGCAATACATCCTTTTGAACTGAGGTAAATATAATATCATCATGTTCATGTGTTAAGGAGACTCCTGATAAGATTGCTTCTATTGGATAGTAGCTGATGGAACAAAACTATCTTTAAACATCACAATTAGATGTACAATATAAGTTGAAGGAAAGAGTATTTTGGTGTAACTGAATCTGATGACTTGTTGAGACTGAAGATATGTGTGTCCAGGCAGGAGACACAGGTAGCAAAGATGACACCAAAGAGGAAGCATCATGAAGCACATGTTGAAAAATCTTGAAGACAAAGGTCAAGCAGAAAGAAAGGTTAAGTCACTAATAAGCTCTTCTTCCTGTAATTTTGGATAAAAGGCATATTGGCCACTAGGACCACAGTGAGGACAAAGCAATACCAAGGTTGGCCACAGTTTCTAACATAATACACAGAGGGTGTAGCAGCTGGAGTTCAAGTCCTTGCCACATCCTGGTGATGGTCACTTAAGGTAAGCAGGCTTTTACAAAGGCACAAGACAAAGACATGGCAAGAGTCTCTCGGAGCAAGCAGCTATATTAAACAAGAATAATAATAATACATAACACCCCAGGCTTAAAATTGTTGATAAGAAAGACAAAAAGTTTGGATGTTGCAGTACCTGGAGACAGCAGAACAGAAGAAGAAAGAACTGGAGAAAATCACAAAATACAAACACCTGCAAATACAAGTAGAACGACTGTGGCAAAAGAAAGCAAAGATTCTACCAATAGAAAGAGGCACCTTGGATGTAATCCCAAAACATCTGGTGCACCACTGAACACCAGCAGCACTGATAAAATTACCATCAGTCAATTGCAAAAGGCAACTTTATTTGGAACAGGGTACATCTTGGGACAATATCTCTAACACTAAACAACACCTGCTTATTACAAGTCTTTGGAAATGACTGTTTTCTACTCAGCCAAGCTACCATCCCAACTGCTCTTGACAATAGAGTGAAGAAAGAGTTTAAAGGACACAGAATTAAAATTTCAATTATGCTTTGTGTTGGTGAGCTGAGATTCCTACTTAATTTTAAATGATACTATGTGGTAAAGGCTGAAATGAGAGAGAGGATATTTTTTTAAAAAAACATTACAAACAGAAGGTTTAAAATTAGAGAAAATAAAATAAGGTGGAAAATAACTACACATCTAAGGCAGTGGCGAAATCCATTTTTTTTTACTACCGGTTCTGTGGGCGTGGCTTGGTGAGCGTGATGTGGCTTGGTAGGCGTGGCTTGGTGGCATGGCAGGGGAAGGATACTGCAAAATCTCCATTCCCACCCCACTCCAGGGGAAGAATACTGCAAAATCTCCATTCCCACTCTGGGGCCAGCCAGAGGTGGCATTTGCTGGTTCTCTGAACTACTCAAAATTTCCGCTACCAGTTTTCTGAACTGCTCAAAATTTCTGCTACCGGTTCTCTGAACTCAAAATTTCTGCTACCGGTTCTCCAGAACCTGCTGGATTTCACCCCTGATCTATGGATAGAAATCACTGATTCAGGAGAGATAACTATGGCCATTATGAGAATTCAAAATTAATTCAACAGAGTTCCACTTAACAAAAGTAAGGCTTACTTTTGAATAAATATGCTTTCTTCATGACAAATTATAATGTTTATTGGGATAGTGTTTGAAGCACAATAGCCAATAATGAAGAAAGAAAAGTCTCATTTTATGTACACCTAAAGAGGCTCAGTGGATCACAAGCACAATGGTTCATTTGACTTACTTATAATCTTCAATTCTTCCCATATTTCTAACTTATTGGCTGGCCTACAGAAAGAGCAGAATAAACACATTTATAATTAATTGAAGAGTTCCATCACATGTGAAGAGCATGCACATCAAACAAAACAAAAAAATCAAACATAAAAATATGATGGAGAAAAATACTGGGATTTTGGAAAGTAATACTGTAATAAGGAGAACGCTTGCAAAGCACAGGAACTTATGCAATGATGCCATTCAGTTGAGAGATTCAGTTGGATTCTTAATCCTACCCATTCTTCTGCACACATTGGAAAGGAACAGGAAGTTCAACTGCATAAGCACGATTGCTCATATAGCACTGGAATAACTCACAATTTTTTTGTGATACTGAAAAAAATACAAATGTGTAGCCCTAGGTTGCCTTGGTAATAAGTATTTCAGAAGACATGTAAAAAAAAAAGTAATTTAACCAGAATGCAGAATCATCTATGAATTTCATGCATAAAATAATAGCATGAAAAAAGGATTCAGACACTTCAATGGCAAAGTTTTCCTCCCCTAAAGTCAATAGAGTGTTAACAGAAAACAAATAGTTTTGTCCATGCTAACGTTATGTACATACACACTACCAAAATCTAAAAGACAGACATTCAAAACAAACTATAATAATCTCTTGATAATTTATGCTTACTTGTTTTTCAGCAGCGAAGTGAGACTCTCAGAATTCAGCTGATACATCAAAGTGTCTCTTAAAGTTGGAAGCATTGATAGTACTAAAAAGTAGATGATAGGAAGAACTGTTTGAAGGCACGGAGCATCATCAACAAAATAAAAATAATAACTTGAATATAATAGTGAGGATGTTACTGTAGAACTGAATGTAAAGATCTCTATAACATAAATCTAACATTGGGAAAATATTTAAGGCTTATTTAAAATAACTTTTAGAAAACAATAAATGTAAGGATCACTGACAGCCCATCAGTTTCAAAAGGAATCTGCTATGTGAGATTATACAATACTGGTAAAAAAAAAAAGAGCCCTCCTGAAAATGCAGAACTAGACATACAACTTTCTGAATCCTATTTATTATACTAACCTGTCCATATTAGCATGACTAACCGTACCAATGTAGTTCACACATAGTACCAAACTACTGTTAAAGCTAATCATGTTTTGCATGTTAAATTGCTCAGTTATGATTTATAGTCAATTAACAATTTAGAAATATAAAAAATAGCTTACAAATCTATTTGTATTTATGGTAGTTACATTTTGATGATCTGTCTGAGTTAGCAAACATTGTTCTAAGCATTGTTTCGTCTGTAGCAGTGGTGAAATCTAAAATTTGTTACTACGGGTTCTGTGGGCGTGGCTTGGTGGGGGGTAATGTGACTGGGTGGGCGTGGCCTTTTTTTTTTTTTTAACTTTTAAAACCATTTTTTCTACAACTTCTTTGGCGAAGAGGTTGTAAAAAAGTGCTTTCAAAAGGCTCTGACGATCCCAGTGAGTTGCCTGATTGGCAGAGACAGTTTTTCTTTTAAATGCCTCTGACGATCAGGCAACTCAGCTTGGATCATCAGAGGCATTTAAAAGAAAAAAAGGGTTTTTTTCTTTTAAAAGCCTTTGATGATCCCAGCTGAGCCACGCGATCATCAGAGGCTTTTTTTTTTTTACTTTTAAAAGCATTTTTTCTGCCAAAGAGGTTGTAGAAAAAATGCTTTTAAAAGTAAAAAAAAAAGCCTCTGATGATTGTGTGGCTCAGCTGGGCATGGGGGGGGGAACAGGGATTTTTACTACCGGTTCTCCGAACGACCTGCCTCCATCACTACTGGATTGGGCGATCCGGTCCAAACTGGGAGCATTTCACCCCTGGTCTGTAGCAATTGTTTCATTAAAGAAACAGGAGTTAGATGTTAAAACAAGTACCAAAAAAAGGGAATTTGACAGCAAGCTTCAGACTTTGGTCTCTTTGACAAACAAAATAGCTACAGTACCACCTTACCTGTCATGTTGCAAGTCCTCTGATTGCTTTCAAAATGATACTGCCTTCTTGCTTGTGCTATATATTCTGCTGCTTCTCTTTCTTGAATTTCTTTCATTTTTTTCTGGCCATATTTTCCAAGTACATAAACCCCTACAAAAGACATACACACATACATATCACACTACACTCTCTGAAATACCAAGCTACTAACAATTAGGAATATGGTTGATCAGCCCAAGAATAATATTCGTCCAGAGAAGCATTAAACAAAGAACTTTTTGTGAGTTTTTATGTGTTTTAATATGGCTGTACACCGCCCTGAGTTCTTTGGGAGAAGGGCGGTATAAAAGTTTAATAAATTCAATTCAATTCAATTCAACTGCATTTGGCAAGACCAAAGCTTCTGTATTTAGTGGTGAAGTGGTGAAGCTTCTGTATATAGAAAAAAAAATGATACTTTCTCAAGTGGGTGACAAGATACACTTGGAACAGGAAAATATTGTACAAGTCTGTTCATGCAATTGTGAATGAAGGAGGAGGTTGCAGAGCATGTGAACTAATTAAAGAATCTGTCTGAACTTGAACCTCTTTCATCAGTAGGATCTACATCTCCATTGGGAGAACTTCTCAGGCAAGATAAATTCTTAACTAAGCATTCCTTAACCAAGCACTCTCCCGATGTACTATGTATCAGTTTCCATTTCATTATTTATTTATTGTAAACTGGCAACTTGGTTTCCTTTAATTACAAATCCCCATTCAATGAAACATCTTTATGAATCCAGAATCTTCTAGTGAGAGAGATTTTAAACTCAGTTGCAAAAGCAAATACTATCATCAACAGTGCTTCAAGACAGGTTTTGAAACATTGCCTTTAATCCACACCTTCATCCAGGCCTAGCAAATGTGACTGTAGCTCTCTATCTATCTTCCTTTCCTTCATTGTCCTATTTGTACAAGGGCCCAGGTAAAAAAACAACAACAACCTGTCACTTATTTTTCAGAGCAACAGAAAATTATTTTTTCTCTCTTCTACTAAAGATAATGCTCTTGGAATTACAGCTAAATTTGCCTGGTTCGTAACTCTTATCTAAAGGGAAAATTGTTTCAAGCCGATGCTGGCAAATAAGAGCTCAGGTAAAGCACATGGCTGTTTAAATTGCCCAGCCTGGACTGATGGAATTTTGATTTTTAATGTATTTTAATATACGTTTAACATGTTTCTTACTTGGATTGAGATTGTATATCTTAATTGCTGTGAGCCGCCCTGAGTCCTATGGAGATAGGGCGGCATATAAATCTAATTAAAATAAATAAATAAATATGCTTGAATCTTCTTTCCTCCTGTTCATTACTGCTTTGAGTTTATTTTAACTTGGTTTGCTGTAACCAATGCTACGTAAATAAATTCACCCTAGTATATTTATTTAGATTATCCACTGGAAAAAGGCAGAAATATCAGGGTATGTACAACACGGAGCAAGAAAGACCGTCTCGAAAGGAGGAAAGTGGGGTCAGTAAGTGGGGTCACTCTCCCCATATCTCCTGCAAGATTTTATTTATTTATTTATTTATTTTTATTTACTTATTTTGTCAAGCATATATAAGATAACAGTATAAACATAATTTGAATACATGAAAAGAGTTAAGTAAAAAGGAATATTAGGACAGGGACGGTAGGCACGCTGGTGCACTTATGCACGCCCTCTTAGGAATGGGGTGATGATGATGATGATGATTTTTAGCCAACCTAGGTGAACACACACAGAACCTAAGAAGAAAATCGGTAAATTAATCAGGAGTGAAGGTGGCAATCCTCATGCATGCACCCATCCTTGGGAGCAAGCTCACTCGGCATAGATAAACGAAGCCAAACTTAAAAGGGGCGAGCAGGAAACGTCCTGCAGATTTTAGGGGGCGGACGCTTCTGGCTCTGGGGCAGCAGGAAGAGCGCAGGAGGCGCTCGGGATCAGATAGAGGGGGGGATGCTTGTTTAACAGCTGTTTCTGGGCAGCAAAGCGTAGCAAACCAAGGCTCGGAAAATGCCCGGGTTGGGGGGGGGGAAGAGAAACTCACCGCCCAGAAAAGCGCCCAAGAAGACGCATTTCTTTTTGTGACGCTTCAGGAAGCCCCACACGGCCAGCAGCATCGCGGCGGCGGCGGCAGATGAGGATTCTCAGTCGAGCCGCCGCTCCGCCCACTCGTCCCCAGCACGCCGCAGGAAGCCCCGCCCATCGTCTCCGACGCCGGCTTCATTCGGCCCACGGTCCACCCCGCAATTCGAGTCCCCCTCCCCTTCTCCCCCCCCCACACCAGCAGCTTGGTTCTCCCTTCATTTCTTTCCCCCTCGGATCTGTTCCCCCTTCACTTTTCGTTCCGTAAGCAAGCGAGGCTTGCTTTTTTTCCTTTCCAGAGATGATGGAAGCGGCGAAGAGGTGGCGGGTGAGCGCGGGGGAAACGGAGGCCTGGATGGACAGAGCTGTAGATATGGTGAGGGCGGCTCTCTCGCAGAGAAGCAACCGAAAGGGGTTGTTGTAAGAAGGGCGGTCGTCCCGCTAGAAAAAGAAAGAAGGAAGGAAGGAAGGAAGGAAGGAAGGAAGAAGAAAGAAAGAAAGAAAGAAAGAAAGAAAGAAAGAAAGAAAGAAAGAAAGAAAGAAAGAAAGAAAGAAAGAAAGAAAGAAAGAAAGAAAGAAAGAAAGAAAGAAAGAAAGAAAGACAAACGGGTTTCGGGGTTGCCAGCATTTCGGAACTTGGGAGATAGTGGGGGTGGAAAAGACTAACGCATTTAATGGGCGACATCCACGCGTGAATTGTTTGGGAGTTTCCCTGATAACATATTTAACAGATTAACAGAGTTGGAAGGGATCTTGTAGGCCAGTGTTTCTCAACCTTGGTAGCTTGAAGATGGGTGGACTTCAACTCCCAGAATCCCCCAGCCAGGGGTATTCAACTCCCAGAATCCCCCAGCGCTGCTGGCTGGGGGATTCTGGGAGTTGAAGCCCACCCATCTTCAAGCTTCCAAGGTTGAGAAACATTGTTGTAGGCCATTTAGTCCAATCTCTCTGGCCAAGCAGGAGACCCTACATCATTTCTGACAAATGGCAGTCCAGCCTCTTCTTGAAAGCTTGCAGTGATGAAGCTCCCAAAACTACTACTACTACTATTTTTTTTTTACACAAACAAACACATAATACATCAATCCTTCCATGTGTCATCTCGGTGTTTCTTCAGTAACTTCTTCTTTTTGATTACTCCTCCTATCTTCATTTCTTCCCTTATAATTCCCATTTCTCTATTAACAATATTTCCCCCCCAAGGACAATACATTTAATATAAATATTCTCCTATTTTGTTATCAACATCTTTTATCTATTTCTCTTTTCTAACCAATCATAAAATTTCCCCCATATCTTAAAATATTCCGTATCTTCTCTCTCTTTAATCATCAAGGTTAATCTATTCATTTCTGCACAATTTTTTTAATTACTTCCCCTTCCAATGGGATTTTCTCTACTTTCCATCTTTGCGCAAATACTATCTTCGCTGTAGTTATTATATGAATAATCAAATATACATTTTCTTTATTAATTTTCTCTGGTAGGATACCCAGTAGGAACAGCTCCGGTTTTAAATCAATATGTTGGGTCATTTCCTCTAACCAAGTCTTAATTCTGTTCCAATAGACTTTAGCTTCTAAACATGTCCACCACATATGATAATAAGATCCTGGTATTTGATGGCATTTCAAATGCCTAACTGAAACTACATTCCACAAATGCCTTTCTGTACATTGTGTCCTAGGTTACTGGAGTCAGCAGGGTTTCACAACCTGCCAATGTGGTCAGTTGGAGAATGTGATTTATGACATGCCCAGGGAGGAGGGGGAAGACAGGGTCATGGGGCCGGTAAATTTATGTGAGGTCAGTTCTGACTCCATCAGAGTATTCCCAGAATGGTGCTCCTAATAAATGACTGTATTTCTTTTGAAGTTTGGCTCATGGCTCATAAATTAATTAGGGCATCTTTCGGAAACTTCACAGAACTCAGGTGGTGAAAATATACAACACACCTTCCTCCTCTTATTTTCCCCACAATCTGTGAGGTGGGTTGAGCTGAGAAAAAGTGACTGGCCCAAAATCAGGTAGTTGATTTTCATGGCTAAAGTGGGACTAGAACTCACAATCTCCCAGTTTCTAGCCTGGTGCCTTAACCACTAGACTAAGCAAATCATGCCACATTACATGAGTAGCAGTTGCTTTGACTGATTAAACAAAGTCATTGTAAATGAAAATGTAATTAAACCAGAGTAAACTATTGTTTCAGGTATAGCTCAGCCAATAAATCACAGTTGTGTGTGGTGTTTTCTTGCTATGTATTAATTTCGGTTTGTTTTTCTTTTGAGAACTTTGGGGGGGGGAAGAGGTAACTGCCTCTGCACTTTGTCCTTTATTTTGCTATGTATGTGATCCATTCAGTCAGAAATGTTGGTTTCTTATAGGCATTGTTGTATATTATTGTTCTTGCATTAGGAAAAACAGTTGCATAGATAGACCTTGTTTACTGACTGTCTCATGCAGCGACTGTTTCCCCTTTTCTTGCAGAGAAGAGAGATTGGAGAAGAAAGGATTATAGGAGAATAAACAGGCACACAGTGGAGAATACATATCAAAAGGAATGTGCTAGCACTGGTTGTTTGCCAATGCATTCCTTTTTGATGTGTTTTTCCATTGTATGCTTGCTTACTTTCTTTTAATGTTTTCCTCTACAATGAATGTAAATCAATTCCCTTATTAATTATCCCTGCACCTGGGTGAGCATTCTGAAGGGCTGGGGAGTGGGAAAAGGGAAAGCTGAAATTAAGTCATAAGCATAGTCTGAGTCTTATGATTTTCCACTTAGTGTCTTGTGTCACTTATTGACCCAAGTTTCTGGTCCCAGACTACCTGTGATGGAGTAAATGCAGTTGGATGTGTTATGCTTCTGAATTTGCAATCTGTGATAAATATGACACCGTATCCTTCTTAACAATGCTGTTGCTAATTACTTTGTATTGATAGGCTAAAGATGCACTTGAGAATGGTGAAGTACCTGTTGGTTGCCTCATGGTCTACAATAATGAGATTGTGGGGAAAGGAAGGAATGAAGTTAATGAAACAAAAAATGTAAGTGAGAATCCTGTCCTTTGCACTGCATATATAAATAGAAAGATCCTCAAGAAATTCCTCTACTTCAGCTGTGTTTAAAACCTGCCTTGTATAATTTGGGAATTGTATAGCAAATTACTGTTTTGGAATTTTTTTGTTTTGAGTTCCTGTTTTCTAAAATTCTAGTAAAAAAATGCTGTGTTCTCTATAAACATATCTCAACACATCCAAACTCAATTCTGGAAAACCATTTTATATTTTTCTTTTCTCAATTCTCAATTCTCTAAACTCAATTCTGAAAAACCATTTTATATTTTTCTTACTTTACAAGTAGTCTTGGTCTTGAATAAAGGGTACCCATGACTGGTCCTCAAAGTTTGACTGTTACTGTTGTACTCTGAGGCCTACCTGTAATTAAGGGGGACATGGTAACTTTTTTTGTAATAAAAATGTTTTGTCTTGATCTCTGAATGCTAGTGAACTTCAGTTATTAGTATTTTTTTATTTGTGGATTGTTTTCTTTTTCTTTTATCAAATGTTCCACATTTTGTTTTGTTACTGTTACCTAGACAAGACCAAGTTTCAAAATGTAGTGATAATATTTGAAAGTGCCCCAATTTTCAAATGTATTTTAATTCCCACAATACCTCAGACAGAATAGCCATTGGCTGAGGATCATGGGAACTGAATTTTAGCAAGATTGAGAAAGACTGGTGGATATATTACATCAATATATATTACATGTATAATGAAATAAAAACTGAAAGAGTTCAAACAATAAAAGTTAAACTTTCAGTATGTCATAATAAACTAGAAACCCATGACCCATTGAGTCATTTTTTCAGAGATATTTCCTTAACTAAACAGAGAAATGGAATGACCAAGGATGGGCAAAAAATAGTGGGAGCAGGAGTGACTTCTGACTTTGCACTGACTGTACCATTGAATTTCCTTACGGGAATCTGGCAGGGACCAAGGGATTGTGAGACTGCCTGAGAAACTCTCACAAAATGTTGAAAATGAAGATCATGTGACTACAGTGGCATCACAACAGCAGCCAGTAGCCACAACTTTCCCAAAGTTTGGAAGTACAATGCAGAAATAAACATGTCATGAATTTCACAAGAAGATTCTAATTTGCAAAAGACTGTACAGATTCGATCGTTATGGGGTTATTCATCTACATGGAATGGGAAGAGAACAAGTACAACAATAAGAACAATTGCCAAACCTGGCTTGAATACATGTTTGTTTGTTTGTTCATGATGATGAACTATAACCCTACCCCTGCCCCTTGAGAAGTCTTCAGCATAGTTGGAGATGATGAAAACTTCGATGTCCATGGCAATTCATTCAAAACAATGAACTCTATCTAACTGATTTTATGAGGGGAGAATTTTAACAGTTCTTAATAAGAACAGAGAGCATTTTAAGTCAGGAATTCTGCCAGCTCTCGGGAAGCGATTGTAGTTGCACCCTAGAGTGTGTTATAGCATTTATGGCACCTGCTAAGCACAATCTCTTGAAGGACTATTCACATTAAAATTAATTTGTAAGATGGTATTATAACAATAGATTATAGCTAAATGCATTCTATTTGCTTCACATTTGCTATCTATTACATATGTTCAGTTCCTTTTATTGAATAGCATTCTTTGATATACTTAAGAATTAACTAGGCCGTTGTTTTCAATTTATACTTACAAATTTATAGTATGAAGCATATCGTGAAATACATAAGCTATTTAAAAAAACAGTAAGGGTAGAATCTTAAATATCTAGACTGTGCATACTTTGCTAAACAAAAATCATTTCCTATTTTGTAACTATATGTTTTATTAAACATTTAGAGTGGTATTACAAATCACCCTTCTTTGAAAGTGATACATTGACCAAATGATGCAGTTTTGCGTAATTGTTCTATGGGCAATGTTTTGATCATGAGCTGTCTTTCGGATTAGTTGGAAACTACAGGAAATTCAGAATGGAACAACGAGATTGCTGAATAAACATAAACAGAGAGATCATATCCTGCTAATTTGAAAAAAGGTGTAACTAACTCTTAGTTACCAGGCACAATTCATAAAGGTGTTTGTTTAAATAACTTTTTTCCTGAACGCCTTCAGGGCTCCCTTCACCTGCTTAAATCTACCAAATACTACAATTATTTTCAAAACTTTTTCTAAGATCCTTCCTGCCACTGAAGGTAAAGCTGCAGGAAGTTCTGGATTTTACTGATGATTTTTATCCTTGCTCTGCTTTTTATTTTCTTGATGTGATGACTGCTGTTTTTATCTTTATAAATTGCTTTGAGAATCTTGTCAACCTCAAATGAAGCTGTGTGCGTGTGCACACGCACCTGCTCCACGCACAAAACTATCCCCTCTTCCCCACCCACCCCTGTACTGGGCCGCCAACCCAGAAAGGTTAGGGACCGCTGATGTAGATTATACAATACGGTGCCAAATGCTGCCATAATTGGGGGAAAAAACAGGTGATGTAATCCATGAACACGCATAAAGCTCATAAGAGCATTTCCTATGCTATCTATTTGGTTTTTATGACTGGTAGATCAATTTTTTCTTTGCATTAATTGTTGGAAAGATTAAATAGAAAATATGAACTTAATCCCTGACAGATAGAGGAGAAAGCTTGCTTGTGGTCAATCCTGTTTTTGATCAAACAGCTGTTTTTCTCCTGTCCTCTTTGCCCTTACTTGTTTCAGACACTGAGAAGGAAAAGAAAGCAAAGCAGAGACACAACTCCATGCCTTTGGTTTTTGTTTTGTTTTTTGATGATCTTTATTGTTTTGACACTGAATTTCTGTGGCTCTTGCAGGTTTTTTTGTTCTGTTCTGGGATTGGCTTTTGGAATTGCTCCAGTAAAATAAAAACAAAAGGCACTGTATAAAATAACATCAGTGTGGTGAAATAAGGCCTCACCTATATTGGTTGTCATTGACCTTCCCTACCCTACAGTGGAAATTTTGAGAATACATTATAAAAAAGAATTGCAACCACTGCAGCTGTTTGGTTTGTGTAGGTGCTTTAAATATTGTGCTCTATTCTACAATGACTTTTGTTTTTGTTTTTTTTAATGAGGCCTGGATTTTGATAGGCTGCTTTGATAGTATGAAGATACTTACCGTATTTTTCGGAGTATAAGGTGCACCGGAGTATAAGATGCACCTACTTTTTTTGGTGAGGAAAAGGAGAAAAAGAAATCTGCCTTTGCCTCTAAGCAATTTTGCCTCATTGCAGCAAACAGCCTGCTTTGCTTTCATTTTCGTTTTCAGCATAGTTTGATTAGCACAAGGGGGGAAGAAATCTGCTCCAGCAATTTACCTCTTTGCAGCAAACAGCAGAGCCCTGCGCAAAACAGCTGAGAGCAAATCAGCTGAGAGTCGGAAGCCGATCCAATCAACTTGTGCTAATTAGGCTGTGCTGAAGCTGAAAGGAGCTGTTTTTTTTTGCTGTTTGCTTGCAAGGAAGTAACTGCTGCAAGGCAAAGGCCAAAGGGTGGGGGCCAGTGGGTGGGCGGGGCTACATTCGGTGTATAAGACGCACCTAAATTTTCACCCTCTTTTAGGAGGAAAAAAGGTGCGTTTTATATTCCGAAAAATACGGTATATGACAGCCAGGAGGCTTAGAGTGACAGTCTAGGATTGGGGAAGCTTAAGCTGAAGTCTACTCTCAGCCACCAAAATTTCCTGAATGACCTGGCCAGTTGTTCTCTTTCAGTCAAAGAGCCAGCATGGTATACTTTTGAAGGCATTGGGTTGACACCAGCATTTGCCCTCAGCCATGGAGGCTTCCTGGGTGATTTGGAACCAATTATCATCTCTCAGCTCAACCTACCTCACAAGGCTGTTGTGAAAAACAGTTGAAGGAGAGGATGCTGTGTAGACCATCTTGAGCTTCCGATGAAACGGCAGGATATAAACCTAGCAAATAAATAAATAAATTGTAACAAATTTCCAACAAGAGCCAGTCTTATGTGTGTTATTTTGTTTTATTTTGCTTATAAAGCAAATTCTAAAAGACATTGAGTTATAAACTTGCCCTTGTCTCTTGATATAATATAGCAAGCATCCTCAGGCATAAGACAGGATTTCACTCCATGCTTCAGTGAATTGTTTTAATTGCCTTAATCCAAACAGAACCAAGCACATCAGTTTTCATCTTTTGGGAACTGTGGCAAGCATGGAGAATACAATTGCAGAGCTAAGGAAAACTAACCTTTCTCAACTAGTGGCCATACTGTCTTGTAATACTGAGAATGCTCACCTCCATACACTAGAGGGCAGTAAATTGAGGAAAACTGTCCTAGGCCATTTTGTCCAAACTGTAGTTCCTGTAATTTTATTAAAAAATAAAGAGTTATTTTTCCTTATATGTGTGTTTTCCTTATTTTATTAAATTTGTTTGCTGCCCATCTTATCACAGTGTAACAGTTGGCGCCTTATAATATTAAAAAGAATAAAACTATACAAAGCATGTATATAACAAGAATAAAGTGCTATAAAAGCATAAATTATTAACTCTAACTAAAAGTTGGGGAGGGTGGGAGTAGGATGGGTAGAGGGAGTGTTTGGATCTGTTATTAATCTATCCATCACCTCCAATGTGACCCTATTGGAGCACCAGGCCAATTGGCAATGCCAGGTTTTGAGGCTTTTACCGAAGGTCAGGCTACTTTATATGCAAAGTAACCCATTTTATGTGGCACCAATTCTGATTTTTTTTTTTCTTTATTCCCATAGGCTACTCGCCATGCAGAAATGGTAGCAATTGATCAGGTCTTAGATTGGTGTCAACAACACAAGAAGCAACCTGAGGAAGTTTTTATACACACAGTATTATACGTCACAGTTGAGCCCTGTATTATGTGTGCAGCTGCGCTTCGAATGATGAGTATCCTTCTCCAAATGTTGATCACTTAATCCTTAATACGGGATTCTGTTTCCCACCTTGGGGAACCTCTATGCTACTGTTCTTCAACTGGGTATTTGGAGTTATACGAACTCTGAATTTTTATTAGCAAATGTTGATATGGATAGGATAGAAAAGAAGGTGACATTTAGGGTCAAGTCTACATCAGGCGGGACAAGTGCTTGTGTGGTATATGAAATTTTGGAATTTTCCTACGACAGGAATACATTAATTTAAGCTTCTTTTCTTTAAAACATTTTGTTAAATGTCTGGATATTTTTGTCCTCAATTTATGGGTGGAAGATATCTTTTGTCCAAGCAGGGGAAAATGAGAAATATTTTATCTGGGGAAGTTATCACTTTTGTAATAATATGTCTAAGGAAAGGATGAATGTATGTATTGTAAATGAAAGGAGATTATTATACATTGCTTTTTGCTTGTAATGTTGTATTTTGGGGTCATTGGGAATTGGGCAGTACTACATACAAATGTAACTAATAATGATAATTATTTAATAATAATATAAATTATAAATAGCAATAGAAATTCTGAAAATGGAATACCAAAAAATGAAACAATCCATGAATGAAACAAGACTATATTAAAAATGCTGGATGGATAAAAGAACTTGAAGATGGATTGAGTAAAAATCAAATGGAAGAACTATTGTATTAATAACAGCACAAATGGTTAAAAATCACGTGAAACGGATTGATGAAAAATTGGTGAGAACATATAATTGAAAAAGTTGTTGAAAATGAGCAAGTTAAAATATTTTGGGAATTCCAAATGCAAACTGATAAAGCCTTGGCTGATAACACCCCAGATTTAACCGTGGTTGAAAAGAAGGAAATGTGGAAAATTGATATGGCAATACTAGGAGATAGTAGAATAGAAGACAAGGACCTGGAGATTACAAGACTATCGAGATCTGAAAATCAAAGATGAAAGATTATGGTATAAACCAGCTGTGGTAATCTCTGGTTATTGGCATACGAAAAAAATCTTGGATAGCATTTAGAAAATCTGTGCATTGTCAAAATTTCCATTTGTCAATCACAAAAATACCCCACTGATTGGATCTGAACATTTACCATGCCAATATGGTCCAATATCCTAGGTCCTCAGGAAGAACTCGGTGTGTATGAAGGCCCAGCTAAAAACTGGCAGCTGTGATTTCACGTATTGATGATGGTGGTGGTAGTGGTGGAAAGTGGGCATATCAAAATAGCTGGACTATCAAACAGGATTGTTACATTTGTATATTATATACTATCTGTGTAGGATTTCTTATCTAACCTAGTTAATGCCTTAATTGATCTGCATAAATCCCGTTGGTTGTATATGGTTGCCAAAATGAACGGTTTGGAGGCTGCGGCTCAGTTCTGAATATCTCTTCTGCTACCTTAACAGATACAGGAGAACCATTTCAAGTGAGTACTTCATTACGGTGCCTTTCTATATGTACATAAGAATGTGATATATCAAAGTGATACAGCAATGAAGAGCTTGCTCTAGAACCGTGATGGCGAACCTATGGCACGCGTACCAGAAGTGGCACGCAGCGCCCTCTCTATGGGCACGTGAGCCATCGCCCCAGTTCAGCTCCGCCGCACATGCGCATGTACATGCACCTCACACCGGCCGCCTAGTCTTCAGGTCTCTGCTGTGCATGCATGGGGGTGGGTGGCGGGCGGGATGTTAGATATCCACTTAAATAGTTTTATTTCCAATCATAGCTATCTGGACTCTGAAAAAACTTATTTAAGAATTTGTGCCAGTCAAATGAAGGAGAAAAAGATTATAAAAATGCCCTCCCCCCCAAAAAAAAATCGTCACCCTAAATTCCCATGAAATGTAACTGCTGGGAAAAAAAACACCCTCTTCTGATAACATCTATATCCTTCTCCCACTTTTTTTGTTCTGTGCTTTCTTCTTGTGCTAATCAAAAGTCATACATGCATTCCTCTGCCTTTAAAAGTTACCTAGTAAACAATGTTTAATAGGTTGGTCTTATTCTAACATTCCAGCGTAGCAACAACAGAAGCTATGTTACTCCCACTTTTGAGTTCTTAAAAATAATGAAGTCTTAACCGAAAAATTCTGCTGATGGTGTATCTTCATTTCAGATGCATTTGTGAACAACATGTTTAATTTCTTTAGTGCATAGCCGGTTATCGATCTGAAGAAGCTGTGGAGATGCTGAAAACCTTTTACAGACAAGAGAATCCAAATGGTAAAAACTTCATATCAGCATTTTAGACGTGTATAGATTTGAATATTGAATAGATTTGAATATTAGTGACCTCAGGTTTTTTTTCTTCTTTTTGGCAGCACCAAAATCAAAAGTTCGGAAAAAGGAATTCAGTAAATGAGAGGCTGTTGTAAAGTTAACCAGTCTAGAAGAAGAATAAATCCTTGAATGATCTTCACGATGCTGACCTTTGCTGGACTAAATTATTTAGCTCCAGGAGGTAGAAAATGACATACTTGTCCCTCTTTAATATATGGTTGAATATAATATGCAAGTTATAATAAATTAACAAATACAGTTGTGGGTCAAAATGTCTAGTTTGTTTTCCCCTGAGTGCCAACTGGAAAGGTATTATTGAAAGAACAATACCAGCTAAGGCTGAACTCTTGCAACTATTGATTTTGAACTTGACAAGAGGTTCAGCTAATTAGGATAATGCATGCTTTGCCAGTACAGACTCTTGCTGATTTCTATTGTCTTGTAAATTATTTGGATAAGAACTCTCTATAAAACTCTCTGTCATCTTCCAGTTTGCTAAGTTGTTCACTAAGTTATACATGCTGAATCAAGCTTTCCAGGTCACCTGCTACATTGGAATTTCTCTTGGGAACTAGTCTGATTAGTATTAGGACTTTATTAAGGTATAATATAGTCCAGGTATTTAGTCATTTTAATCTACTTGACTCTGTTCTAGTGCTAACAGAGGCTTTTCTGTAATTTCCTATGTGTGATATATTCAACTGGAAATACCGAAGATAAGAAGGGGACCGTCTACATAAAAACCATGTACCGGTACTCTTTCAGTGAAATAATCCAAATATGTATAAATGTCTAATTTGTACCATATTCTTCAGTGCATCACAAGGCAAGTTTAGATCTTCCTATAGACTACAGCGTTCAGATCTTGGTAGAAAATTTTGGCATTATTAAACTTAATATTGTGATAATTGAATTGAAAGGCTTGTACTCATGCCTGATCAGTTGCTGCCATACTTGCTCTTTTCAGATTAATTCCTGTTGTGGTAGCAATCACCATTAAGGATCAGTTGATTTAGTTATATTTTAATATATTTGCAATAGAAAACTCCTTATAATATTGAAGGCAAGCTGTTCAGGTTAGCAGCATCTATCCGATCTTGGACAGTATTGAAAAGCTCAGCAGGGCCAGATAGTTTCTTCTTTGGAAATTCCAGAACTGTTGGACTGACTGCAAAGTTGAAAAAACATTCCAGAAAAAAAAAAGGCAAGAGAAAACCACTTCTGTAATGTTGCTGAGAAAATAACATGAGTGTGACCATGAAGTCACCAGGAGTCATGGTAAACCTGAGGGAATTTATTGAATGAATTACAAATACAGGACTTGTGTACCTGTGTTCACTTACAATAATACCTTATTTGTAAGGACTACCTTTTCTGAACATATGGGTAGCTGAAATGTTGAAGTTATATTTAAATATGCTAGTGTTGCCCAGTCTTAAATTCAGTTATTTTAATAATGACTGTATAGGAAGTTAATTATATTGCCAAAATACAATATTTGGAAAAGGGCCATACAGAAGGCAGCAGAAGTAATGTTACTGAAGGAATACATTGTTGTCAACAGCACCATTTTTGAGCTTCCTTCTTACACCTTCTCCCTCTTCTCCTTCCCTATGCCAGAAAAAAATATGTGGAGTTTGTTGATGTTTTGGGGAGGAGGAAGGAACTATTTGTCTCATAATTAAAGATCTAATTTAACTAAGCTAGAGGCCCAGATCTTAGCTGGCACATTCTGCATTGTAGGTTCAGGGGGAAAATGCCTAGAATATTTGGTTCACCATAAGGGCTACCCTGAATCTGAGAAGTCATGGGAAACTACAACAGATATCTATATCTTATGTCAGATATACATCATTTCCATGTGAAATTCCCACCTAAGCCTTGCCCCTGGGATCTGCTAAATCTATATAGTATAGATTTATATACTACTATATACGTAAATCTATAGTACATACTATAGATTTATCTATACACTACTAAATGTGTATACTACTAAAACACTCTACTATTAATTGTCAAGTTCAGTTAGCTGAAATGGTACATCATAGTGAAATAATTTTTGAATCAAGATAACCTCAAATCTGCTGCCTTAAAGAACACATACAAAGTCTGGGATCCATTACTCCTGTGGAAGTAAAATTTCAAGGACCTTCAGACCAGGTATACTGGAAGGATTATGTAGTTATTTAGGCAGCCCTGCTGTACTTCTTCCATCAGCTGAGGCCATGTGATTTATGACACGTCCTGTCAGCTTCCTACAAGCAAAGTCAATGGGAAAGCTGACAGGAAGTTAGAAATCACTCCTACTTCCCACTGCTGTTTTGGCCACCTGTGGTCATTCTGTTTATCTCTTTAGGTAAGTATTATTGAAGTTCATTTGCCACTACAATTACTCTTCCATCATGCTGCACTATCTTTTTTTAAAAGGATGACCCAGTGGGTCATCGGTGATCCAGTAAACAAATTCCAGGATGAAGGGAATTTCCTGTTTTCTGCCACGATATACTCTCCAGGGTTGGTTGCTGTGCAACAAGAAGAAAATACAGGGATGTTTTTCCATCTGACTGCAGTAAGATTGGTCTGTTGACCTTAGTGGGAACCACTAAGCTTGGGTGGGGGTAATGAGCCTGTAGTCATTTCACATGGGACATCCTAGCTTGTAAAAGGCAGACCATGGAGGTGGTGTAGAGGAATATAGAGATAATATGATAAAGGAATGCCAGAACTGTAAAGTTATTTTTTTAAAAAAAGACCATAAATGTCATCCCTGAGAAAGGAGGGAGTGTAAGCTCACCTTGATTCTGGATAGTGTTAGAGGGAGAAGAAGGTAACTTTGAGAGCTTTCAAGACTTTGTTATTATACTCTACAACAATAGAGTTCTGACAGTCCTTGCAGTGTCTGTTTCCTGACCTGGCCCGTATCAAAAGGATTGACAGGCAACAAGGAAACACAAAGCCAAAGTTTCAGAACTCACACTTGAAAACTTTATTGAATTATTTTTAGATGTATTGTGAGGCACATCCAGAAGAGGACCTCAGTGTTCCAGCAATGAATAGTTCAGGAAGATTGGAAGGGAAGCTCTCCCAAAATGTGCTTGCTGAGCAAATAAATATTTCAGCAATAATTAAACACTTGCCTGTGCCTCCTGAATTTTAATGTTACGGGTTGTATTGAACCTCCCCCCCTCCCCCCCAGTATTTTGTTGGAGTAGAGTAGAGTAGAGTAGAGTAGAGTAGAGTAGAGTAGAGTAGAGTAGAGTAGAGTAGAATAGAATAGAATAGAATAGAATAGAATAGAATAGAATAGAATAGAATAGAATAGAATAGAATAGAATTCTTTATTGGCCAAGTGTAATTGGACACACATAGGAATCAAGATATGTGTTTCTAATATCCATCATCCTGGCTGTCTTTCTTCATGTAGTAATTTCATACCGTATGCAGAAAGAAGGAAAACAAATTGGTAGCTTTTAAGCAGCTGTTCTAGCATGTTGGTCTTCAACAGTTAAGCTTAAAATTACCGGTATCTCCCATTGACTTCAAATGCACCAGTAGGAGGACTGAAGTAAGTGATAGGAGGCGCAAGATTCCAATAGCTGTTCTCTCGCCCCCAATTCCGTTTTTGTGAAGTGGGGGCACTCATAGAGCATTCTTGTCAGAAGTTTGAAATGATTGCTAAAAATGTGTGTGTTTTTTTAACTGTACTTGGAATTGGTCCTAGAGCCACCATGTGTGATTCCAGAAAATAGTTTACCACACTGAGGTAAGGATTGTTAATAAACATATTTAAGATGTTAGATTTTTAATTGTCTATGGGTTTTAGTCGGATGTTTTAAATTTTGGGCCAAAGTTGTGTAATTCTTTTAACCAATTTTAAATTTTGTATTGGGATGTTTTTTATTTTGGCTGTGCACCGCCCTGAGTCCAGCAGGAGAAAGGCGGTATACAAATTTAATAAAATAAATAAATAAATAAATAAATAAATAAATAAATAAATAAATAAATAAATAAATAAATAAATATTTATTTAGCCATAGACTGTATGGTTTCTTAGCTAAAACTTATCTCATTATGGACTATATAAGTCCTTGACTTACACAGCCATGCATTTACTGACTATGTGAAGTTACAACTGCATTGAAAAAAGTGGCTTATGACCATTTTTCACACTTACGACCATTGCAGCATCCCCATGGCCAAGTGATCAAAATTCAGATGCTTGGCAACAGGTTCATATTTACAACATTTGCAGTGTGCCATCTTCTGACAAGCAAAGTCAATGGGGAAGGTAGATTCACTAAACAACTATGTTACTAATTTAACAACTGCAGTGAGTAACTTTACAACTGTGGCAAGAAACATCATAAAATGGGGGAATACTCACTTAACAGCTGTCTCACTTAGCAACAGACATTTTTGGTTCAATTGTTGTTGTAAGTCAAGCACTACCTGTATAGGGTCTGGTACCCCTTTGTGTTATTAATACAATTAACAGCAGCAGGATAGGATTGCATTTCTATTGCTCTTGTAGCATAATCCTCTTCAGATCCACTCGAAAGCAAACTCCGTTTGGTTAAATAGAATTTATTGTCAGGTTAGTGCATGTGTTACAGGTTTTCAAACTCTACAGGATTACAGAGTGATAGAGATTATTTTTAAATTGATTTGAGTCACAATATGACACCTATATTTACTAGTGAGGAGACCAGGTCACAAATCTTTGCATAGCAGGTCTAGGAAATTATTCTTACTCATAAGAACTATTTTTTAAAAAACAAAATCTTTCAGCTTTGCCCTGAGTTTTTCTGGTGGTAATGTCTTCCTTGTGTGGATAGAAAAATACGCTGCAAGTGTGCATAAATGTATGTGAGCACAGAATTAGGTTCCACTGTGTTCAAGGGGACTTGTCCCCTGAGAAGCATCTATATCAGGGATATCCTTGGTAATTAAAATCTGTGAATGTCAACTCCTAGAATTCCCCATGCTGGCTGGGGAATTTTGGGAGTTGAAGTCCACAGGTCTTAAATTTGCTAAGGCTGGACACCTGTCATATAGTATGTATGATTGCAGCTAATAGGTATAAATTTTACAGACACCCCTGTTCTATATGACTGCGGTTGTAGGTATAAACTTGATGAAATGGATTTTAAACCACATTTGTGGAAAGGTGATCCCTCTTTTTACATATCTGGGAATTTTACAAATGCCATCTATCATAAAGTAAGCAGAGTTATGGAATGAACTTTTTTTTTTTAAAGCAGAGCTAGAATTGAGTGATACAGTCATATGATGCAAGCTTGGGCTGGCTTGGGGTCAAAGTAGCCCCTTCTGTGCATTCTTGCCTAAGCCTTCCAGGATCTTTTCTGAGTATGTCATCCTCTCCCTTTCTTCAGTGAAATTGAGTGGGTCCAGGGGAGAGAATCAAGCAAATATTCCTAACTTTTTGAGCAGACCCTCCTTATATGCTCTGGTGGCGTCTCTTAGATGCCAGATCAAATCATTCCTCTTTTCCCCAGGATCTGGGAGTTTAAACTCATTTCATTTGTAATCACGTCACATATATTTTTTTTCATTTTATCGTATTATTTCATGGATTATAATTTGCTCCAATATTGAGCCTGCTATAAATATTTTAACAGATAAAGAAATCAAGTTGATGCTTCTCAGCTGCTGCCTTGTTCAAAGCTGTCTTATAAATGATGTATTGATTATCATGAGTCAGAAAACAAATAATTCCGCTGGAACCTATAATCCTAAGAAGATGCCTAAATGGTCCCACGAGGGCTTTATATGTTCATACTTCTGGAAGAAGCAGCACATCATTCCATAAGTCTGAGTAGTTGCTGGAGCTTTACGTATACTGGTTGGAAAAGCAGCAGTAATGCCACTCAGCACTTTTGATGGAAAGGGAAAAAGGAGGAAAATGAAATTGACCTCCCTGTTTCCTCCACTTAAACATCTGAACCTGATATTCAAAATGTGCTTTCCGCACATAAGTTTTTTGGCAGAATGCTTTGGTGGAGAAAATAACTATACAGTGTGCAAGCCGGGAAGGGGGGAAAAAATCTGTTTAACAGGAGTGGGCAAAGCTGTAATCATGATGCTGCTACAGACCAAAGATTCCCTTAGCAACAAACTTCTGCAAAAATAAACATTTGGCTGCTGTGTTTGGTATTGGTAGCCAGTGTGACGTAGTGGATAGAGGAACATTAGACTAATTCCCTGCCCTGAAATTTCAGTTGCCAGACTCAAATGTCTGCAATCAGGCCATCTCTGCTAAATTAGGGCTGGTTGCATAAGTCTGAAGGGGGCAAGAACTGCCAAAGACTTTCTCTGGCATCCTAGAATTTATTGTTAAACATCTATCAGAGCCTCAAGAGGCGTTGTATGATCTGAGAAGATGTTAAACACTGGTCTGAGAGGAAATGTGTTTCCTGTGTTTCCATAGAGACCCTGGATGTTTTTCAGGGCTGTGCTCTCTTCCCCCTTTGTCCTTAAAATATGTGATTAAATGTACGTGAGAGCAAATTCTGACCTGCATGTCTGCAAATTTGACTGCTTGGATTCTTAAAATTGAATCTTCTTGCACCGGAGAGGATCGTAGTCCGCAAGGATGTAGTTTTTCTTCCCTGCTTTCTGGCTCAGCAGCAATTTGCCAAAGAAAGCCAACAGCAGATAAATCAACCCCTTTCTCTATTAGATCTTAGTTCCAGAAAATACTCCAGTATTATCTTGGCAAGACGGTCAGTCCTGGATTTTTAAAAGGGAAAACTAGCCAATGATCATTTTTGCCAGTTTCAGATCTGCAATTTTGTCAGTCAAGGTTGCTTTAAGTGTATGCATTTTAAATCTAGATATTTTTAATCATTAAGAAGACCCCAAATAGATGCACTTTACATTCTACTAATGAAATTACTTTTTATGAATTCATATCCAACTCTTTCTCTTACTCCTAGCTACCTAGATCAAATAGTGAGGCTCTGTAATTAGACTAACATGTTTGATAAGTGATCAGAAGGCAGCTTACATTTTTGGATTTGTGTTTGTGTGTTGCAGAACAGTCAAAAAGCAGTTTAAGAAAATGCCTTCGACCACACTTCATTTGATAACCTTTGCACTGACAGTGATTGGCATCTGCAAATAGGAAGGTAATAAGAAGACAATAGGCTTATTTTGGTAAGCTGCCTAGAGTTATTGTTGAGTTGGGTAGCCATATAAATTTTCTTAATAAATAAAAAAACACAAATTGTCCTAAATGACTGTTAATCTTTTTAGTTTGAAACAATGCTTTTTCCAGAAATATTCCCAGAATGAGTTCGGGAAAGGATTTTGGGTTTTACTGTAGTTACTCCATTGCATTCATTTGAGTAAGGAGCACAGTGGTTTACATAATTAGTAACCTGGGATGGAAGTGAGCAAGCCCATGTTCGAGAGCCGAGTGCTGCCATGGGGTGGGATTGAGCTCCTGGCCTTTGCTCCAGCTCCTGCCGGGAACATGGAAGAAGCCCCCTACTGGGCATTCCCTGGGCTTATCCTTTCAACCTGGAAATGCCTTGGTGCTTCTGATACGAGCACAGAAAAAAAGTTCATTTGAATTAGATTCTGCTTTTTCACCAGCTCTTATATGGATTCTCCATTTTATTGTTTCAATACCACTCTATGAGTAGGTTGCACTTGAAGAAGGAAGATAGGCCTTTAGATAGTCAATTAGTAGTTTTCATGGCAAGGGTAGACTTGGACCTGGGTCTCCCAGCTGTACTCTAACATCACATCATCTAAAGTAGAGATTTCCAAACTTGACAACTTTAAGACTTGTGGACTTCAACTCCCAGAATTCCTCAGCCAGCTATGCTTGAAGTCCACAAGTTAAAGTTGCCAAAATTGGAGAATCTAAAGCAATAACAGCACATTTCTATATTTTTAGAAGGGACATTCCATTTCTTTACAGCAGAAAATTGCCTGAAGGAGCCTTTAGAGACAAACAAGTAAGTAGGTAGATGGATAGATCTTCCTTTTAAAAAAAATCAATCTGCTTTCCTGAGTGATTTACATTTTCATCATTACACAATGCACCACACTGATTGTATTTAAACAATGAGGTTTTTTTCAGTATGTTGACAAACCTTGAGTGGCTATTTTAAGAACATGTCATATTGAAAATATAAATCACTCAGCAAATCCAACTGACTTTAAAAAAATAGGATGATCTATTTACCTGTTTGCAAAGCCTTCTCAAGGACAGTCAGGTACTTTCCTGCCGTAAACATGTTCCTTCTAAAAACAGAAGTCTGCTGTTGCTGTTTTAGATAACAGGTTGATTGAATTAAGATAATCTGTTCAAAAGCTGTTCTGTTATTTGGGCCTACTTTTTCAACAGATGTACACTTCTAATTCATACAGTTTTATTTATAAAAAGTATAAATGCAGAAGTCTCAACCACTTTTGCCAAAATGTTCAAAATACACAATTACTATAATAATCTGCCTGTCCTCCCTTGCAGAATCATGCCTCCCAGCTGCAGTTTAGAGATAACAAAAATTTAAGGTCTGCTATAAAATCACAAGACTATTATTTAGATTTGCTAACCCCCTCATATTACAGAAAGGCTGAGGTCTCAGTCCAGGGCGCACATTTTAGGAATAAATCTTGCAGAACTTGGCAGATCTGCCTTCAAGTTCAGAAAAAGTCAGGTGTTACTTCAAGGCCCAACAGTTTTATTACCGCATAACTTTTTGTAGCTGAGAGTCCATTGTGTTAGATGCATGATACGTTAATCTCAGTTGGCAGAATACCAGAGGAGTAGTGGACATGTTGTACACTTAGGAGAGATGAGTAACAATGTGCAAAAATTACAATGTGTGTTCTTGTCAGTTTACATGTGTTTTAGCCTTTATAATCTGGACCTTTTTTTCATCATTTGAGTCTCATCTATAGCTCTACTCCCACTCTTGTATGCTTATTCTTAATCAGTTGAAGAAGATAATTTAGATGCCACAATACATTATCCCACAATAAGTGAGCCTCCAAAAGTTTAAGTGTCATTGGGACTCCATTGTCATATCATGTTATCTTCTGTCCTATATGGCCCTTTAACAATGTGCCTTCTCTTAAAGTGAAAACCTGTTGTCTGATTGTCCTTTCCAACTGGCACTTCCTGGAAGTTGGATCTATGGCTAGTGGTTGGTGTCAAATTATAGTTAGTGATTCTTAACCCTGGGGAAGCTACGGATTAAGCTGAAAGACTTCAAAGGACAAAACATAGGTAGATGGGCAATATGCGCAGTGCCATTAATTGTTGAATTAATTATACTTTCAGGTCTGGTTGCAAAATCTTTGTTGAAAGCCTGTTGTTGAGTCTTTTTTTATAACACAACAACAAGGCTGAAGTTTCCCCAGCAAACATCAGAGGACTGGTCTATAAATTAAGCAGGCGAGACAGTAATGAAAAGTAATACAAACAACTTGCAAAGAATCAGACCATTTTAGAGGTACGATATTTCAATCGATTCTCAACCATCATCATTTTTATGAGGGAAAAAAAAACAGAGAAAGCACTTTGTCTTAAATGCAGTCTTCCTGTAACCACTTTTTTTTTTTTTTTTTAATAAAAGCCAAGAACTGCAAAATGTGAGAAGTTCTGGAATATTTTCATTTCCACTTTCAGTGATTCCACATGTTTTTATGTGAAGATAAAACCGAACATATAAATCTAACGGCAAATGTTGTTTGATGATACACTTGAATTCATTTGAAGATGCTGAAGCAGATGAGCACGGTATAAACAAACTTTACAAATTAATTTAAAGTAATCTTTCGCAGATCTTATAAGGGAAGAGAGTGCTAAGACAATTGGAAAGTCATTTTTACTAAGAATTTTAAGGATTTTATAGCCTTGGCTCATTTTTTCCCCTTTTCCTATGAGATCTACACTTTGGAGGACTGTAAGCTTTTTTTTTTGTTGTGCTTGTGAGACTTTGAATCAGATCCTGCAGAACTTCTCACAGCTTCCACTTCTAATGAGGTTCTAAATAGCAGGGCCGCCAAGAGGATTATTAAGTGCTGAAACAAGACTAATATGGGCCCCCTCACCTACACATGGACACATAAATCAATAATGTCATAATTGTACATTTATTAATTACATTCAAAGATACTTGCAAATATATTAAAAAGAGGACATGTACTTCTGTAAAAGATAATAAAAATAATAATACACAGTAAATAAACAATACTGAAACAATATACATAAGCAATGAATTTAATACTAGATTAATTTAGAAAAGAGAATGTGAAGTTGATGAACTTTCGTTCTGGTCTGTTGCATCATGGGCTTACAGATGCTTGCCTTGCTATTTGTTCATTTTGTTTTCCAAAATGTGGTACATTCTGTGTAGATCAGCATATAAAATTGAGATGTATTTTATTCATGAGTTAGGACTCCCACATAAGGGCTGCAGTTGTTGTCCCCTTGTGCAGATTTTTGCAGCCCAGTTCTAATAATTAGAATATCTACTCTCACAAGAAAATAATTGCTGAAAGTTATTTAAAACTTAAAACAAGTTATTTAAAACAAGCCTGGTGGCGCGGCAGACTAAAGCACTGTTATTAACAGTTATTAACATCAGCTGCCTGCAATTACTGCAAGTTCAAATCTTACCAGGCTCAAGGTTGACTCAGCCTTCCATCCTTTCTAAGGTAGGTAAAATGAGGACCCAGATTGTGGGGGCAATAAGCTGACTTTGTATAAAAATATACAAAAGTATGAAGGCTATTGCTTAACGCATTGTAAGCCGCCCTGAGTTTCCAGAGAAGGGCGGCATATAAATCAAATTTATATATATATATATATTTCAAATTTTCTCAGTTATTATTCTAACCAGTCATTATAATTTATTATAATAATGTTATTAACAATAGCAATAGCACTTAGACTTCATAGTGCTTAGACTTCATAGTGCTTTTACAGCCCTCTCTAAGCGGTTTACAGAGTCAGCATATTGCCCCCAACAATCTGGGTCCTCATTTTACCCACCTCGGAAGGCTGGAAGGCTGAGTCAACCTTGAGCTGGTGAGATTTGAACTGCTGAACTACAGCTAGCAGTCAGCTGAAGTAGCTGTAGTACTGCACTCTAACCATTGTGCCACCTCAGATCTATTAAATTGATTATTATTATTAAATTAAATTAAATTAAATTAATTAAATTGATATCCATTCTTAGCCTAACACCCCTTTCATTCAGGAATTCAAAGTGGCATATTCAGTACTCTTTCTCCATTTTTTCTCCATAATAGCAATCTTGGGTTGGGCTCAGAAACAACATTGAACCCAAACTCACTCAGTGAGTTTAGCAGTTCAGAAGAGAATGAGGTTAAAATGCATTTTGGCCCATCGTACTGTTCAGAATCAGAGCACCAGTGCTTCCCCTTACTAGATTTTAGTTTCCAGGATTCAGTGGTCATTTGGGCAGGAAAAAGTGCCAAGAATCACCTTATCAGTGACAGGAATTACATTCATTATTATAAATGTAATAAATAAATAAATAAACAATAAAACCTCTAGATGATAGCTCAGACATGGTAGCCATATTCTCATGCAGCTAAATTTAACCCTAGCTATTGTAAGCTTTTCAATCAATCAAAATTATTATTGACCCTTCATAAAAATATTAGCGTATCAGGTTTTTTCCCTCCATACGTATATCTTCTTGCTACTTTTTATATTAATATAATAATAATATGAATATTATAAATTTATTCATCCTATTAAAATAGTTTTGCTTTACCATTAATTAAGCCATAACTGGCCTTAGCCACACGTATAATGCTATGCAGTTCTAAAGCAATAAATTACCGGTATGTGCTAAGCTAAAACTAGGTAAGTCATGTTATGGTTCATCATCTAGCCAATGTCTTTTCTACAAAACTTAGTTGGCCCTGAATAACAGAATTAATGATGTGTAGCAAAGCTATACTTTGGATATTTTGATAATCAATGGTTGCTAGCATTTGGTATCATTTGTATCTAGCCTATGTCGGCTGGAGCTTGTGGGAGCTATTCAAGTGGATCTGAAGGACCACAGGATTCTAAAGCTGACTCTACTGATTTAGCACCTGCTGGTCTACAGTATTACCAGTGTCTATCTTTCTATCTACGTATCCATCCATCCTATGTGAAACTCACCATTGTGGAAATTACAGTTCATATCTTAGCTTTATATGTGAGTCAGGCCAATTGTGGCATATTTGTGTATATTAAATAGCTCTTTTGTTTTGGATGGGAGTTCTTTTCTTTTGCAGCTTGCTTCTTTCCCTGATCCTTGGGGATTAATTTCTCAGTTATTCCTCCTTAGACTGTCTAAAATATATGCCTTGCACTCCTACCCACACCCTCTCCAGATTTACTTCCCTCTGGAACACTTATATTCTGGAAAAGGTTACGATTTTCAGGGTCATCCAAGAAAGGCTCTCCAATTTCTAATCCTCTCCCTGGCAGAATAGTTAAATAGAGCCATCTATTAAGGAAAATCATTTTCTAAATTGCACCAGGTTGTACCATATCTTCATTCTTTATATTTTCATGGGGTTCACAGATTAAATAAGAACAAACTCCAATTTAAAACTGAAAGGGGAGGGGGAATTGTGCAAAATTTTATTTTTTTTAAGGATTTATAGGTGGTATTTTAAAACTGTAGCATGCATATTATGACTGACTGCCATTATGTTGGTGTTTATGATTTCTAGTCCTACTGGTTTTATAGGATTTTTTAGGGCTTCAGGCTGGACCTTAGAAGAATCTGACCCAATTTTATTAGAAAGAAGACTACTATGATATATTAGTGATGTTTGTCCTTTTTTCATTCCTGAGAACAAACACACACACACAATTCAATATATTTGTGAAGTTTAGTAGATTAGATAGCAAGCAATATTCAATGAAGTCAGTTTGACTTGGAAAAGCACCAGTGGTGGGTTTCAAAATTTTTTACTACCGGTTCTGCAGGTGTGGCTTGATGGGCGTGGCATGGCATGGCTTGGTGGGCGTGGCATGGTGGGCGTGGCAGGGGAAGGATACTGTAAAATCCCCATTTCCTCCCAATCAGCTGGGATTTAGGAGACAGAGAATAGATGGGGGCGGGGCCAGTCAGAATTTTTACTACCGGTTCTCCGAACAACTCAAAATTTCTACTACTGGTTCTCCAGAACTGGTCAGAACCTGCTGAAACTCACCTCTGAAAGGGACCCACAAGCTGAGTCCAAAGGAATTTACTTCATAGAAAAAAGGAAGCAACGTTAATCCTAGGATTTGTGACCTCCTTTTTTAAGCATTAGGCTTAAAAGTGTTCCTGGAGACTTGTAGACAGAAATCCAGGAAAAGGTCTGAAGTCTTCATCTGAAACCTTTTCTCCTTGCAGAAGCTCATCTCTATTCACCCAGTAGCATATGTTGCTGGAGAGAGAGGATTCCACTAGCTGTCTTCTTTTCAACACAGCTCATTCAATATGGAGTTTCTTTTGGAAAGGGAGCAATTAGCTGTTGAGCTGCTAATTGGTCCAAGGGACAGAGGTCACAGGAGGCCTGCCTGGTATGTTCTGCACTGGTGGTCAATTAGTAGGCCACAGACGTTAAGATATTGGATGCATTGACCTTTCAGGTCCTAACCCCTTAGGGCCTGCCTGTGACAAGAATTGCCTTTCCCACTATGAACCTGTCCAGCTCTTTGGCTGAGCCTTTTTGAAGATGCCTCTGCTGTCATAAATTCAACCACTGGCATGCAGGTCCCCGAGGCTAAAGCATTCTCAGGGCACAAAGGCTAAGGGCACCCTTTAGCCAGGGAGCAATGCAAGGGAAGAGCATTTCTCAAGTGCTGGTGTTAGTATTCCTGCCATGTTTTAATCATTTGCATTGCTTTTTTTGAAGCTTTTGTTTAAGACAAATTTTATTAAATTTTTCTTTTACATACATACTTCATGAACAGAGTATTGACCGGGTCACAACTTTTACAACTTATAACATAATTACATATTGATTTTTATAATCTATTCCAATTTTCCTTTTTGTTTTTTTCCAGATACAACTTACATATTTCATTTTCTGCCATAATTTTCTTTTTCTTTCTATTTTTTTATATCTTATTTTTTAATACTTAATCTATTTATCTATTTTTTAATACTTAATATATAAAGAGTATCACCATCTGCCCTTCAAATCCTAATTTCTTAGCATTGCTTCAATTATCTTATTTCTGAAGCTTTTTGATTAGTTTCTCCAAGTGCTCTCTTGAGGAGGAAAAACAAGGCATAATTCAATCCAAGCAAATAAATAAAGATGTACAATTTCTAGAGACAGCCTTTGGAAGAGAGGGCCTGCTGATGCTGTAGAAGAGTCCCGCTTGGCTAGGACAGCCGAGGGAACATTCTGTTTTGGGGAGGGGGGGAAGGAACAGTGTCAGACTGATGTTGTACCCAACTTGTCATGTAGCTGACAGAAACAGTTAGGCTGAAGAACATGATAACGCCAGACAATAACAAAATAGAGCCAAACCCTAGTTGCCTAATTCAGAAAAATTGCCTCAGTTTTTGAATCCAAACAAATTGGACAATGTGTTTTGTGCAGACTGGAAGTGGTGGAGGTTGTAGGGGGAAATAAGTTCATTCCTTGATCAAATCTCTTACACCACAAGCAATTCTTGGTATAAAAGCTAGATCTCCTTACCTTTATCCCCACTTGGAGAGCAGGAAACCCATGATCCAGTTCTTCCACATTCACAAATATCCATCATACTTCCTGGTGATCTCCTTTTGCTTAGAGGCCAAAGCTGCATTATGGTTTAGCTTAATATATGAGCCAACCACAATGTGTGTTAGTCGTATAGTAATAGATGGAGGGATTGCAGTGATCAATATTGCATCCAGTTTATCACTATGCTGGAATGCCCACTGAAGCCTTCCCTTGAGCTCTGAGCAACTGCAACTACTTTTATAGAAACATTTCATCTGAAAATGGGTGCCTGTTTTCCTTATTTCTCCTCTTCCTTTTTTCTGTTAAAAATTCTAAATAAGGGAATCATTTTATTTTTACTGATTTTTAAGCATCCTTGGAACCAGTCTTAGAGTAGTCTTTTTGTCTAAAGAGTAGAAGTGAAATGCTGGAACTCTGGTTCAAAGACAACATTTGCCCCCCCCCCCAAATCTTTTGTCAGGTCCACCATCATGCTAAGGGGTATGGGGGGATGGCATACTTGAGATTTTTCTGCTTCTGCTGTATGTTTGGGAATTAGGGAGGGCAACTGTCTTCGGAGACGGGACTGACTCCTTCCCAGCCTGTTTTCACTATAATGAACTGTTATCTGCCTAGCACCTCAGCATTCTCAAAACATCTTCTCAACATCACATTGGCTGCCGGTGGACTGAGAGGGTTGGGGCTGGGAAACCAAAATAATTGCTTTTACTTTGTGCGGAAACCTCAGATTCTGCCTGACTTTACTGCATCTAGTTTCTCTCAGTAAAAGTTCTTTTGATTCAATTCAATGGGTTCAAAAGTCTTGTTTTCCTGAGGGGGCCAACTGGGCCAGGCCTGACACCTTGGAGGGTGGGACTTGAAGCCTCAAAGAGTTATCAAATGGACATTTTAAATGGAAGATAAATTATTATTAAATATGTAGCTGGTAGCATATTAGCTAGGTTTAATTTAATCACATATAAATGTAAATAAAATCTAATCAAATAAACTTTATTTTTTGCCCTGGGCCCAACTACAGTACTTGTTTTTTAAATGTTTCCCTTAAGTCAGTGATGGCAAACCTTTTCGGCACTAAGTGCCCAAACCAAAACGCGCGTGGATGCACATGCATGCGTGTGCACCGGAGCGCCAGAAACCTGAAGACTAGCTGGTCAGTATGCGTATGCCTGGTTTTTGGCTGTTTTTCAGGTGGTTTTTCGGGCCATTTTCAGGCTGTTTTTCAGGCCATTTTCAGGCTGTTTGGGGGGCCAATTTTGGCCTGAAAACGGTCCAAAAATGGCCCAGAAAATAGCCTGAAAATGGTCCCAAAATGACATGTTTTTTGGCTGATTTTTTTGGCTGTTTTCAGGCAGTTTTCTGGTGCTCTGGCGCATATAAAGACCAGCTGGTGCACCAGAAACCGGAACAGCAGCTGGCTATGGCACATGTGCCCACAGAGAGGGCTCTGTGGGCCACCTCTGGAATGCGTGCCATAGGTTTGCCATCACGGCCTTAGGTGATACTCTGTGTCAAGTGTGGAAATATGGACATGTATTTATATAAATAAACACATGTCCATATTTTATATGGGGAAGAATGTTACTTTTACCACTGTAGAATTCTATATGTAGTAATAGATATTGCATAATTGTGAGCATATAGGATGCATGAAGTGTTTTTTATCAGGGCAACCTATATAGTCTACGCAATTATGGGATGGAGCATACTGCTTCCCCTTTATTTCTTTGTCGGTAAAACATAAATTTAACACACAAATATAGGATGCATATGTATGTTTTCAGACACATTATGTATATTGTGTACAAGAGAGGCGGGTATGACATGGACCAAACTTCTCCCAAGAGAAGAGATTTCCATTCTGCAGTCCTGCACCCTTTGCCTGGATCAGTTGAGCAGCTTTAAGCATCAAAGATTGCTGAAGGCTTAAGAAAAGCTTCCATGCAGATAGTCAAAGACTCAAAAATTGTTTCAAAGAGACAACATTGCTTGGCGAAAAAGAAAATAAAAGAGAAATAGCTGGAAAAGGAGCAAGAGATTGTAGATAATCTCTTGCAGATCATTTTGTCATCTACCAGCAAGCAAGTTAATTTGCCCTTTGTTCATTCCTGTGCAAGGGAGAATCCAAGGATATCCAGAAACCACCCCTATACTCAATAACTGGAGCCGAACTGAAATGCCTGCAACCTCCCACATTTCAGTCAAAGGCTGTGCTGAAATGCCGCTTCCACATCAGCCAGCTGTTTCCCCCCTCCTCTTCTTTCCAGTTTGTTTTTGTTGGCAGCTCAGCTGGATAAAGAGAAAGGGTGAGCTTGAAGGCTTCCACCTTCTTTTCTGGCCTAAGAAAAGGCTGACCCTGATGTGGTGTTCTGTTCTAGGTAACAAAGCAAGTCAAAACTGCAAAAAAAAAAAAAAAAAACCTCAATCACTCACATGACCACATGACTTAATTGTCAGAGCTCTCTGTGTCAAGGTTAAGTTAACAGTAACAGAGTTGGAAGGGACCTTGGAGGTCATCTAGTCCAACCCCCTGCTCATGCAGGAGACCTGTACTGGGGATTCGAACCGCCGAACTGCTGACCTTTCTGATCGACAAGCTTAGTGTCTTAAGAAGTACAATTGAATTATGGTGCCATATGCCTTGCTGGGAAAGCAAAATGCAGCTGAACTAGAATAGAAATAGAAATAGAAATAGAAATAGAAATAGAAATAGAATAGAATAGAATAGAATAGAATAGAATAGAATAGAATAGAATAGAATAGAATAGAATAGAATAGAATAGAATAGAATAATAGAATAGAATAGAATAGAATGTTTTATTGGCCAAGTGTGATTGAACACACAAAGAATTTGTCTTGATGAATATGCTCTCAGTGTACATAAATAAAAGAAAGAAAGAAAAGAAGAAAAAAGAAAGAAAACTATGAAAGAGTTTTGAAAAGAGTTATAAAAGAGTTATGGAAAAAAAAGAAAGAGAACTATGGGGATATGCACATGGGGTTTTTTTAACGACAAAACTCATGAGCTGTGAAAAGCTGGGGCACTTGCAATTTAAAGCGAGCATCCTCGCTTGACACACACCCCTGCAAATATGGAGGGTAGAAAGTCTTATGTGGAAAGTGTTGACAAAACAACCTCCTGCTAATTCTGCCTTTGGTTGTGTCTTAACTAGCTTGCATTGAAAAGCAAATTGTAAACATCATTTTTTGAGAGTCCTGTGGGCTGCATTTGGACAAATTTCTCCTTCCTACTCTCAAAGACAACACAACTCATACAGCTGCTCTCTGCTGTTCTGCTTTTGTGTTTGCCTTTTGTTAGAAACATCATTTGGATGGTTTTTTCCCTCTCTCTTGGTATGAAGAGAAGAAGGAAGGTTACAGCAGGACTGCAAAAATTCCTCCACAAATATAAAATGGCAGCAAAGAATTAGAATTGGCTATCTCTTTCTTGTGGCCAGATAATAGGTATCCAGAATTTTGCATCTCAGGTCTGGTAACCATAACAAGGCAGCCACTGGTGAAATTTTTCCTTTTCCAAGAGAGTTCTGTAACTTGGGTTGGAGAGTCCAACTGTGGCTTCAAATAACAGAGTTATTTTTTAGTAAAAGATTTTAGCAGTAACTCTCAAACTTGTTCACACCTCCCAAGTATGCTTCCTTTGTCCTAATTTTATTTAACGTAATTCTTCCTCATAGCTAGATGGATGCTTCTAACATCCAATTTTAATTTTAATATGCTGAAAAAGTCATACTTGCCTTACACATCAGCAATGATACGTCGCAGTATATTTATCAACCCAAGTACAGCAGCTAAAAGCAAGGAAGAGCTGATAATGGCTCTTAAGTGCTTAATGTTCCACGTTATTCTATTATTTCAATTCATATAAAGACACCTGTAAAGATGTTTTCTTCAGAGATATTAAAGGTTTCAGGTTATTTTTCAGAAGCCTATTCAGAAGTTTATAAACCTGAAATTTTGTACATTATCTTCATTACTGGCCTGGAAAAAAAAGGGAAAAGGGAATAATTATGCACAGGAGTGGGAGAGAGAAAGCATCTCCCAGGTGGCTTAGTTGGTTTTGTCCTGCAGAGAGCTGAAACTTAATAACAGTTGGTTTTATAATAGTTTTTATTTTTTCCCCTCAGGGAGGACAGTTGAAGTATATTCACAAGAGTTCCTCAGCTGAGACCCTAAAATGGCTTAATTTAGCAGTGGTAGCTTCTAGTAGAGACCGTCTCTATAGGGCAAAGGGATCCAGTGGGAGGACACTGGATGACTTTGGGAACTGATCAGGATCAGACATGGGTGGGAGATCACCTGGGAATTTTGGCTAGATTGTGAAATCTCCCCCCTTCAAAAAAAACAAACAACTTCCTACAGAAAGTGACAGTGGCAATCATTTCCATACTGTTGTCAAGAAAACTTCTTGTAACCCATTACCCTCTTTTTTTTTAATCACTGTGCTTCCATGACACAATTAAGTACAATTAATAGGCAATTCTGTATTCAATATTCATGAAAACACTAAGGTGTAAAGCAGGGGCGGGTTCTACTTACCTTTACTACCAGTTCGCAATGGGGCTGCGCGTGTGTGCTCACTTCGCTCACGCATGCGCAGTCTTCTGCACAAGCGCAGAAGCATTTTGATGACGTCAGGGTCAGTGGGCGGAGCCTCCCACCGGTTTTACTACCAGTTCTATAGAACCAGTGCAAACCGGGGGCAACCCACCCGTGTAATGTAGCAGGATGGTAGATCTAGCTGGCAGATCCGTGCTGGACAAAGTCGGGCAATTGCTTGACAAAAGTAGACATACAGAAATTCCCTCTAGTGGTCAACTGAGATCCGATAACCCTAGAGAACATAACTTGTCAGTTGTTAATTTGGGAAAGGAGGAATGGTAATGCATCTCACATATTTCTTCTCCGGAATCTCCCCATGTTAAGCTGAATTGTGATTTATGGTAGCCTTCTAAAAATAACTTTTCATGGACTGATCCATCTGAAATATATTTGCACAGGAGTTATCTGGGTAAAAAAAGGAGATATCTATGGTAAACAGATAATTGATGCTAGCTCTTGCCAGTGCTGATCACCTGCTGAGGTAGAAGAGTGGAATATTTGATTTTAGAAGTTCTTGGTAGATTTGTTCCCCGATGTGAAATGCTGATACCCAATAGGATCAGTGGTGGGTTGCCCCGGTTTGCACCGGTTCTATAGAACCGGTAGTAAAACCGGCGGGAGGCCCCGCCCACCGACCCCAATGTCACCAAAATGCTTTTGCGCATGCGCAGAAGAGCGCGCGTGTGGCCCCACTGCGAACCAGTAGTAAAAGTAAATAGAACCCACCCCTGAATAGGATGTCAATAATGTTTAATCTCTTGGTTTTCATTGAACATTTTATGTAATATTATATGGATAACTGCCACAAAGCTCCCTCTCCATGTTTCAATATAGACTTTTTGCATTGAAGACTGAGAAGTAAACAACAAAACCACACCATCCTGGAAGACAACTGTAAATATAAATGAATGGATTTATTCATGTAATTCATCAGGAGTTGAGTTCCATTTAAAGACAATATTGCATACTCCTGTTGTACTGCTTTAATTTATATTATCTATTTGCATTTCATGTATATTTTTCCAGTGGCTTACAAATTCTGTTCTAAGGAATGCTGGGTTCTTTGAGGACTAATCAGATAGTCCTCAAAGATAGATTCAATATAGGTAGTCTTCAATTTACAACTACAACTGAGACCAGAATTTCCAATCATCAAGCACCCACATTTTATAAAAAAAATATTTTTATTATGTATTTTCCTTTTCCATAATGTTTCCATTTCTGCAACGGCAGTGTACTGTTTGTATCAAATCTATTTTAAATACATGTAGTTTTATGCACACCATAATTATAACCATTTTCCTCATTATACATACAATATAATCTTCCTTTCTAATTGCCCTATACAATTTAATCTATAATTTAGTATAATCCAGTGATAATATTGCTTACGGTATTATTGTTTAGATATATATTTACTTTTATTTTATTGATTGTCCTTAATTATAAATAACTAACTTCTACTTCTATTTTCTAACCATTTATAAAATAGGTCCCAAGTTAGATAGTACTCTCTTTCCTCTTTATCCTTAATTTTCATCGTTAAACTGTCCATTTCGGCACAGTCTAATATTTTCTTTATTACATTTTCATCTATAGGTATATTTTTGTTTTTCCAATTTTGTGCATACATAATTCTCGCTGCTGTTATCACATGTAATATTAAATATGTAATTCTTTTATTATATTTTCCCAATAATATAACTAGCAAGAACAATTCTGGTTTTAAATCTATTTGTTGTGTTGTCATTTCATCTAACCACCTTTTTATCTTTAACCAATATTTTTTTGCCATTGGACAGGTCCACCACATATGGTAATAGGAACCTGGTATCTGTTTACATTTCCAGCACTCTGGAAATGTTTTGGAACATCTTTGCCATTCTTGCTGGTGGCAAATGCCATCTGTAGAACATTTTGTAAAGGTTTTCTTTATATGTTGTTGACAATTGGCAAAAACTTTGGGAAAGAAACTACAAACTAATGATGTTATCAAGCACCCAAATTTTGATCACATAATCATGTGGATGGTCTGACAGTTATAACTGCAAGGACTCACTTTTTTTTTCTGTGCCATTGTAACTTGTAACTAACACTGCAAAAAAAAACAAATAGAATGTGTAATACAGTAAAAAAAATTCTAGAAATTTATGTTTGGCTATTGCTTTTTTTTCTTCAATATCAAATCCTTATGGCTCACAAGGGCTATCATGAAGTCTAGACGTATCCATATAAACAGAACCTATGCATCAGACCATGTCAAAATAGATGCAGCAGTATATAAATTTAAACTGATGTGCCCAGATAGAACTCCTTGGCAGAAATGGGAGTGGCCAATCATCTCCAGGCCTTACTCCCGAGTCATCCCTTTTGTTTTAACTGTTCTTGCTTTCTGGCAGCTCTGCGCATGTGAACACTAGGAACAGGCTCCTCCTGTTCCTCTGCCTCTCTGATGTCTGACTCTGGAGGCTCCGGAGTCCGCGTGTAACTCCCAGGTGGCCCTGGTCCTATCTCTGCCTCTGACGCAGAGCCCTCATCCGAGCCTTCCCCAGACTCCAGGACTGGCCCATGTTCCTCCCCAGCCTCCTCAGTGTCCGACTCCGCTGCCAGCTGCGCAAGCTGCTGGCGGACAACAGTGATACCGCTAAAGTCCTGAATGGTTTGTATTAATTCTTGAAAAAAAATATCATTTTCCAGCCACAGATATTTTTGAAAAAAGACTGAAACATCTGACTTACGGTAACCTTCTGAAGGGCTGGAACTTTTCCATGGCAACTCAGACAAGATGAAAATGGGTATTCGTTCTTTACCTCCCTGAAAATATTGAGTCAAATGGAGCTCGGCCAGGCCTTGTGGAGGGTTCAGTAATTGACCTAGATCTATCATCTGTAATGCCAAACTGCGAGAACAGAGAACTTCGTCGATAAGCTTAACTTTACAATTTCCAAGGTGATGGTATTTGTCTCCACTTAAGCCAGATTCTTGATGTTATGTTAATGCACTCCTTGTGCCAAACCATATATTGTGGAACTAGCATCTCATAAAATTGCCTTCCGGTTTTGAAATTAATAGCATTCATTCAGCAGATGGGGGTAATGTCTAAAGAGTTTCCAAAGGCTGTGATTTTCACAGGGAAGATAATAAAAAACTCTATTTGAAAAAAAGTAATTAATAGTTGCAACACATATATGGTGTAGTGATTTGCAGGGCATCTTCTCCATTATTTCTGGCCATCTAGAATCCTTTGAGCATATCTTCGTTCTTCTCCTCCTCCTTGACAGCTCTGAAGATAACCAGCAATGGGTGTGTTTTCTTTCCACAGACCTGAAACTGGACAGATTTGTTTTAGCTTCCCTCAGAATGTAACAGGTTTCTTAGTTATCCTTTTATGATTCAGCTGTTGGCCTCAGCCACTTGCAAGTCCTCCCCCCCCACCACTGACTTTGTGCTTGTTTCCATGACTACATTGCTGAGCTTTTAAGTTGTTCATATTGTTCTGATGAGAATATTTAAGCTGCTGCACGGGAAAAAAATAGTTTAATCCACAATTTAGTTTAGTGTTCCTGTATATCCTCAACCTCCCTCCCTCTCCCTCCCCGCACTACCATAAAAAGGTAGTTTATGTTCTAGCAATAGCTGGTGCCCATTTATTCTACTGCATTTCTTTCCATGAGCCTTACTGAATGGGATTTTCTGCAGCTGTAGTATGCTAATATCCAGACGGCTACAGTTTTCCTGGACTGGTAGTAAGGTGGCCTTCCTTAGTGACAAGTTAGCAGAGTGATCTGCCACAATTATTGAAACATGATGTGCGTAAGGATGGCAGGTCCTATTTTTCTGTTTTTCTGTTTTCCTTTGGTTGCCTTGATTGAACTTTAACAAGGATCTGTCTAAAAACCTGTCTTTGGTTTGAGTTGTTCTGTAAGTCTGCTGATGACCAAATGCAAAATTGTTATTTGGACTGTTTGCATCTCAGTAAGAGAAAAAAAATAAAGCAAGTAAAAAGTCTGAATTCTCATTATGGAGAGCAAATGTGACTTTGGTTTCAAACAAGACACCTGAGGAGGCGTATTTCCCTCAGGAGGAGTCACCACGATGTTTCCATATGTATGTGTGAATGTCAGGATGTTTATTCAGAGACGGCACCCACTGAGTTCAGACTGCAATTGACAGCCATCTGGACATCACTGAACAAACACAGAGTTGTGTTGTCTGTCTTGATTTGGTCAAAGCATAGCGCAAATGTTAAACACCTGTTGGTTCATTTACATTACAAATGCTGCTGTTCCGGAAAGTTGCAGGAATAGCGTCAAGATCATTGAAGAAGGAAAACAGTTTTGTTGCTCTGCTTAGTCTGTAGTATTTGTGCAATATCCACACAATTACAGCTTTGAACATTAACAAGAACAATGTTGATTTCAAGAGAGATTTCACAGTATGTATTTTGTTAAGGTTTTCAAAAAAATGTCAGTAATCAACACCAGTGTACTTCAAATATTTGCCAAAAAATATATTTTTTACTTGTTGCTTTCAGCCTTATTTAAGAACATCAGGCTCTTAAACACAGAAAGAAGAAAAAAATGCAGCAAGATCCAGGAGACAAGGCATCTGAAAGAGGTTACCACTCAGAAAGGAGCTATGCAGTCTGGGATTAACTTTTTTTTTTTTTTGCATTATTTTATTTAAGTGATTTATATGGCCATCCATGTCACAACACTGACCCATGTGACAGTGATTGGTAGAAAAGGATGATGGATTGCAGCATAGGAGGAGGGGGAAGTAGGAGACCCCCTGCTTATTAGGATGATGTAGTCAAAAGCTCCTTCAGAAATGTGTTGAAAATTGCTATTTTGAGACAAGTCTGTAAAACATCCTAAAATAGTTTTCATGTAGCTCAGCCTGATTCTCCAAAACTTCCAAACCTTAATTGGGCTTTAAAGGAAATGCAGTACTGTATGCGACCGTTATGTCTGGCTTCAGGGTTGTCATCCACCTAGATGGTTGTTTTTGTAATTATCGACAACTAATTGTGACTCACTTCATTAGCAACAGTGGGTTGGAATTTGTTTTTGACTAAATTAAACATTTCTCCTTTGAATGCAGCAGAGTTATGTGTATGGTTGATTCAGAGTTCCTAAGGGAGTTATATAATATGTTAATCAAAGGTGATCAGAGGTGTTGGGAGCCTTAAACATTTTTATAGAAGAAAATTCTAAGTTCTAAAACATATAGAATAGGCAACTTACTACTTTTCCTGCTTCCTTCTCCATTTCCCAAATGGTTCCTATCTATAGCCTCCCCTCTCCACTGGAGTTAGAAATGCTAGGACAAATAGGCACATGTGCCTTTTAAGTATCTTGGACTACAATTCTTTGCCACTGGGTTAAATACATAAGGAATATGGGTACTATAATCCAGCACATCTGCCAGAAATAGGAATAGCAGGTAAAGAGTAAATTTGGAACTCTAGAGCAGAGGTGGGCAACTATGCTCCCGTTACAATCTGTGGACTTCAACTCCCAGAATTCCAGAGCCAGCATGACTAGCTCAGGAATTCATAGTCATAAAGGGGCCAGAGTTGCTCATCCCTTTTCTAGAGAGATCCTTGGGGATGAGATAGAGCAGAGAAAAGGTTGTGGGGAAAGAGTTAAGCATCCTGCCTCTTTAAGTGTTCCCAAACTTCTCCCTCAAAGCCAAAATTTTTATTTTTGGAAAAGCAGTACCAGTGTTTTGCCACCCACAGTTCAGTGGTGAGATTCAATTTTTTTTACTACCGGTTCTGTGGGTGTGGCTTGGTGGGCGTGGCATGGCTTGACGGTTGTGGCTTGGTAGGCATGGCAGGGGAAGGATACTGTAAAATCTCCATTCCCTCCCCACTCCAGGGGAAGGATACTGCAAAATCCCCATTTCCTCCCAATCAGCTGGGGGACTCAGGAGGCAGAGAATAGATGGGGGTGGGGCCAGTCAGAGGTGGCATTTACCGGTGCTCCAAACTATTCAAAATTTCCCCTACTGGTTCTCCAGAACTGGTCAGAACCTGCTGAATGCCACCTCTGCCACAGTTGCATGAAAGCAATAAAGAAGGCTCTTCTAGAGATGTTCCTCAAGCAGTGTTGATTGGATGAAAAAGAAAGGTAAGAAGCTTAAAGCAGGGGCCTTGGGTAAAAGGAAGAAGCCAGGAGGCTTTTATTTCTCCTAGATCATTGCTTTGGTATTGCCATAAGCATGATCTGGTCTTTCCAAATTGCTGGTCAAATGAACCAATGGGCTGGTGCTGGTGATAACGGCAAAAAGGAAGGAGAAAGACCAACCCTTGAAGTTCCAGCTACTCAAAAGTCCAGTGAGTGAGCGAAACAGGACTTTGGCCTTGATGTCCTAACCAATTTTGGTTGAATCAGGTTGGCATAATATTATTTTAATATAAAGTGTCTTGCTTTTCCATTTATTTAATATTCAGCAAAAGAAACAATTACCATGACAACATTTTTTTCCCCTGGCGCCTATATAGGAGAACATGCAATTGAACAAGCCTCCCACACAATGTCACAAATTTCCACGTTGTAAGCATCTGCATTTATACATGTAAAAGAGAATACTGTAGTTCAAAGAATTTACATGTTCTCATATTACTATGTTATCAAACCCATAAATGCATCTTCCCTTCTTTTTCCATGGTTCATCTCCACCCTGCTGAAATCTTAACAGTGGTTTGTGCCACCCTCATATCTCCAACTTCAAATTCCTGACAGAAATCCCATATTATGCAAAATACATCCCGGAAGATTCCCGTCTTATCCTATTTTAAATGCATAAATATTTAAACTTAAATTGAACATTTTAAATAAAATTGCTTAGGGCAATACACTTTTCACCGTTTGCATTATGCCATTGCTGACACTTTAAAGGAAAATGTGGAGGTGCACATGAAATGCAATTATAGTTTGTATTCATAGTACAAGTTGCTGAAACAATCCATGCATGGTCCTTTTGTTTTTAACCATGTTCTGTTGCATAGGGGTATTTTAGAAACAACTAACTGGGAGAAATAAAAATGCAGCTGATGACATTTGGTAGTATTGATGCAGACATTAAATTCAGGTTTCTCATATAATGTTCAGCAAAAGGATAGTGACCGAAATAAAGTGTTTTAAGCATTCAAATTCTAACTTTTAATGTACAGTTTGACCCAGAATAATTGCCTGAACACAAGGATTTCTTTTTAATGTAAGATTTATTTGGAAAGAGAAATCATGGATGCCTGTGAAGAGGGTCTTGGAGAGCTGGGAACTCAAGACTTTACTAGGGCATATTTCTAGCTTCTTGGGATTCATTAGCTTTATTCTGAATATTATACATTAATTATACATTAATTAGTTTTTTTCCATTCAGGACCAGATTGGTTACTGAACTTTAATGATACTTTTATTCACAAATATTTCATATACCTTTGCCCCCAATAAGGTTTTAGATAAGCTAATTGTATTTGGACTTTTTAGGGGGAGGGTATTAAATTACCTTTTCCTTAATTACCAACATGATGACATTTACCTGGAAAGAGTGTTGTACAACCATTTTTTTATTGAAACATTTCTATACTTGCTAGAATCTATAGGAAGAATCTTTGAAAAAGCAATTGACAGGCTTGATCAGAATTCAGATATCATAGAATCAAAAGTTGGTGCTATTTGCTTTACATTTTCCAAACTGCTATTAGTTTATATCATCTAACTTAAAACAATTTTTACTCAGTTTAAAGCCTTGAAAGGCAGAAATATTCTGGACCTGTGTGTATTTCCGTTTTTGAACAGTACCTTTCGCTTCCGATTTGAGTGTCTGATGCTGACCAGAGATGCATGATTTGGTTACACAGATGATTTATTTTCTCCTCTATAACTGATAAATTATATATTCTAGCAAAAAAACAGCTAATTTGCTGTTCCAGAGAGAGCTGGGTGTTGTTCCTTCTGGTCTGCTGCATGATGTTGCAAATCCTTGATAGTGCTTGGAACAAAAAGGGCTGTTGAGGCTTTGGATTGGATTGCTCCTATGCATCTTGTCACTCCCATGGTTTACGGAGAGAGATGTAACAGGAGAAGAGATATCTAGGGTGCTCATGAAGGACGAACACATATCAAACATGGCTGAATATGGGTGAGAGATGCTATTATGGCCTACCTTGGGGCGGTACTTCTCCATCCTTATTGCATCTTCAGATGGCCACCCCACAGCTCTTTTTAAGGTGATATGAGCCATCTTGGGTTATGGGACCCCGAGAAAACTTTTGTAGGGCTGTGTGGAGGGATTTGCTCAAAATTGCTCCAGATTCTCTTGCAGTTGGATGCTTGCCTTGTTGCAGGTTCAGAGGAGATGCCTAGAGCAAGAGCAAGAGCATTTAGACTTATATATCACTTCAAAGTGCTTTACAGCTTTCCCTAAGTGGTTTACAGAGTCAGCATATTGGCCCCAATAATCTGGTTCTCATTTTACCGACCTCGGAAGGATGGAAGGCTGAGTCAACCTCGAGCCAGTTCAAATCAAACTCCTGATGGTGAGCAATGAGTTAGCCTGCGCTGTACTGAATTCTAACCTCAGTGTCTCCATGGCTCTTAGAGGGAGTCTTCTTCAGGAACCTGTTGGACCTGAGAAAGTGGTCAGAATCTTTAGGACTGTGAGCTGAGTCACAAGCTCCTTAGATCCATGCCCCTTTTGGCTTGTGAAAGCAGCCCACAGAGTGTCATATGACAGGGTCCTAGCTGTGAAGAATTATTTGAGTGAGGGAGTTGTTCCTTTATTTCTTAAAGAGACCTTGGTTCAGATCCTCCTCAAGAAGCCATCACTAGATCCCAGAATACTGGGCAATTTTTGCCCAGTATCCGACCTCCCCTTTTTGGGAAGGTAGTTGTGCAGCAATTTCAGAAGATCCTGATGAAGCAGATTATCTGGATCTTCTACAGTCAAGTTTCAGAACTGGGTATGGAATAGAAATGGTATTGGTCACACTTTTGTGTGATATCTGGCATGGGCAGAATGGTGGTAGTGCATCCATCCTTGCCTTACTTCACCCCTCGGCAGCCTTCAATTCATCAAACACAGGATCCTTCTTGATTCGGACTGGGTGGCATGATGTTGTGCTGGTTCATTTCTTATTTCTGGGGTTGATTCCAGTTGGTGGTGATTGGGGAGGAGGGATCCTACTCCTGGTACCTACCCTGTGTGATGCCACAGAAATCGGTGCTCTCTCTTATTCAATATCTATGCAAGCTAACTGGGTGAGCTCATCCATTACCATAGAGGGAGGTGTCATCAATATGCTGAGTACATTCCTTTGGTCATTTGGGGAAAAGTTGGAGAGAAAGAATTGCTATAATGAAGAAGTTATTTCTATCCAATGCTACAAAAGAACTGTTCTTACACCTGCTTTGTAGGGAGTTTCCCAGATGTTTATCTAATATTAGAGTCTAATGTACTCAGTCCAAAAATGTGTGATAAGGATCTATGTAGCACTAGATTCTTAAAACAGTAGAGCATTAGGGAAGGAAAAAAGGATTTCTGAAGAAATAATCAGGAACTCTTGTTAATATTTGAAATGTATTAATTTTCTAATCTTTTTGTCTCTGTCTACTTTTTAAAAAGATGCTTTAACATACAATAATAGAGAAGAAAACAAAAAAAAAACCCTATAAAAAAAGAGAATACAGCCCCTACTTTTAAAGACTGATAAATTATTTGGGAATCCAAGTAATCAGTTCTAAGACCTTTATGGATACTATTACCATTGGTGGGTTGCTACCGGTTCACCCTGGATCGGTAGTGGCAGCGGCGAGAGGCTCCACCCACCTGCCTGGACGTTTCTGCGCATGCAGTTCATGCGCAGCAGTGTGTGCAAGCACGCGCGCACCCACAAGCGAACCAGTAGTGATGGGTTTTGAATCCCAACCCTGATTATTACATAAACATCTGCTATGATGGCAAGGTCTTGATTCTTGTTTTAGTCAAAATTCAGTGATACTGATGCTGAACTGTAAAATGAAAATGTAGACATTATCAATATATGAAAAACTTCAATTTAGAAAGCACAAAGTATAGCAAAGATTATTTTATTATGATGGAAGGTCAGTGTCACCCTCAACATAAAATCTTTGACTTGTGTTCATTCTCTGCTTATGGACTGTGCAATGGAAAGATTGGGCAATATTATCCATGTGGTAAAGGTTTAACATTTTAATAAACTGTGTTTTAAAAATATGTGTAAATGACATGATTTCTACTTAAAGTGGTATCCAAACAGACCTTTAAAAAATCTTATCACATTGAACTGAAATTCACAAACAAGATACATTTGCATATATGTGTATTAACCATTTCAATCTTGGCCAATTATTTACAGACTAAACATGACAAGTACAAAGGTTAGTCTTAGCTTGGGAAAGCTCAGCAAAAGAATATGTTTTTGATCCAGATTTTGTTCCTGCTTTTTTGTTGACAAGAAAGCTGCTGTTCATGGAGAGTGGTACTAAATCTAAACCTGTATTACTTTAGCATGTTTGACAGATCAAATCACCATAAATTTTTATACAAATCTTTAGAAGAAGACCCTACAATTATAGACTCGTATCTGGACTGATTTTTGAGATATTTTGTAAGAAAGCATAAGCATCTCTGTAAAGCAGAAAACACTGTTTTGCTACCGAAGTCCAATACTTTCCCCCTTAACATAGAAAATAAGCTATTCTGAACCAGTTTTTAAAATAAGAAAAAGGTCCAGTTTATAAACAAAAATAGATCTATTGAAATTTATATCTAGTTCATTCATAATTCTTTACTTTGTACCAGCTCTTTTGTAATCTTAATACTTAAAATGTTCCCAAGTGATTTGCTATTAAATTTACCGAGATTATAGCTGTAATCTGTTCTTTTGTTGAAGAGGGGGGCACTGGTGGCCACCCTTCCCACTTATCAAGTGGTGGTATTTGTAACTGGCTATTTGTACATCCTTTGGTCAGCTGTGGCATATTAAGGACCTATCCTCACATTATCCTTATCAGCAAAATAAACATGAGACTTCAGGCCAATAATAAGAATTCACACTGTAGTTTCTAGGCATCAGTCACTTCCTTGGAAACAAGAAGTAGGAAGGAAGGAGCGATGTTGCTACAAGAACTCAGAAGATACACTTTGTTAATGAATAAAACAATGAGAATGAGAAATACAGACATAAAGTACCAGCAGCAAAAAAATGAGTTATGTAAGCCTTGCCATATGAACATGCTTGAGTACTATTAACAAAACTGCAGGCATTTATTTTTTATCAAGTTGAATATACATTGTTGACAACGAAGCCTTAATTTACATTGTACCAGTGAAGTGTTATATATCTTCAATTTACAGCATCTGTAAATATTTCCTGATAAATAATATGTGATTCAACTGAGATCTTTCAGCTGTTGTTGCAAATAGTAAATGCAGTCATAAGCCACTTACCAAGGAAAAAGCCCCAATATAGCATTCCAATCTCTTACTTAGACATAAGTAGGTTTACATCATAAATCCCTCAGTTATATGGGAAAAACTGTATTATGGTATAAATTTGGTTACTCCTCATTTTAAAGCTTTTCCATTAACTGAACCAACCCTTCATTTTTGGTACACAAGATGCTCTTCCCATCTTGTTGAGTGTTACCTACTTCTTCTTTCATTTTTGTCTTTAAAAGCATGTATTTCAAAGTTGCCCTTTCTGACTATTTCCTTTTATTTCAGGATGTTTGTTTCAGTACTTTATTAGTTCTTTTCTAGTCCCCCATGAATTTTGTTTAGAGCTATTGTTGCTAAATATTTTTCTAGCTCTAGGAGGTCTAGGAGAATCATTCCAATGATTTACTATAATCTTTTCAGGGGATGCCTTTAGATGAAAAATAATTATTTTGTAATAGGAAGTTCTGTTGGCAAATGTGATGTTTTTTTTTTTTTAATTTGATTTATATGCCGCCCTTCTCCCGAGATTCAGGGAGGCTTACAATGCGTTAAGCAATAGCCTTCATTCTTTTGTATATTTTATACAAAGTCAGCTTATTGCCCCCACAAACCGGGTCCTCATTTCATCTACCTTAGAAAGGATGGAAGGCTGAGTCAACCTTGAGCCTTGGAGAGATTCGAACCAGCAGAAATTGCAGGCAGCTGTGTTAATAACAGGGTGCATTAAACCACTGTTTATCAGAGTTGCCACCACTTTCCTCACTATTGCCACACCAAATTGTATTGGTCTCATCAGAATTTTCCACAAAATTTCCTTGGCAAGTAAAACACATATACAGGTAGTCCATCACTTATGACCACAATCGTGCCCAAAATTTCTATTGCTAAGCGACAGTTGTTAAGTGAATTTTGCCCCATTTTATGACCTTTCTTGCCAGAGTTGTTAAGTGAATCACTGCAGTTGTTAAGTTAGTAACAAGGTTGTTAAGTGAATCTGGCCTTCCCATTGACTTTGCTTGTCAGAAGGCCGCAAAAGGGGATTGCATGACCTTGGGACACTGCAACCGTCATAAATATGAGTCAGTTGCAAGCATCTGAATTTTGATCATGTGACCAGGATGCCATAACAGTCATAAGTGTGAAAAACACTCATAAGTCACTTTTTTCAATGCTGTTAAAACTTTGATCATCATTATGTGAACTGTTGTTGAGGACTACCTGTACTTTCAAATGTTACATTCAAACGTTATACACACACACATGTGCTGCTTGTGTGTTGGAAGCAGCCTGTTTTACAACTGTGAAGTTATTAATACTAATTTGAATCAACATGCAGTTAGAGCAGTCCATTTCAAGGACCATACTTCTGGCACAATTAGAACATTTCGACCGATTATCTAGTGTACAACACTATAAAAGTTGCCTGTTTTTCTCCTGGGATCTTACAGCAGGCTGTTGTGATCTGCCAGCAGCCTGTGGAGCTAGCAGCGGAGTCGGACAGTGAGGCGGCTGGGGAGGAGCATGGGCCAGTCCTGGAGTCTGGGGAAGGCCCAGACGAGGGCTCTGTGTCGGAGACAGAGATGGGGCCAAGGCCATCTGGGAGTGATGTGCGGACTCCGGAGCCTCCAGAGTCGGACATCAGAGAGGCAGAGGAACAGAAGGAGCCTGTTCCTAGTGCGCGCATGCACAGAGCTGCCAGAAGGCAAGAGCAGCTAAAGCAAAAAGGATGACTCAGGAGTAAGACCAGGAGATGATTGGCCCCTCCCAGAAGGCTTAAAAGAGCAGCAAAGGCTCTTGGGCTCTTTGTAGGAAAGCAACGTTGCTAAATCTGTTTTCCAATCAGCATTTCTGAACTTTGTGAGGCTTTGCCAAGAAAGGCCTTTGGCAGGGTGCCAAAGAAGATAAAGGTTTGTGATAAGCCCGAATGACTTTTTCTGAAGGACTTGTTTTGGAATTAATTTGGACTAAGCTGGGAATGAAGTAATTCTCAGATGTTATAATAAAATAGTTTTGTTTGAGAATAATTGTGTCCTGTAATGACTACGTGAGCCTAGGTCACAACAAAGGCCTCCCAAAATTTTTGTACTGTACTGTTCACTTCTCACACTGCCTGCTCAATGCTCCCTCTGTCATTCTGAATCATTTGGGCACCAGAATCAGTACTAATTCAGTTGTTCCCACTAGATGCATCTCCATTCCAGTTTTCTTTGTGTAATATGGATTATAAACCAAGTTATAAATAACTACTATATAGCAGTATCCCATGAGTTATTTTTCATTTAGAAAAAGTTTTAATGAAAAAAAGCCTCAGGAGAATGGACTTTGTCATTTCTTGATATGGTGGAAGCTCATCAAGATACCTGACGCTGACTATAAAAACCTAAATAGAGAAAAACATTTGGCCATTAGGTAACGGGAGAAAGGAATATGTTCTTTATTAATATGCAAGAAATAATATGCATATGTTTCAATTACAAGTGGCTTTTTCAGACGATATAATGATTGGTATCATGAGTTAAACCAACTCCTTGTCTTGAAGAAGTTATATTATTCTTCAATGAATTATTTAAAAAGAGATTCTAAAAAAATTAAGGATGCTCCCTTTTTGTTTTATAACTCAGGGGAATCTTTCATTGATCTTTATTGATTCGTAAATCTTTCACAGACAACCCCCAAACCTGAATGCCCTATGTTTCAGGTACACACCACTGTATCCAGATGTATTGGCAGCAACTCAGAACTCTTTGATTCATAATCAAAAGTCCTGAATTTGTTCAAAGGGGCTTATCCATCCTTTCACAGATGCAGCTTTATGACTTAACCCAAATGATTCAAGTTTGACTTTTCTAATATTTCCAAGTCTAAGACAAAATAGATATTTCTTCATTCTTAAAGCAGTTGCCGGAAAGACCCACACACACTCACACCCTCTCTCTGTATAAATAATGTCATATTCAGCACATGAGGTATACCCATTTCCCAATTCCTCCAATGTTGTAGCAAAGGTATTAAGAAGATTATAAAATCAACATCCCATTTTAAAAAACAAAGTATTTTGAATGCACTGTTAATATAAATGCCTCTTTGAAATTTCTTTTGATGTTATGAGATGCCGTTCATATAACAGCAGGTCTTCTATTTTCTTCTTTTATCCTGTGTTCAGTCTGATTTAGGTTTTCCTTTTCCTTCTTCTATACCTGATCACAACAACAACAACAACAACAACAACAAAAGAACAGCTTTTGAAATGCTTGTGTAAACAAGAATGTGAATATTGTTATTTTTCTTCTGCATAAATTGTTTTTAATTTACTGGTCTTCCCAATAAATGAGAAGAGCTATGTTAGTCTATTGCAGGGGTGTCAAACTCAATTTCATTGAGGGCCGCATCAGGATTGTGTTTGACCTTGGGGGTCTGGGGTAGGTGTGGCCAGGGTGGGCATGGCCACCTTGACATCACTCGTGTCAGGGGTGCCTGTGGTGGCCGAGTGTTCTGCCAGCAAAAATGGGCTCCCGAGCTCCGTTTCTGGCTGCAAAAGCCTCCTACAACCCTCTGCCAGCAAAAATGGAGCTCGGGACAACTGTGTGCAGCCCTCACAAGCTCCGTTTTCGGCTGCAACAGCTTCCTGCAACCCTCTGCCAGCGAAAACAGAGCTTGGGGGACCGCACGCGGGCCTTGAGTTTGATACTCCTGGTCTATGGTAAACAAAAATCAGGAGTAGTCTGATAGTTCATTTTGAGTAACATAGTTTATTAAAAGGCAGAAGTTTTTTAGTTGACTTTATCAAATCAAATTGTTGATCTAAAAAGGTGCCTACCAAGACTCTGATTTTTGAATATTAACAAAACACAAAGGTTCCAACCAAATATTTTTATTGATAAATTTCAATAAAAATATTTCTTTCATATATTAACCTGCATCCCTTGGAAACAGTTTGAGGTACAATAGTAAGACTTAGAATGGTTCGTCTGTGAACAAGCTACATTTTATTCAGATTTTAAAAATTAACAATGTATTTTTCTAAAAAGTAAAAAAAAAGTAATGTTCTTATATCTTATAAAAAGATATATATTTATATCTTATTATATATAACTAACAAACGATAAGTACATTTTCTGCTATTCTTTTAAGTTATAATACTACAACATACTTTTATCAGCAAGGAAACATTCAGCAAATAGTTGATATAGTTAAATCCTTGATCCAAATTGTTCTCCATTTCAGGGCTTCTTGCTAACTCTAGAAATGTTTATTCAGGAGGCTTTCTCTGAAATAAATATGTGTAGAAATGCAGCTATAGTATGAAGCCTAATTCATTTTAATACTGCTATTCTTTCTTTTTACTTTTTTTTGGTATAATTTTATTGAGTTGAAAAATCCCAATAATTATAAAAATGATCATCTAGAGACTGCCATTATTATACCGTAATATGCAAGGAAATGTGACCCTTTCTTTACCCTTTTAATTGCTAGGTGTGGAGAGCTGGCTACCTTAAAATTCTAATAACTATGGGCTCTTTTTAAAGATGTTCATATTCTGGTTTTGATTATCGCAGGCATGCAAGGGAATCTGATAGTAATGAAATACATAATAAGAAAACAATTGAGGTTGGTTAAAACCAATAGTTTAAATACAGTGAGCTGTGTATTACTGACAAACTCAAAACAATCAAATTGCTGTCAAAGGTTTAAGAAAACAAACAACAGCATGGCTCTAAGAGCACATTTTGGCTTTGGCTACTACAGTTGTGCCAATTTCTGGTCTTCTGTTTTCTTTGCTGCTGGAGGAACATTTTCCACTGAGTGGTTTAAATATCCACAATTTTATTTGCCTTTTATAAAAAGGTCATCTAAGCTTTGTTAAAAAATATTTCATTGCGGATGGATCCAGTGTTCGAAATCCTAGCATCCAGGCTTGTGAATCAAATCTGGCCTGGAGAATAGGGCATTTTTATTTTTTATTTTGCTCACGTTAGTGGTTTACTTTGGAAAAACCAACTGCAATTTATTCTGTTCTGGTATTTAAACATAACTCTTGAAAAAGAAAAAAAATGTTCAGATTAAGAATTTCCATTTGTGGAATTCTTATTTTTGTCATCTTGTTTCCTACATCTGGCATGTACACATTGCATTATTTTAAGATATGTTAGGAACTCGCAAACTATTTAAAACACTATCTGACATGTATATTTCTGAATCTTCTTTCTGTGTGATCTGTGTGATCTGCAAGAAGATATTGATGAATATTTTCCCAATATTTTACATCAATCCCCAAAGTTAATACAATTAATACAAAGTTAATACAGTTAATACAAAGTTAATACAGTTAAGCAGTCTCTTCACAGATGCGATTAGGATACCGCTTAACTGAGTGTATTCATGGGTACATTCCAGGGGTGGGTTCTAGATTTTTTTACTACCAGTTCTGTGGGCGTGGCTTATTTTGTGGGTGTGGCTTGATGGTCATGTGACAATTATTTAGGATTTAGCAGAGGTACTGGTATACCAGGCTTTTAACTGCTTGCAGAGCTGTACCGATCTACCCATTTATTTTTTGCAGACACTGGTCTATCCATTTATTTTTGCAAGCACTGATCTACTCATGTATTTTTGCAGGCACTGGTCTACTCATTTGTTTTCTTTTAACACTGATCAGCTGTAGGATGGCCCTTTGAAGCCCCAGGGCAAGAGTTTAAACAGTTTTTTTCCCTCTAGCCATCAGCTGGGACTCAGGAGGCAACAATAGATTGGGGATGGGGCCAAATAAAAGGTAAGAATAACGCAGGGGGTGGGTGGGGGCGTGAGGGGTGGGTGGGGAGGCGAGGGGGGGGGCGGGGGCAGAACTGGTTCAGTGACGTCACTGTGGAGTGCTGCAGGGATCGGTCCTCTCGCCCCTTCTGTTCAACATTTATGTAAAGCCGCTGGGCGAGATCATCCGTGGCTTCGGGGTGAGATACCACCAGTACGCTGATGACACCCAGCTGTACATCTCCACCCCAGGCCACCCCAATGATGCCCTTGAAGTGATGTCCCAGTGCCTGGAGGCTGTGTGGATCTGGATGGGGAGGAACAGGCTCAAGCTCAACCCTTCCAAGACTGAGTGGCTGTGGCTCCCGGCATCCTGATATAGTCAGTTGACTCCATCACTGACTATTGGGGGCGAGTCTTTGGCCCCCACAGAAAGGGCTCGCAATCTGGGAGTCCTCCTGGATATGCAGCTGTCCTTGGAGGAACATCTGACGGCTGTAACCAGGGGGACCTTTTGTCAGGTTTGCCTGATTCGCCAGTTGCAGCCCTTTCTTGATCGGGATTCCCTGTGCACAGTCACTCATGCCCTCGTCACCTCTCGCCTTGACTACTGCAACGCTCTCTACATGGGGCTCCCCTTGAAGAGCACCCGGAGGCTCCAACTGGTCCAGAATGCAGCAGCGCGGGTAGTGACGGGAGCAGCATGGCGCTCCCATGTAACACCACTCCTGCGTGAGCTGCACTGGCTCCCAGTGGTCTTCCGGGTGCGCTTCAAGGTGCTGGTTATCACCTTTAAAGCGCTCCATGGCATCGGGCCTAGCTATCTTCGAGACCGCCTGCTGCTACCGACGACCTCCCATCATCCCGTGCGCTCCCACAGAGAGGGCCTCCTCAGGGTGCCATCAGCCAATCAATGTAGGCTGGTGACACCCAGGGGGAGGGCCTTCTCTGTGGGGGCACCTACCCTCTGGAATCAGTTGCCCCCAGAGATAAGGAGAATCCAAGACCTTAGTGCCTTCCGCCGTGCCCTTAAAACCCACTTTTTCCAGCAAGCCGGGCTGGCTTAAGAAGAAATTTTAAATGTTTTAATTGGTTTGTATTTTTAATTTTGGGCCAAATTTATATATATTTTAATTGTTTTTTAATATTTGTATTTTATGTTTTTTAATTCTGGCTGTACACCGCCCTGAGTCCTCAGGGAGAAGGGCGGTATATAAATTTAAAATAAATAAATAAAAATAAATAAATATCGTAACCGCTACTGGCTTGGGAGAACCGGGCCGAACCGGGAGGAACCCACCACTGGTACATTCATGTCATTTTATTAGCAACAATAGAAATGTTGTTTGCTCCTCTCTTCCTCTTGTATACTTAGACAAATTATTCCCTACTACTTCATGGAAATCTTCTATCAATGATGTTTACCTTCTTAAGCCCAGCAAGATTCTGCCACCTACTGAGAGACTTTGCTACTTCTTTTATAATTACAATCAACCAAAATAAACCAATGTTTGTATTTGCTTTTGAGATCTTCAGAACACACTTAAATGGCTTCATACAGCCTACTCCTATTCTACTTTATGGATGGGATGGGGTGAGTATGACTTTGTTATATTATATATACCCAGGGGATCTGGTTGAGTATTGATCAAACCCAGTAAAAGGGTTAATTCAATAATTAGATTTAGTATTTCGATGAGCATAGCCAGCATCAGTTAAGAAATCAACAAAAAGGGAAAAAGGCTAATCAGGCAGATGCTTTTAGCTACGAGCTAGCATTAAGTACCTCATTTGCTGTCCAATCCTGTTTGTAATAATAATATGTGAAATAATTATCATATTTACATTTAAAGAAATACTGGAGTTACTTTGCAAAAATATTTAAACAGTAATAGTAAAAGTATGACATATAATAAAAGTAACTAAAGTACGATTTTTTATCGCAATCTGATACTCACATTTTTGTGTATCCCATATGCAGTTGTTTAGTATTTCACCCAGCAAGTAAAAGGTATTTATCACTACAGTTACAGTGGCAAAGAAGACAATTTTAGCAGTTGAACCAAGGTAATCCAGAAGAGGATATACCCAAACCCCAGTCACATGATATATCCAACAGACCCTAAGAAAAAACACATACAGAAAATACTATTAATAATGAAGTATTCAATTAAAAACAAAATAAATAATTCACTTGTTTTCCTAAGGGCTCAATCCAATGCACGATTGCTCAGAAACAATTCACACAATGGGGTTTATTCCCAATTAAATTAGTGTAGGATTACAGCCTTCATAGACCCTATCCTGAGTAGGAGACAATGATTCTCTTCCTCCACAGAAGGACCTATAGACCTAACCCACTCTATGCATCAACTGTAATACTGTTTGATTTCCAATCAATATATTTTACATTACTTACAATCAAAGGCAACAAAAAGTGAGATATCTGTAGAACGCAAGGAAGATAATCACAACAGAGATAGGTTTGATTCGTTACCAAAACAAACAAGGAGAAGAACATAAGTTAAGTACAGAACCAATATATATGGCCCAGACACCTCCCTAATACACTGGAATATAAAAAGGGGAAGAGAAACAGCACAATTAAATTTAAAAATTCTGTTTATAGCCACTTTCAATAAAAATAGTTTTAGTCTCCCTATGAAGTTGATTCTTGACAGTCTGACGCATTTTCAAAGTTGTTGTCTATGTTGTGGCCCGCCAGACTCGGACGATGAGGAGGTTGGGGAGGAACTTGGGCCAGTCCTGGAGTCTGGGGAAGGCTCTGATGGATGCTCTGCGTCGGAAGCAGAGATAGAGCCAGGGCTGTCTGACATTTCCCAGCTGCCTTCGGAGTCAGAGTGGGGAAGAACAACAGCTGGGGCCTGTTCCAGATGTGCGTTTGCACAGAGCTGTCAGGAGAGGAGAACAACTGAGGAACAGGGGCCGATTCAGGAAGAAAGGCACACATGGATACTGAATGGCCTCTCCCTGGCTGGGGAAAAAATAGAAGCAAAAGGAGAGTGGTGGTTGCAGGAGACAACAGTTCTTATTTCTTTTAGAAGATTTGCTTATCGTGGTTCTTGCCTCAAAGACTTCTTGCCAGGAATTAATTTACAGCTTTGCGACTGGAAGTTCTCTCCCTGGCATTTATCCAAGGACTGATAAGGTCTGTTATTGCAATTAACCCTTAGAAAGATTATTGCCTGGACTTTTCTGTGTGTGAATGTCATAAATTCACAGTAGTTAAATAAAGAGGGTTTTTTCGGGACAAGGAGTCTGTTTCTTATTTCTGCTAAGGCTGGGTCAGAACAGTCTATATCAGGCCTGTGCAACACTGATATATTCAGATTTGAAGCCCAAAACGTGTGTGTGGGTGCTTGTGTAACACCTGTCTGCAATTCCATAAAGCAGCTGCATTTTTTTCTCAGCACTGAGCACTGAGAAAAGCTATCTGATTTCAGAGAGTGCAAGTGCAAGTATTATGTGTAACTTCCCTCAGGCTCTAAAACCTATTTTTGCCTTTGAAGCCACTGCAGAGATCCATTTCTTTCTATCCATGCATCCATGCTTCATTCAAAAAGGAATGAATGAAATTATTTACATAAGCTCATTAGAATTTCGATAAGTAATCTTTACTTCTTTACTGAAAAAAAGTTAGGAAGCTATAATGAAATAATTCAAGCGACTAAAACAAGATAGACAGATATAGATAGATAGATAGATAGATAGATAGATAGATAGATAGATAGATGGATGGATGGATGGATGGATGGATGGATGGATGGATGGGTGGGTGGGTGGGTGGATGGTAGATTCTATGGATAGAAACAAAATTAGCAATAGCAATAACACTTAGATTTATATACCTCTCCACAGTGCTTTACAGCACTCTCTGAGCAGTTTACACTGTCATCATATTACCCCCAACAATCTGGGTCTTCATTTTATTGACCTTGGAAGGATGAAAAGTTGAGTCAACTTTGAGCCAGTCAGGATCAAACTCCTGGCTGTGGACAGTTACTTGAAATACTGCATTTTAACCACTGCGCCACCACACATAACTTTTTGTCTTTTTTTTTCCTGCTTGATCCCCCCTTTGGTGTAACAGAATCAGTTCACAAAAAGTTCATAATGAGAAAATAAATCTGGAAACCAGCCTGAAGCTGCATAGAATGACCTATTTTTATTATATTTTAGACTACACACCAGTTTGCAATTGGTCAAGGTAGCTCTGTTGTTTAAAAAACAAGTTTGGAATCGCACATTCACAACTTTTGGATTAGACAATACAGATATAAGTGAACAGTGATTCCAAATTTAAGGTGAAACTATGTTCCTTAAATATGGGTTTTTTTGGGGGGGAAATAGTGTGGTGTGTCCCAAAATGCTTTGTATGAGAAACTCTCAGAAAATGTTTCCATCTGTTTCACTACTCCCTAATAAATCAAGATAGATGTGCTAAGCATATTTTCGAAAAAGCATTATTGAAATCAGTAGAAAATTTCTCACCCCTTTAATTGTGCTGTTATCAAGAGAAACTACATCTCTTATCTTAGATGTTACATTTTCCAATAGCAAAAATTGATACTTACCAATTTGTTAAGTTTTACTGCAGAAGCTTTGTATGTGAATATTCTGATTAATAGCACTTATTTTGAAGGGATGAAGGATAGTGGGGCTGAATTCATTTTTTAGAACACTTCTTTAAGATATAGTAATCTTATTCTCTAATTAATATTGTCTCTATGAACAATTTTTCAACAGAATTTGGAATAGATTTCTAGCTGGAAGCAGTATAGGATTAATCCTAGAGCCTTTGAACCCTGTAATCTATATCCTTGAATAAATTGTCACTGTTGCCTTCAAAGCCACATTACAAATAAGTGAAATATCATATTAACAATGAAAAAATAACTGACTTAAATTCTACATCAAATATAAAGACAGAACTATCTATGACTAGCCAGTTAGACCAGCTAAGATCTGCTGTATACAATTAGCCTCACTATCTTTCTCTTCTCTGGAAGAGTGGCATTAGCAATATTCTTGCAATGTCTATGTAGAGAATTGCAAAAGGTAGTGCTGCTGTCATGGAAACATTACCTGATGGCCTCTGTTGACGAGTTCTTTCCTCCTTGAATGCATGCTAACTCAATACTACACAATAATGGCTTGATCAACCTTAGGCATAAAGCTTCCATACAAGATTATTTGTTATTAACTCTAATGAATGCCTTCAACAGTACAATTGTTGTACTGCTTATTATTAGATAAGCAGAATGGAACATGCATTAAAATTCATTTTAGAGTCCCATGCTATAGCCATTTGGTTGAGTCCCTACCACTTTCCGGTCTTATAAAATAACAGGCAATTTAATATTGAATATGCCTGAGGGGAAAAAAGAAATGGTCTGAAATTCTAGTCAAGGTAAGCAAAGAGGAAAAAGGGGAAAAAAAGAATTTAAATGCACATATTTCACTTTTAATATGGGAACACAAAATGAAATTCTTGTTTCTTTGTAAAAGAGAAATCATAGCAATTTAACTTTTGCTTATAGACTAACAACATTTACTAACACTGCAAACTGTTTTCAGATATTCAAAAAACCTACTTTGCTACTGGATTATTCCCTGATTTCTGAAAATAGTCTTGGCCTAAAAAGAAATGCTTTTTGGCAAGTAAGGCAACAAAACCTACATGCTGAAATACTATGGTTTCAGAATCTGAAAGCAGGGGTTATAGCTTTGGAACTAGGAGGGCATATTAGTCTTCTCCAGAACTGATTTAGCTTTGGGTAGAATGGGGCAAAATTGTGATCTTGCATTATTTATACTTCTCCCTGATTCTATAGCTCATCCTTCTTCCAAGGAAGGTTTCCTTCCTTCCTTTCCTTCCTTCCTTCCTTCCTTCCCTTCCCTTCCTTCCACCATTTACAGACCTCAGCAGTTAAGCAACAAAAGGAATTAACAAAAAGTTCCTCAGCCAAACTGTGAAGACCAAAGACGCCCTTTTGCAATCCCCCAATTTGCATCTATTAGCTCGAAACTGGCCAATAAATCTCCTCAGAAACACAGTTTTGCCTCCATATGTCATCTAATTATGTCAGAGATGAAAAATGCAATACTTAATATTCTCATTTAAAAATTAGAAGGGTTTTTTTTTCATCTGTTCTCTGATGATTTCATTTCTTCTGAAAAGCCTTACAAAGGTTACAATTTGTATTTTCCTATTTTAATTAATACAGAAGATCAAAACTTTGGGTTTCTTAATCCTGTTTCAGATTCAGATACCAGCTTGAATTGGGCAATGTTTCATTTGCTTTGAGGTAAAGTGCTCTTCTGCGTAAATCCTCACATTGAGACCCAAGCTAACACTTTTACTTGAATACACTTCACTTTTGTGAAACCGAACGGTAAAAATTGATGAGAGAAATAGAAAAGTTATTTTTAATTGCGTTGGCTGGAAAAAGAGAGGGGCAGAGAACAAATTCCTAAACAATGCCTTATGGAAGGGGGTGGGGGGGGGAAGTCCCTAAAAATATATGCCATATAGTATCAGAAAAACCAGTGTGAAACTTTTTATCAAATCCTGCTTGGTAAGACTGAGATAGCAGTGATTAGATTACACAATGTGAAAATGCATTCCTTACCATAATATGTAGCAAACTGAAATAGTGCACACAGCAATCAGTCCGTAGGTCCTGCTGGGATATTCATGATGGGTCGTTCTCATCTCAATTAATATAAAGGGTAAGACAGTTGTATGCTACAATGAAAGCAAGATAGGAGAAAACAATTCATGCAAGCATTTTCTATAAATTTATTTATTAAGCAATTATTGAATTAGCAATAATAATTAGCTCTCTCAAGAACATTGCAATGGTCCCGTTAGTTCCAGCTATTCATTTTATTTATTGTTTACCCTTGGTTTTTTTTTTGTTTTTTTTAATTTGATTTATATGCCGCCCTTCTCCGGAGACTCAGGGCGGCTTACAATGCGTTAAGCCTTCATTCTTTTGTATATTTTATACAAAGTCAGCTTATTGCCCCCACAAACTGGGTCCTCATTTCACCTACCTTAGAAAGGATGGAAGGCTGAGTCAACCTTGAGCCTTGGAGAGATTCGAACCAGCAGAAATTGCAGGCAGCTGTGTTAATAACAGGGTGCACTAAACCCCTGTGCTATCAAGGCTCTTGTTCAACTTCCTTCAACCTAGCCAAGCATTCTTCTATTCCATTATCTATTCCCATCAACTTTTCAAAGTATATAAATTTTTACATGCTGATCATTTGGCCTTCTTGAAACTAATTACTATAACTTCTTTTTCTTGCTCTTTCTCAATGTCCAGCTTTCTGCAACCATAGGCTGCAGTTAAGTGACTTTTTAGAAATAACACCTGTTATTTAATATAATAGAATTGCTCACCAGCTCTTAAAAGTGCTGGTGGTAACAATGCAATAAGTAACATAAACTGAAGAACAATTATGTTTCTATTTTATATACACTGCTTCATAATCACTACTTTTTTTTGTAAAGACTGAGCCTAAACAGAATGTTAAGTTTCATGGTGTGATTTGTTAACTATTATATACAGGAGCATTAAGTTTTAAGTGATGTTTAGAGTCACAGTTGGCAACCAAATAAAAATCAGTATAAATACAGATTCAGTTGCAAGAATTGTAGTATGAAGTAGCAGTAGAAACAAACTTACTGGAAAAGAAAGATAGTAAACAAGAAACAAAGGGTTACTGTTGTCCCGTGCATAATAATAATAATAATAATAATAATTTTATTTCTATACCGCCCTTCTCCCGAAGGACTCAGGGCGGTGTACAGCCTGTTTAAAAAACACAAACAAAACAACAATATAAAATTTAAAATAATTAAATAAAGTGGCTCAGATTTAAAACCCCAATAAATTTAAATATCCCAATTTAAAAGCTATTGTGTTGTTAGTCCGGCCTGGCGGAATAATAGGGTCTTCAGTGCGCAGCGAAACGCCCGGAGATCGGAGATCTTACGAATTTCCGGGGGCAGTTCGTTCCACAGGGATGGGGCTCCCACAGAGAAGGCCCTCCCCCTGGGCGCCGCCAGTCGACATAACTTGGTTGACGGCACCCTGAGGAGACCCTCTCTGTGGGAACGGACTGGTCGGTGGGAGGCTATTGGTGGCAGGAGACGGTCTCGGAGGTACCCGGGTCCTATGCCATGGAGTGCTTTAAAGGTGGTAACTAACACCTTGAATCGCACCCGGAAGACCACTGGGAGCCAGTGCAGCTCGCGCAGGAGGGGTGTCACATGGGCACAATGAGTTGCGCCCATAACCACCCGCGCGGCAGCATTCTGGACCAGTTGGAGCCTCCGAGTGCTCTTCAAGGGGAGCCCCATGTAGAGAGCATTACAATAGTCCAACCGGGAAGTAACAAGGGCATGAGTGACCGTGCGTAGGGCGTCCCGATCCAGAAAGGGCTGCAACTGGTGAATCAGGCGAACCTGATAAAAGGCCCCCCTGGCCATAAGAATCTTACGTAGACATTCGAGTAAATTAAGCATATATGGGATCAGAGGAAAAATGTTCTCTGGTTCATTGGTAGCTGATTAAAAAAAACCAAGACGCAGGTGGTAAATATCAATGGGTATTACGACAACCCTGCCCCCCCCCACCCCCAATTGCTCAGTGAAAACACATAAACTGGAGTGTTGAGCAGTTACAAGTTTCACATTGAGGATTAACAAGGATTTAAAATAATATTGCCAATATAATTTTTAACAAATCTTATGGTGTGAGCACACTTGAAATATTGTGTGAAAAATGTTACTTGTAGAGGTAAAAGTTGCAGAAAAACATCAAAATGTTTTCTCTATGATGAATGACAATATTTGTAGTTTTATAGTTTAAGGAAAAAAAGGTGAGAATATGGCAGAAGTGTATAAAAACAATGTGCATCTGGAGAAAATGAATAGACACATATATACCTTTCTCATATAATACTAAAATCCAAAATCTTTCTAATTAGCTAATGATAGATATTCAGAACAGAAGTATTTTTCTCATTGGACACAGTTAATGTGATTTGTCAAACAAAGAGATCATTACAGGCAGTATTTGGATGGGAGAAAAGATGGTAGGACATACTCATAAAGGATAAAGCTATCTACAGATATCACTGATGTCTGTATATCTTTAATAATAATTATACAAATACTTGTTTCTAATGAGAATGTTAAATACATTTAATTTCTATGTATGCTTCCAGAAATCCGTAAATTAAGTGTTTACGATTAGAATAGAAGAGTTGGAAGGGACCTTAGAGGTCTTCTAGTCCAACCTCCTGCTTAGGCAGGAAATCCGACACCACTTTAAACAAATGGTTATCTAACATATTCTTAAAAACTTCCAGTGTTGGAGCATTTACAACTTCTGGAGGCAAGTTGTTCCACTGATTAATTGTTCTAACTGTCAGGAAATCTTTAGTTCTAAGTTGCTTCTCTCCTTGATTAGTTTCCACCCATTGCTTCTTGTTCTACCCTCAGGTGCTTTGGAGAATAGTTTGACTCCCTCTTCTTTGTGGCAATTCCTGAGATATCGGAACACTGCTATCATGTCACCCCTAGTCCTTCTTTTCATAACACTAGACATATCCAGTTCCAGCAACCATTCTTTATATGTTTTATCCTCAAGTTCCCTAATCATCTTTATTGCTCTTCTCTGCACTCTTTCTAGAGAATCAACATCTTTTTTACATTGTGGCGACCAAAATTGGATGCAGTATTCCAAGTGTGGCCTTACCAAGGCATTATAAAATGGTCTTAACACTTCACATGATCATGATTCTATCCCTTTGTTTATGCAGCTTAGAACTGTGTTGGCTTTTTTGGCAGCTGCAGCACACTGCTGGCTCATATTTAAGTGATTGTCCACTACGACTCCAAGATCCCTCTCACAGTCACCACTATTGATCAAGGTACCACATATACTGTACCTGTGCATTTTGTTTTTCTTGCCTAAATGTAGAACCATACTTTTTTCACCATTGAATTTCATTTTGTTGGATAGCACCCAATGTTCAAGTCTGTCAAGATCCTTCTGTATCTTAAGCCTATCTTCCAGAGTGTTGGCTATTCCTGTTAGCTTGGTGTCGCCTGCAAATTTGATGAGTTCCCCATCAATCCCCTCATCCAAATCATTGATGAATATCAATGGGCCTAAAACAGATGCAGTTCCATTGAGGACTACACATTGAGTGCGGTTGGTCAGCCAGTTACGAATCCATCTGGTGGTGCTGTCTAACCCACATTTTTCTATTTTATCAAGTAGTAGGTTATGATCTACTTTGTCAAATGCCTTACTGAAGTCCAAGTAAATTATATTGACAGCATATAATGGTCCATTATTATAGATTCATGCAGTATAAGCTATAAAATATTTTGCTGAGTTATTTTGCTTGATTGGAAAGTCATTATTCTTTTGTTATTTCTACTAACAAAATTTCCATTCTTCTAAACAGCTCTTGTTACTAATATATCAAAATGGAACAGGTCTAGAATCCATTCATAACAATTTTATTTAGATGTCCTTTTCTAATTGATACATAATGATATAATTTAGAATGCTGTATATAATTCCTAATGCTATCCGAGCTGCTACACTAGATGGGTAAGCAGAGAATGAACAGTTCACAATTCATTTACTTTCACTTCCTATACTTACATCAGCTGATAACCAAATATTGTAGTAATCAACAGCAGACCAACTATAGGTTAGTCTGCTTCAGAGTGAGATATGAAAGTTTGATTAGGAGCAGCAGGAAGAAATCCTATTTGTGTCTTTCTGTAATAGATACAATTATCAGTACAAAATTCAAATTCCACACTGTAAAGTAGGTAGTCTGCTTAAAACAAACCTCTGAAAGAGAACTTTGTTAAATATAAATACATTCCCTCAGAATGGACTTCGATCACACAGAAGTATCCATCCTGGTGGACCACCACTTAAGTATGAGCCAGTGGTGTGCTGCAGCTACTAAAATTGCCAATGCAGTCCTAGGATGCATCAACAAAGGGATAGCAACAATATCCCAAGAAGTGATAATACCCCTCTATACTGTACTGGTGAGGCTACACTTGGAATACCAAGTCCAGTTCTGATTGACACAATACGAAAAAGATGCTGAGGCCCTAGAAAGAGTGCAAAGAAGAGCAACAAAGACGATAAGGGTTTAGGAAGCTAAATCGTATGATGAATGGTTAAGAGAATTAGAATATCTAGCCTATCACAGGGAAAGCTTAAGGGCAACACGATAGCAGTCTTCCAATATTTCACAGGCTGTCAGAGAAGAGGAGTCAACCTATATTCCAAAGCACCTGAGGGCAGGACAAGAAGTAATGGGTGAAAGATCATTAAAGAGAGATCCAACCTATAACTAGGAAGAAATTTCCTGTTAGTGAAAACAATTAATTAATTGAACGATTGTATGGGTGCTCCATCACTGGAGATTTTCAAGAAGAGGTTGGACAACTATTTGTTCAAAATGGTATAACGTCTCCTGCTTCAGCAGAGGGTTGAATTAGAAGACATCCAAGGTCCCTTTTAATTCTATTCTTTATTGACTTTCTGGACACCTCCTACAGGCATTCCTGTCCTCATCCTTTGTCAATGTTCAGCAACTTCTCAACCCTCATGCTTTCCACTGCCTGCCCCAAGATCAAGCATATGTCCAGGAACCAGCATATCCTCCAAAATAGCCAAGTTTTGACTTTTATAATGGTGCATGCTGCAAATTGTTTTCAATACTTAACGGAAGTTTAAATGGGGAAAAGTATAAACAAATGTCATCAACCAGAATACCTGCCTTCCAGATCTCAAGATAAATTATATTATAAGTTGCCACACTTTGTTCAACTCTCATCCAATCCCTAGAAGGCTTCAGGTGTTCCATGTTTCAATTTCTAAAATTGAAACATGGAACACCTACCATTTATTTTATAAGCTATCAAATGAAACAGAAATGTCAGAGTAGAAAAAGAATGAAAAATGGAAAGTTTAGTGCTTAATAAAGAGCCATTCCGGTGGTTCTCTTCTTAACTTCAGAATAACTATGATGGAAAATGCAAGCAGGAGTGGACTTCTCCTTGCTACTTGCTAGCTGGCTGTCCACTATGGACAGATGTTCCCTTGCAAGACTAGCTATTCCTTCAATCTGAACTTGTTTCATGATATGTTTTTGTTCTTGTTTTGTTACAGCATCTTTATTCTAGAAAGCAACCATTTTATTAAGTTAAATGAATGCTATTGTAGCTCATAAGTAAAAAACATGCAATTACCAATATATGCAATAAAACCTGCAACAGAGACGTTATTATATCTATGTGCTGAACTTTTAAAAGCTAAATTATTTTTGACTTATGAATGTGGTTAGAATACTGCCTCATGCAAACAGTATTAAGTTAATGCTAGATGAAGCTACACTGCCAAGCATGCACCAGTATAATTAATCAAATATATTGCCTCCAAGAGGTTATCGATTTCTGGTCATGACACATTTTCCTTATGAGGTGGCGCAGTGTTGGTGCCTCAAATGTGCTGGCATGCATTTTTCAGTGACTAAGCCTTAATCCATCTTCCTGGCTCCTTGCCACTGACGCACTGACATCTGCAACTACTCATGTCTGACAGTCTCATGCATGAACTACGTGGCTTCAGTTTTGGACAAAATTAATACAGGAGTTTTTCAGTATGCTCTGAGCATAATCAAAAGCAGATAAGTAAGGGGACCAATTTTCAGAGGATAACATACCTATTACAAATATCATTATGTAAAATTATATATATACTATAAGATTGCAGCAACATGAAGTATATTCATTCAAAGAATTAAATGTTAAATAATATTTTATACAGTGCTAATTATTAATTATTATTTAGCATTTTATGAGAACATGACAGAAGAGACCTAAACATATGCAATGCTATATAATATACGCGCAGAATCGCAAGCCTGGGACAGTATGTTAAACAAACCACAATAAAAACATTAATGTTGTGTTATTAACATTAATAATTCCCTTCCCCATGTTCCATATTGGTAGGTTATTTTATATATAGTATACTGTAATACACATATCATGCATCACTTATACATATAGTACATAAGATATATAAAAAAAACCCAACATTTTTGTAAAGCTCCCCAAAATGCCATGTACCCATTGTCCAATGCTCATTTCTAAGTAGTTCTCCTATGAAACAAAGAAAAGGATTATTATTTTTTATTTGACAGATGAAGATTCCAGAGAAGAACAGATGGGCAGTCAAGCACCATGCCAATGACTAGCATGACAACCAGTCATTTCAATGGAATGCTTTCTACATGTTATTGTCAAAGCATACTTCTGAAACAGTATCAGTCCAACCACAATCCCAAATGGATTTATAAGCATTTCCAATTTATCTAGTACCATTACATTACTGGGGTAAATTTTGACCAACTATTAGAAAAACTACCTAAGCGAAATGGCAGAATAGGCACTAGAACCAATGATCAGAAAGTGTTTGGTTCCCTTTCATTAGAGGTTTTCATGTAAGGATTGGAAAATTGTATATTGGAGTTGCTTTAATCTGGATGCCCGCAGTGAACAAGGGGATGGATTTGATATCTAAATAGCACATTTCAACTTTATGGTGCTATAATGCTAAATAAAAATTTGAAAGATAATTTCATCCTTTAGTAGTACACAAATTCTCAAATGATGACCATTTTTTGACAGCTAGAACTTTTAAAAAAACTTCTGGATGAAAGCTTTATCATGTGTCTTCAGTTCATTCTTTGATGCATCAATAGGGTGTTGGCCGTGCTAACTATTATTTTTTATATACATTCATTTGGATTGTATACCAAAAAATGTTTTTCTGGGTTTCCATTATCTTTGAAGACTACTGAGAATAATTCTGCCTCTTTTTCTCAATCCTATCAACATTTTACAAAACAAAGAACTTTGCCAAATGTTTTAACATTGCTCATAATATGAGACACTTGGGAGATATTTGTGAAGGCTTAAATTAAATGTTTTCCAATAACAACATGAATAATAATGATTATCTTGGCAGAGCCTATGCAATTTAGTATAAGAATTTGGTCCAAAAATGGTTTAGGATCCCAGTTACTGTAGGATGGTAGAATAGCGTTTGAACTTAACAAAAGATCCAAATAATAAATTTTCTTCAGTTGCATTCATTTTTATTAATTTGGTACTAAGGGGAAGGAAGATATTAGTTTCTGGTTCTACTACAGAAAAAAAAGTATATATCTGCTGGAAATATAACTCATAAACATAATCAATCTGTCAACTTGCAAAGCTTTCAAGTTGCCATGAGCAGGAGGGAGGGAGAACTGAAGTGAACTTGACACAATCTACATTCATTTTTGGCCATAAACAACTACTTCAATTATTGTTAAAGATACATTGACTTACACTGACATGTATACAGCAGGCTTTGTACAGAAAAGTGTTATATTAAACATGATGGAGTGATGTTAATATTTGCTTATCACAGAAATCTCATTGGGGCTCACTTTAGCTTTGTACTTGTTTGATTTATTATTATTGTGTTTTTACGATTATAATAGATTTAGCTATTATGATATTTCACTTTAATTTAGGCAATTGTTATTCATTATATGTACTGTTGGGCCTGCTATATTTTCATGTACAGAAAGCAATTAAACAGAAAGCAATTAAATTAAAAAAGTGAATCTGAGAATTAGCCTTCATTATGAACTAATACGTTTAGCGACAAAAGCAAATTATTAGATTAAATAGTTAGGCAACCTATGAACTGGATATCAAACAAAGTAGATATTTTTTATTCTTTAAGTACCCTTGCATATTTTCATAAAATTGATATTTATTTTGTATTTAAAAACAACTGTTATCATTTAATTCCATGCAGGGACAAAAAGGCAGAAAGATAACAGTTGTGAGATTGTGGTCAGTCCACTCTAGAATGTCATGAAGAGACCTCTGCCACTCCCAAAATGGCATCTACTTCCAGGATGTCATCATGCCCCTCTGGATATGAAGGCTGTATGTAGATCAATCAGTTCTCCTTCCCAAAAGTGATCTTCAGAAAAGGTAAGTGAAGAGAGGCAAAGGGGGGGGGAGGAGGAGGTTCAAAGATGTGGGACCCAGTGGGGCAGGAAGCAGGCCCAAGACCTGTGGGGACCCAGCTGGGTGGAAGATGGGTCCAAAGGACTTGGCTGAGTGGAATGGGAGTAGGACCACAGCAGCAGCCCTGTAGTCAGTCATAAATGCAGGCGGATTGCCAAGGCTCTGAATTTTGTTCACATAACTGCAGGGGTGGTGCAGCACCTGCAAACTTCAGGTACAGGTCAGGTAAATCTCTTTGTTCAGAATCATTGCAATTTTTAACAGTTACTTAATGAATGGGCTGTTTAAATACTAGTTTTCTTTTTAACTAGTATTGTGTCACAAATGTCAACTTAGATCCCCTCACATCTACACATGTACAGAACCACTTAAACATATTTATTGTAAAAAGCAACCACAAATTTAATGTAGTGTAACAATATTTACAATACCTTCCAAAGAAGTTCCTGGAATGATTTGCGCATAGAAGCTAATTCAACCAAATGTGGAAATTGTCAATACAAGTTATACTCCTATGCTGTGAGTTTACAAAGGCTTAAACGTATTTTTAGTTACTCCCAAAATCATCTTAACCTTGATTTGGCAGAGAGTTTTGGTTCATCAAGGCAAAATCCTGATTTAGAGTTTTTGATTGTTGTTTGTTATGAATACTTCTTAATTGCCAATTGAAAATTTTATACTCCAGATAAACATCAAGTCTTCTTGGTCACTCTTGTGCAACCAGCCTAAATTACACAATATGTATTCTAATATGAAAATACCACCTGTTAAATAGAAACTTAATATGCTTAGTAATAAGGCTTTTGGCTTCAGGTGCATACACTGATGCAAACTAATCTAGGAGCATGTATTGTTACTTCTGCCAGAATGATATTCTATTCCTTTAATAACTATCACTGCCAAATAGGAACAGTGTTAAAATTAGCAAACTCATATAAGAGAATCAGAATGGGCGAAAACACTTACTTGTGTTTACAAAAATCATAGAGTCAGAAAATGCCATTTAAGGGATAAAGTCCAACCCCCTGCCCAGCCTCTCCTTGAACATATCCAGCAAAGAAGATTCTACAATCTTTATTTCACTGACAAACTGTTGTTACCATTAGGAAGCTTTTTCTAACATTCAAGTGGCCTTTGGCAAGGCTAATGCAGCATTGTCCTTGCTGACCTTTTCTGCTGACATTTCTTGCATTCAATAAATTCTGAATGAAGCTACTAAAATAAATTTATTGTCTATTGTCTACTGACCATATTAACCCCATTCCCAAGGCTGTCCATTTGCACATAAAATATGATAGATTTCACTGAAAAACAGCCATAACAATAAAACTTTTTCATATTCTTCCAATTCAGCTTCCTCAATATATATTTTGCATAAAGACTGAATAAATAGGAGAGTAATACAGCCTTGTTTCCCTCCTTTGCCAAACTGTTTTGCTGTGTTCCTCCTGGATTATGACTTCCTGATTTATGCATGGATATTACATGAGAACAGTGAGTTGTTCTGAAATTCCGATTTTCCTAAGCACATTCCACAATTTGAAATGGTCAGAACAATCAAAAGTTATTCTATAATCAATGAAACACATACTGACTTCTTTCTTATATTATTTTTTTCCCAATTATCCAGTAATTATCCAGTATCCAGTAAGCATCAACAATAAAGTTGCCTCTTCCTTGGCTTTTTCTAAAACCAGCTTTAATACCTGGCATTTCTCTTTCTATGTAAGCCTATAATCTATATTTAATGGTTCTATGCATTATTTTGCTAGCATGTGTAATTAAGGAAATTGTGTGAGTTTACATACTGTGTTAAATCTCCTTTTTTGGTGTATATATAGACTTCTTCCAGTTCATCGAGCACTGTTGCATTCTCCACATTTACTGCCATAGTTTAGTAACAATTTTTAATGATACTTCTTCTGTTGCTTGCTTTCTGTATGTATTCCATCTGTTTCTGCAATTTTCAGATTTGGTAATGATTAGAGTATTGATCTAACTTTATCTTTTAATACTAAATAAGTAAGGAATATCTTCTAGAATCAACTATTTTAGTCTACTTTATCATACCTTCCCTAACTTGTTTTTCTGTTTCAAATTTCAATCAAAATTATAGCAATCATTATATTTTATCATTTTAGCAATCATATGTTCATCATTTGTATACAATTCTGTTTCAAAATCAATTTTACAATGTTCAACACTGTACGTTGTTTATCTACTTTAAATCTTTCTGATAACTGTCATAAGAAAATCATTAGCTATGCCAGTGGTCCCCAACCTTTTTATCGCCGCGGCCCGCTGAGCGCGCGCAGGGGTGGGGGCACGGCCCAGGAGCTTTTGCGCACGGCCCATTGCGCACGGCCCAGGAGCTTTTGCGCACGGCCCAGGAGCCTTTGCGCTGCAGCGTTTATGTCCCCCGGCCGCTGCATGGCCCGGTGCCAGGTACTCCACGGCCCGGCACCGGTCCGCGGACCGGGGGTTGGGGACCACTGAGCTATGCCATCAGTTGCTCTCTTGATGTTATTTTACATTCCCTTTGACAGAATTCTAGCATCTTGTGATATTAACCATCTGTGTTTGCCCATTATTCCATATTCTCAGTATAATACATTTACCATAATGATTTCTGAAATCTATATTAACCTTGAATTTATTGTACCACAAATTTGTGGTATATCCATGCCAATCAAATCTCAGGTCATATCCTTCTATCTCTGAAAGTCTTCTATTTCTCAGCAATATCCACTCTTATTCAAACCAAAAAACAAGCTATAAAATACAATTTCAAATCAGGTAAATCCAATATTCCACTTTCCTTGTTTTGAACCGTGTAACACAGAGTGTTACTAAATTGGTTTATACTTGTGATGAAGTTCGGAAATGTTCTTTATATATTTCTTTTATCTTTATTACATTCTTTGTTTTTTTTCTTTCTTCTGTTCTTTTTTCTTGTACTTTTTAATCTTTCTATTGTTTTTTCTTTCTTTAGTTTGTATTGGATCAGGGGTGTCAAACTCACATCATCACAGCGGTGTCACGTGATGTATTACAACTTTTCTCCTCTTTGCTAAACTGGGTATGGGCATGGCCAGCGTATGACCCATCCGGCCTGTGGGCTGCAAGTTTGACAGCTCTGTATTAGATTTTACTATTATAATTAAAATTCTTAATAAAATTATACATACTGTATAATAAAATAAACACCATTTGTATTGCAAAAGATCCCCAGCTCTTCCTTAGTAGCATGTTGTGTGCCATTTTAATCACTTTATATTTCCTGTCTGTAGTGTTTTCTTGATAAAATACAGGAATGGTTTATCATTGGATTCTTTTGCTCAGTATGAAATTAAGCTTTTGCCACTGTCTCATCTTCCTAGATCCCTACTGCCCTATGTAGAACTCTAGTTGCTTTAGCTTGAAGCTAGGATGACCTTCACACCAGGGGTGGGTTCTACTTACCTTTATTATCGGTTCGCAATGGGATTGTGCACGTGTGTGAGCAAAGCGAGTGCATGCGCCTTGCTCCTGCACAGAAGCTTCTGCACATGCACAGATCGCCGATGATGACATCCGGGACAGTGGGCGGGACCTCATGCTGGTTTTACTACCAGTTCTTGCGAACCGGTCTGAACCGGGGGCAACCCACCACTGCTTCACACCTTGTATGAATCTGCTGGGAAAATATACCACCAGCATTCTTCACTCATCTCTCCTAGGAACATCCTTCTTCACAATGAAGTAGCACTACAGGACTTGAAATCATCAAACATCATGCTAATTTGTTTATTTGTTTAATAAACCCAAGCTTCCTGGATTCACACAGCCTCAAAACTAAATCTAACAAGCCAAACAGTGACTTAGCACGATACCCAAATCTCTGGTACAAATGTTAGTATATAGGGAAGGAAGAACTGGAGAGATTAAATGCAGAGTAAGATGTTTAAATGACACAATATGCATTTGGATTTTATAAGCCAATCAGAATCTATTGTATTTATTTTATTTAGGGTTTGTTGCTACTAAGATTTGTACACAAGTTGTGTTTGAAAGACATTTTACCATTAACAAACCATGAACAGATGGTTTGAGAGCTAAAGCAGTACTCTTGTTTAGGGCAGGAGCCTGCATAGACAAAATAAGCAACAGGACACTATATTTACTGCTGTTAAAGGCATCAGAAGGATTACTTCTGTATAGGCTTTTATCAAAATAACAAAAGCAGTATGATGTCATAAGTACCATCCTTTTATATATAATGTGTGAAATGTGCTTACTAGCGCAACAAAACTACATCTGGGTTTCTAGATGTAACATCTTGAATATTTAAAATACTTTTTTTAGATCAGTTGCTACAGAGTAGGCAGAATAAGGAACTGGTGATTCAAGTTTAGGGGCTTCCAACATAACAATTCAAAACTGTCAGAAAATGTTTATTCATTATTTGAAAAAACACTGTATTTCCTCTTTTTAAAGCTATATATATAATTCAGACCATAAAACAAACTACTTGAGGTTGATTTTATGATAATGTAGTCTCTGCCTAAAGTGGAGCAATCAAAAATCACCATAAGGTGGACTGAGGACAACATTTTTGGGAATACATATGGTATGCCACGTCTTTCATTCCAAAGAACCCAACATAGCAGAAAGCTTTTAGGATCATTAGACTCCAACGATCATCAACAGAACTGCAGTAGAAGGAAACATGAACCATCACCGCCACAACTACTAGGACTTGTATTAGGCAAGTACCTATGGTAATTAGTGTTCAGATTGAATGTAAAATTATAATTTTTTTCAGGTTTCTCAAAGATGAAAATACACAGGAGTAAGAGTTTGGATGCTGGAAGGAATGGCAAATAAGTGGTGGGAAGAAGGAAGATTACTACAACGTTCCTGAGCTTGTCCAGTAGCTTCATAACTCCCCACCTCCATATTCACAGGTGCAGATGACTGAACAAAGCAGTAATTCTGATTTGGCTTCATCTGGATTTCACATTCCTTTTAGCTCAGCCCCCATATGATCTCATCTCTCTGGCTGTATAATGTACAAGCAAGCAGTTGCTTTTCTTAAATGCCCCAGGAATGACTCCATGTCACATGTGTTCCCAGATGAAATCCCCAAATAGGCTCCCGGGTCTAGAGAAGAATTTTGGCAAGTCAACCTAACTTCAAATTATTGTAAATAACAAATCAGGCAAACTGCCTCTTTAGATGCACAAACCATTAAGGTAGAAGTTTTTTATTTACATTTTTAAACCACCCAATAAATGAAGCTCTCTACAATAAAGTACACTAAAACTATTTGAATAAAAACAGAGTGCATAAAATCAACACCAAATAAACTAGGTGAATGTGAGGCTGCCATCCAAAACTAAAACTGTAATTAAAGTACAACTAAAAACCAGGGACAAAGGCTGGGATAATAGAAAGGTTTTTACCTAGTGCCAAAATTATACTACTATGGGTGCCAGTCACACCACTCTGGGGACAAAATTCCATAAATAGGATGCTACTGCAGAAAAACTTCCCCCACAAAAGCCCACCTCAACTCTTTGATAAGGTGACAGGGAAAAGGGCCTCATTAGATGATTTTAAGCTTTGGGTTATATAATGGGAAGAAGGGATAACTTTGAGAACAGGTGGAAGAACCACAACAAAAACAAAGAAAGAAATTTGAGTACAGGCCAGAAACTGTAACTTGAGTATGTGTTGCAGACAAGGCCCTCCCCAGTCCTGTGCACGCTCTCTCTCTCCCTCTCTCTCCCTCTCATATTTTATTAGAATTCTGTGACAGAATAAATGATGTAGTGTATAACATATTAATCATACAAAATAAAAGGAAAAAGGTAGAAAAGAAGAAAAAAAGAAAAAAAGGAAAGAAGTGAAAAAACCCCACAATTTTAACTTCTGCAGTGCCATGTGCTACAGTTGCTAAAGAGAATCTAGAAGGAAAAATATATATATAGTCTGCTAGTATAATGTGATATTATGTTCATGATTTCCAATATATTTAGCACATGATTTCTTATTCTTTATTTAGTACATGATTCTTTTCCTTTATTCCAAGGATTTCAAATATTCTAAGTAGTAGTCTAAATTAAACTCAAATGTATTTGATGATAGGTACAGAGTCAGACAACCCATGGCCCTAGCTTGCGAACAGTTTTCAGCTGCGAGCCTTCTTTGATACTGAAGTTGGCACAACTCTAAAAAAGCAATCATTCACTAAAAAAACCAATCTCTCATAAAAATATATAATAAAGTAGACAATAAAATATAAAACCATTATGTATGATTTTTTTTAAAAGGAGGGCAGACATTTCAAATCAAGCTGCATCAAATCTATCTTGAGATCCTGCTCACTGCATGGCATTGGCCTAAATAGTGTGGCTATTACCTTCCCAAATATTCTTTTCTTTTCACTAAAATGTTGCCCAGTCAATATAGATGAACACTTAGCCAGAATCTACTGCATAATTTGCTACATTTTAAAATGGCAAATCGTCCTAAAATCACCATTCAACTTTACATTTTAGATTTTTCTTACCTATACAACTCAAATTTACAGAATTATTATTCTGTAAATTATTAGAGAAGGAAAATTAATCAGAGAAACTCTAAGAAATAATAAAATCTGAGGAGAATGATAAGGGAATGGTAATAAACATCGCCACCCTTTCTAATACTGTTCCAATGTATTACACCACAGAAAACCTCAGTGTAGTTTATATTTTATTTGGCAATAATCACTTTTCTTTTAAAAAAATAAAGTGCGTGTTCATGAAAGGATGTAGCCTGGAACAGATGGCTTAAGGATGCCAGAATGAACTGATGCTTCCTGCTGTTGGAAACTACAGAGATGGAATGTATGGCTGCCAAACTAGCTTAGTTTAAGGTATATCTAACAGACTATGAGCGGATACAAGAAGAGAGGGTGGTAAAGAACAGCATAAATCCACTTAAATTACTAGTATCATTTACAGGTTGTCCTCAACTTAAGAATTGTAAAGTAATTCTAGTGTGACCGCATTTAGGGTGCTTGGCAACTGGCTCATATTTATAAATGATTGCCAAGTGCCTACAATCATGTGATCGCCATTTGCAATTTTCTCTGCCACCTTCCACAGAAAGTCAATGGGAAAGCTGGCAGAAAAGAATGCAAGCAGAGGGGAAGGATGGGAGCTGGATTTCTCCTTCATGCATGACCGCTTCGCTCACCGGCTGAGATTACAACCCCAATTATTATCATAAATTGAAGTCTACCTGTACAAACTGTTTTTTTACTGGCTCTTCACATAAAGCAACAAAGTGGTTCTAAAAACTCTTCACAAAAATGGGCATCTTTTAGGAAGCAGATATTAGGAATCAATACTAAAAGCAATCACAGGTAAAAATAGTTTATATGGCACATGTAATTTAGAAAACACAAGATTTGAGGGTATATGTATAGGTATATTTTTTACTTTGGCTGTTCACCGCCCTGAGTCCTATATTGGAGAAGGGCGGTATAGAAATTTAAACAAATAAACAAATAAATAAATATGTCTCTAAATAGCATGAAGAGAAAATGGTAGAGAATCCTGATTTCATATATCCATTATCTTTAACTGATTTTCCAAAAAACTCATTGATGAAATAAATCACAAGTGGCAAATTTCTGGGGAAGGAATGCTCAAAAAGGTAAAACTGGCTTAGTTTTTAAAAGATATTATAGTAGATATGATCCGAATTTCTATCCTTATAACCATTATTTCATTTTTACAATAATTTTTATTAACAATTACAAATATAAAAATAAAAAACTAGAAGAACTAAGAAAAATAAAAAGTACAGAAAAATATTTAAAAAGGAAAATTAAGAAATAGTAAATAATAAAAAAACAATAAAAAGAAAAAAGATATATGAAGAAATGAATCCTCCCTTCATCAAGACAAATACAATTTCAAAATTTACAACCTTCTCTAACATTATAACAAAAATTCTCTTCACATATCTCATTGTTCACCTATAAATAAATTTTAAAGCCAATGCTGTCCATTTTGCAAATCTATTTTTTTAATCATCTATTATCTGTGTCAGCCTCCCTATGTTCCAAATGTGATATTCATAATATATACCTATCATATATGATCATGGAAGCCTTTATTGAAACTCTAAACTTTATTAAAAAACGTAAAAGCTGCTGCCTTTTGCAGTCTGCTGCTAAATCTGCACTAGCTTTGCAAAAGACAATCATTCAAAGCCACAAAATTACATCACTCTCGTTAGTGTTGTTTGGTTTTTTTTTTTTTTTTGAAAAAGCTTTCTAAACCACTATACAAACCTCATTTGACTTTTATTTTGTTCCTTAGAATGGCAGCAAGGAAAAAAAATTTTTTTTAGTTCAAGCAAGAGGAACAATATTATATGACTTCAGAGCATTCAAATGCAATGATAACTATGACTATATTTTGCCACAACATTATTAAAAGATCAAAACCCCCAAATAATCTTATTTGGTTGCAAACCATAAGACTTGAATAACTAGTTATTTCTGAACTAATCTGGGAATGGGAAAACTTAATAAAATTGCTTATCATATTTAGAGATAACTTTAATATTTTGCACTAAAATAATCCAGAGACATAAAAATGTAGTTTGCAAAAGATTTAAAATCCTAAGAAAGATTATTTAATACTCATTATCAATGAATGCAAAAATACTGATAAAAATCTGACTTTTTTGTAACAATTTTATTTTAATAATCTAACATATCTAGTTTTTTTTTTATTGATTAGAAGACACCACGTTAGGATTAACTCTTTGAGAGCATCTAAGTATATCTTCTTCAGGAAGATTTGTCCCCCAAGGATCACCATAACTGAGTCTATCCCCTTGCTGCTAATTGTCCTCTTTTTTTTTCCACTTTTCCCAGAATTACGAACTTCCCAAGAGAATTGGGTCTTCACGTAATATGTCAAAATATGAAAATCTGAGCCAGGTCATTTATGCCTTAAATGAAAACTATGGATTTATTCTAAATCCCATTGTTTGTTTTCTTGACTATCATAGTATTCCCAGGAATTTTCTCCAACACCAAAGTTGAAAATCATCAATATCTTTGCTATCCTGCTTCCACAAAATCAACTGTCACTTCTATGCAGTGTCAGAGGGAAAACTGTTGCCTACAGATTTCTGACCCTTGTTAAGTACAGACACATCATGGCATCTAATTATGTTTTCTAAAGACTTAATGCCTGTTCTTTTGAGTGCATTGTTTCTTTTAGATTGATAGTTGATCCTAAAAGGCAATCACATCTATCACTTCAATATGTTCATTGTCAATTCTAAGGCATTGTCAATTCTAAGGCTGTAATTATTATCATTAGCTCCTTTTTTTCCACTGTGCTAGTTGTCTTTCATTATGAGAGCTTGCAGATGATTTCCATTTTCAGCTGAGCAGTAGATTCACTATAGCAAAAATTATTAATATTTCTTCCTTCAATTTTAAAACCATGCTTGTCTTTTTTTTTGCACTCTAGCTTCCTTCGATTTGTATTCAGCATATATGATGAACAAATAGGAGCATACTTTATTTTAATTTAGATTATATCATTCTTTTCCTAATTTGGAGCCAGACTACTTTGCCATGTTTTGTCCAGATTGTGGCTTCCTATCTATAAGTTTCATACAAGGAAACTTGGATGTCTTGATATTCCCATTTTTCTAAGAATATAATTCAAAGCTTGTCATAATTGACACAAGTGAAAATCTTTCGATAGTCAATGAAACGTATTGTATATTGACTATATATTCTTTTTTGTATTCTTTGGCTTTCTGAATTATCCAGCATGCACTAGCAATACTATTATCTAGTTCCTCAGCCTTTTTAAAAGCCAACATACAACTTCCCTTTCCATAAGGCTCTAATCTGCTTTGGATGATTCTATTATTTTGCTAGCATGTGAAACATACCAACATATTTGATCATTGTACCTTTATCAAATGATTATTTACTTGGATGTTTGAATTTCCAGAAATGTTTTCTTCACAATAGCCTCTTGAATAAACAAAGTGTTCATGAAAAATGGATATGAACAGCCCTAAATAACTGGACAGTGTGAGGGGGAGTAAGACATACTATTGTTTATGAACACAAAGGCAGAGAGTATGGCAGAGCCTGAATGAAATTACATATCAGATGAGTTCTTCTGGAGAAAACAAGAAATAATTTGTCAATTTAGGGTAACACCCATGATCCCTGGTGATGGAGATATGCCACTACTAGGGCATATGCACTGATGGAGTAAGATTAAACCTCTATCCTGCAGTGGGATGATGGATTTGAGAGTCACCAACTGGAACTGTTGGCTATCGATGTAATAACTGAGGTGCAAAGCTCATAAATGGAATAGATGCCTCTGTCCTATTTTAGAATTATGAAATATCAGGGGTAGAATTCATGGTACAACAATTTTATTAATTTTAAAGTTACTTGTTCTAGTGACTTTGTGAAGAAGGGTAATAGTGGGAAAGGACTATATTGTACAAAATCTTGACATACAAAATCTTGAGGACGTATTAATTCTCTACAAGGAGGAAGATATGGTGATGAAGTCCCAATTACTGCCAAATTATATTGCAACAGCATTTATAGGGAAGTTGAGAATTGTAAAAAAAATGATGCATGGATTAATCAGATATCCTGCAACTTTCTGTGGGGTGGAACTAAGGTATATCATATCCGAAACGGTTTTAGCTTCCTTTGAGCTGTAGTGCTGAGTAGCAGATGATCCAGGAATTGTGATCCTAATTATATTGAGAAATGAGATAACTATAGTTTCCATCCCATCCTATGAGAATATTTGGAGAAAACACAAATAGAATTGGCACTGAAATAATATTCAAAATAAGAGCTTGTTGCTGGATGCTGTGACGGTTGGTGAAAGAAAAAACATACCGTGATCAGCACCAGTGAGGGGTCGGTGGGTGTCTAATTTCAATAATATTGGGAGATTGATGTATAGGTTGGATCAAAGCTAAATATTGCTTAGTGCTGATGAATTCTCAGATGAGGAGGATAGGGCAGGGCTTTGAAGAACCAGCTAACATGCAACATTTGGATCAAGCTGAAGAAGATCTCAACAGTGTTGTTGGAAATCATGGAGTTAATTAAGAAGTTCTACCAGATCTTTATCTGCCCTTTTACAGCAGGGCTCATGGAATACAATGCTTAATGCTGATGGTATTCTGGTAAGTATATATTAGATATACTGAACAGCATGGGGCAGACATTTTGCTGGATTAAGATTTGTGCAAAATCCTAAGCAATTAATAGCATCTCATTCAGGGGAAATGCTTCCCCCTCTTTAATCCTGTATCAGGTAGTCATTTTGTATTGCCAACAACTGCAGGGCAACAGTGAGCTTATGCATCTACTATGGGTCCTTTGCCAGACACAAAAGACAGAAGTAGCATCCATCAAAGGGGAATAATTTGGTATCACAGCACATCCACTTTCTGAAGGATGACTTCAGGACTATAAATCAAAAACACCGTAGCTGTAAATGTAAACCTGTTCTCTGAAGATGTAGCCTGAGACTTAGACATTTACAGAAAGTGAAGAAATATAATTACTGAGTGAGAATGCATTTATCTACTGTTAGGCACCTGAAAAAGGAGATGACAGGAGACTTATGCAGTGGATGATGAAAGGCTGCACTGTGTACAGAGAACCTGTTTGTGTGAAAGTATAGAGACAAAAAAAGATGAACTAAGAATTTCAAAATGAATAGCTCAGTTTCATAGCTATTTACAGTATATGATACACAAATTACATGAGATTAATGAGACTTTCTCAATATAAATGTATTATATTGCTATTTAAAAATTATGTATAAAATTTAGAAATATGCTACACTTTTGGAATTAGGATGGAAGTGTTTATGTTTCTTTCAGCAGCCTGCAATATATCCTACAAAGATGCATTGACTGCAAAGTGACAGAATGCATTTTGTCCTATTTACATAACCTTTTCCGTTGCTCATATTACTTATTAAGTTACATTACAAAATTTTAAACATACATCAAATACCTTTTCTTTTTTTTAGGTTTATATGCTGGTATATATTCATATTTTATTTTATTTTATTTTATTTATTTGATTTGTATACCGCCCTACTCCCGAAGGACTCAGGGCGGTGAACAGCCAAGCAATAAGATACATAAATACAAAAATTTAAAAAACCAGTTAAAATCGAATTAAATCATTTTTTGGCCCAGACAAATTAAAACACCCCAATAATTTAAGAACAGATTTAAAATTTATGTATTAAAAGAGGGAGGAGATTAGGCCAAGCCTGCTTGATGGAATAAAAGAGTCTTCACAGACTCTTCTGCGCGGCGGAAGGTGCGCAGATCCGGGATTGTAAATTTTGTAGTTTATATGAAGCTCATACCAAATGAGTTAGTTATCTCATAATGACAACTCTTTAATTCTTGTCTTTTAACCAAAGTACAATATGGTGCAGACTGATGCTCTGTTCTAATGAGTCTCTGGAAAACGATTCAATAAAATTATTGATGCATAAATCCAAACTCTTTAAAAATATTCATTGTCTATTTTCTAACTCTGATCTTGTATAATATTTTGGAAAAAATTACCCTTTTCTGTACTAAGCAGTGTAAATATTTTCCCAGTTGTTAAGGATGAGCTAGAGAGCAAGATCCAGCCACACATCCAAATTCAGCAAGAAGACTCAGAATTGCATTAGAACTTTGTTCCACATCATGTTTGGTAAAATACTTCAGGCACCAGCAGAAATACTGGCTATGCAGGAAAAAAAATGAGTGCACCCGTTTCCACTTCTGTAGGAGCTTTCAACTGAAATGTTTTTAGCACCCTTTCATGGGATTGCTTAAGAGACACCATGTAGATCAGAGGTGGGGAACAATGGCCCTATATGACTTGTGGGCTTCAATTCCTGGATCAGGAATTCTGGGACTTGAAGTACACAAGCCATAAAAAGGCCATTATTCCCCACCTCTGATGTAGAGATAGATAGGCAGGCAGGTAGGCAGGCAGGCAAACACATAGATACTGATGAACACAATTTTATGATATCTGAAGAAAACAAAAAAAAGTCACTAACTTATATACAGAAGTTTGCGTATTGCAAGGTATGAACATAAATTGACAGCTATTTTTAAAAAGTAGGTAATTGGTCACAACAAGGTAGCAGCTTTGTTATTTATTTCATGACTGTCTTACCTGAATTACCAAAATGTTAGTAATGTGTAAAAAAAAACAAAAAAAAAAACAAACCCGTAGGAGTACTATTTGCTAAAGGTGTACCTAACAGAAAAGCAAACCAATAGAGATATCATGAATCCCCTACTCCAGTGATGGCGAACCTTTTAGGGACCGAGTGCAGTGGTGGGTTCCTCCCGGTTCCGCCGAGCCAGTAGCGGTGACGATATGATGTCACTGAACCAGTTCTGGCCCTCCCAGCCCCCCGCGCCCCCCCACGTTATTCTTACCTTTTATTTGGCCCCATACCCAATCTATTGCTCCCTCCTGAGTCCCAGCTGATGGCTAGAAGGAAAAAACCTGTTTAAACTCTTGCCGTGGGGCTTCAAAGGGCCACCCTACAGCTGATCAGTGTTAAAAGAAAACAAATGAGTAGACTGGTGCCTGAAAAAATACATGAGTAGATCAGTGCCTGCAAAAATACATGAGTAGATCGGTGCCTGCAAAAATAAATGGGTAGACCAGTGCCTGCAAAAATACATGAGTAGATCAGTGCCTGCAAAAATAAATGGGTAGATCGGTACAGCTCTGCAAACAGTTAAAAGCCTGGTAGACCAGTACCTCTGCTAAATCCTAAATAATTGTCATATGACCATCAAGCTATGCCCACAAAATAAGCCACACTCACAGAACCAGTAGTAAAAAAAATTAGAACCCACCCCTGACCGAGTGCCCAAACTGCAACCCAAAACCCATTTGTTTATCACAAAGTGCCAACATGGCAATTTAACCTGAATAATGAGGTTTTGTGAGGAATTTCAATCACTCTTTTACAACTTGACTTCTCCCTGGTGGCAGTGGATTTCTTTAACAGCAGAACTCAGGAATGATGGGAGAATAGTGCATGGGGCCCCCGACCCACGCCAAAAAGAAAGCCAGCCGGGCTTCTCCTCCTAGAAGCCACCTACCCTTCCCCCTGCTCCCTTCCCCCTATTCCCCACTCAATTCCACTTTGGGACAGAGGACTGCACACTGGAAACGTGTGTTGGGGCAACGTGGGAGCGCACCTTCTTACGCTCCTGTGCTCGGCCCGCAACTCTCCGTGCTCCTCCAGGCCTGGCTTGCTGAGGAGGGTGGGAGCAGCACCCGTTGCCCGGCTTCCTCAAAGGCACGGCACATTTCAAAGGCGGAAGTTCCTATCTGGAAGTGATGAACAGTGGGACAGCTGCGAGAGGTGGGCCAGGCCTCTCCACCATCCGACTCACCAATGGAAGCGTTTCTGTTGGGCCAGCCACACACCCCCACTGGGCTTTTGTGCTCAGCCAGGGGAGGGGAGCGTTTTTCCACGCCATCCCCTTCTTTCTCTTGGCCCCGCCAACAAGGCCATCCCCCAAGGTCAGGCTGATCCGCCCCCACCATTCTCTCCCAGCCCTCTTTGCTGGCGGCAACAGTAAATGTACCATGACACAGGTGGAATGCTATTGCCGCGCAAAGGCAAGTGCAGGGATGCTTTGCTCCCACACTAAGGCTCTGCCCATCACCCCTGACAAAACAGGGTGGCAGCTCTTTCATTCCTATGCCGTGACAGGGCAACAGGGAGCCACAGCAGAGGGGTGAAAGAGCCACATGGGTCGCATTGTGGCTCTGCATCATAATGGGCTTCAGGAGGAGGATGGGACCCTGCCTCCCCCATTGTGAAGCGCGCAAGTGAAAAAGTTCAATCAATCAATTCCAATTTTGAGAGATCTTTTTCTTTCACAAGAAGTTGGAATTGATTGAGTGAAACACAATGGAGAAACGTGACAGGAACTGGGCTGGAGTGACAGCATGAATACCCACAGAGAAGGCTCTGTGTGCCACGTCTGGCATGCATGCCATAGGTTTGCCATCACAGTGCCTAGTCCATTGTAGAGGTCTTTGCTGTGTGTGTGTCTATGCATCTTTAAATCAGTCTTCTGGTGATTGCCTTGTCAAGTTCTTAGTAATATTTTAGAATTTGTTTACCATGGTCCTTGTCCTAGAGTGAGAGAAAATGGCTACCCCAAAGTCAGCTGGCTTTGGGGCCTAAAGCAGTAAAGAATTTCTAGATTAGTGCCTTTAACCAGTGGTGGGATTCAAGTAATTTAACAACCGGTTCTCTGCCCTAATTATTTCTTTCAACAACCAGTTTGCCAAACTGCTCAGAAAATTAACAACCGGTTCTCCTAAAGTGGTGCGAACTGGCTGAATCCCACCACTGCCTTTAACCATGACATCATTAACCACTACATAAAACTGGTTCTCTGCTCTATTGATAAGTTAAACCAAAAGCTGTTTGCATAAGTAATAAAACACATAAAATTAAAGGACAAAGATTAAAATTAAAACACATAAAACAACACAATGTAATTGATATTTTCAGTTAGAAAACTAACTGAAAATGTGAACTATAAAACTTAAATTAATTTCTATCCATTGCCAATAATAATAAAATAGTGAAAGTGAATCTAAAAGTGAATCAAAAAATACAAGAGATAAAATAATTTTGATGAAAATTTGGTCAACAAAAATAAAAGAAACTGAATGAAATGAGTAATACAAAAGTTAAACTAGTTGTCCTGCAGCACACTGGCCACAGCAAGTTGGCTGCAGTGAATTGGCCCATTCTGAACCAAAGTATGAAGGACTGTCTGACCTACACTGTGCTCATATTTTACATTTTGAAATATGACTGAAATGGGTACAGATAATCTAGGTCCTCTATGTTCCTTGCAACAACTGATTGACTACTTTCTCAATAGGGAATAGGTCACCCCTCCCAAAAAGCTGCTGACAGTTGCTGAGTCTTCTTTCCATTTCCTAGAGCTCCTTAAGAGAAACAAGGTGCACTATGATATAAGTTTCTCAAAGATTCTCACTAGTCATATTTATTAAAAACAAGAGATTAGGAAACTGGATATTTAAATTTTAGCACTCCATTAATCAGTAAGTATTTCAAGGAGGGGTCTTTTTGGTCTCGCTCATTCTCTGCCTGATTGCCTCTTCATGCAAGGGAAATGTTGCCACCCATTTCCCTGATAAGAAAGGAATGCACAGATTGTCTGTCTTGCAATACTTTGCAAACTATCCTCCCAGACACAGAAAATTCTATTATATTTACTATCACAATTCCTTGATATCTAAAATAAACTAGATTAGCACAGGCAAAATCTTTGGGGTGCTCTGATGAATGATTTTATCTCATATTTCATTAGAAAAGTCTTATTTAAATTGATTAATTAATCCTGGGTTTTTTTTCCCCCTGCCCAGACCCTAAGCTAAATGAAAGTCAAGAAACAGGAGAAATACAGTATATGACAATGGCAACCAAAACTTGGGAGAATCAAAAAAAAAGTAGTCCCTAGGAGTGAATACTCTTCAAAGCCTAGTTTGGGCAGATAGTAGACTAATGTTTGCATGCAGCTTCTGAAATGTATAGAAAAAATGGAAGTATTTGCTAAGCGGGATATGGACTTTTCCACAGCCCAACATACACCTATACTTAATTGTATCCAGGTTCATGATAACCTGATTTTACTACTATGATTAATATAAGGCTATAGAACAATTGGGTTCATGGATATCTGCAAAATCCAACAGTTATGTAACAAAAACAAAACAATGTTGCAATTCAAGTTCTGCGTTGTGTGTAATTTCACTAGGGACATACAAAACAGGCAAAGTTTGTATCATGTATCCACCCCTCTCCCTCTCTGGATGCCTATGAGCTAAGCCTGAGTGTATACATGGATGACAAAGTGCTATACCAGAACTGAACTGTCAATTTTAGTGAAAGATCTTAATTTGGTAAATGACTTTAAAAAGATAAATACCTTTTAACTTCCTGAAATACCTAGAACGATGGAATCCAAAGATGCAAATAAATAAATGGTTAAATTGACAAGAATGCATAAGCGCACCAGTGTGCCTACCGTCCCTGTCTTACTGTCCCCATTTATCTGTATTTACTTCCTTTGTTCATGTTCATGTTTATGTCCATACCTATACTTGTTATCTTGTATATGTTTGACAAACAAATAAAATAAATAAATAAGAATCACATCAGGCACATAGGGAATCTATTGAAGAAAAAGATTTTTCAGATCAATACAATATATGACAAATTATACTATAAATAATCTTAAAAATATAGGCGTATTCATAAATACAAGAGACAGAAATAAAGATACAAATCAAAAAGCAACATAAGGCAGTGAAAGATCAGGGTTATGAAACAGACTGCAACCAAGAACCTCCCTGCCACCCACGCTCAGTGGCATCAAGTTCAGAGGAAATTCCCTTCCTCCCCCTATTCTTCCAACTGCCAGCAACTGCACAAGATGTCTGGGAATTGTGGACAGGTGGTCATATATTTCATTTGGTATTGCACAGGTCTAACTAAATCTGAAGCATGAAAGCGGACACTAAGTTATGCTGCTTTTTCTGACTGAAATGTGTATAACCCCATTGGTCATTACATCACATTATATCACATCATGCATTTTGAAAGCATTCCTTGATTAAAAGCAGAGGATGGCCAAAGTCATTGATTAGCTCATGACTTTGGAGTCTGAATGTGAAAGACAAACAAAAATCCTTCTTGATTCAAGGCTTGGAATATTAACTTCAAAATGTCATTGAAGGTTTGTTGTTAAAGACAACACAAATATGTGTCAAAGAATAATCAAACTCTATTCAGTCAAGCCACTCATGCCCTTGTCTCCTCATGGTTAGATTATTGCAACACGCTGTACATGGGGCTACCCTTGAAAAGTGTTTGGAGACTATAGTTGGTCCAGAACGCAGCCGTGCGAGCTGTCGTGGGTGCACCCAGGTACACCCACATTACACCAATTCTCTGCGAGCTGCACTGGCTCCCTATTGGTCTCCGGTCACAATTCAAGGTGTTGGTTATTACCTTTAAAGCCCTACATGGCTCAGGGCCAGGTTATCTTCGAGACCGCCTTCTGCCGCATAGCTCCCAGCGACCGGTAAGATCCCACAGAGTTGGTCTCCTCCGGGTCCCGTCAGCTAAACAATGCTGGCTGGCGGGCCCTTCTCTGTGGCTGCCCCAGCTCTCTGGAACCAGTTACCTCCTGAGGTCTGGACCATCCCCACCCTATTGGCCTTCTGAAAAGCGGTGAAGACCTGGCTTTTCCGGTAGGCCTGGGGCCGTTGATCTCGCTCTTGTGATCTGGCGAGATCCGGCCATGAATGGCGTGAATGAGTTTTTAATGTTTTTAATTTTTAAATGTTTTTATAATGATTTTTTAAAATGTATTGTGAGTCGCCCTGAGTCTTCGGAGAGGGGCGGCATATAAATTGAATTAATTAAATTAAATTAAATTAAATTATTCCTCTTTCCTCTTCAATAACCAAACTCTCTTTTTATTCTTAGTATACTTGATCACAGAGATTTCAAAATCAACAGCAAAAACATTGTGCAATGTTGCTAAGCTAGTTTTCAAATGCCTTTTTTGTAACACAACATTCTGTTGATATTTCATTAATGAGGTGAATAACAAAATGAATCTAGAACATAATTCTGACAGAGATGTAAACGAAGAAAAGAGCCAACAACTTCTCTTTCCAAGTGGTATTGATATACCATTCTTTTCTACTGGTTCTGTCCCTTTGACACTATTTTTATTATTTATTTATTAGTTTAGTTTAGTTTTTTATATGTTATCTGCTTACTATTCATTAAGTAAGATACATTGTCAACCTCTATGTGGCCCCATCAGCTAAGATCCACCCCTCTTTGTGCATTTCATCATAAAATGATTGTTTTACACATCAAGTAAGAATTGAAATCTATAGTTGATAGTGGGCAATGGCAGTAAATTAACTGAAAATGCCAAACTCAATCCTTATGGGATGACTTAAGAATTCAGAAAATTATGGACATAAAAGGCAATTTTTATAGTTAATTAAAAAAAATATAATACTTTTATATTCATTGATAACTTTCCCAACATCCAGCTAGCTAAAATATGGTAATTTATTTCTTCTGTGTTAGAGCTTAATAGATCCTTATTTGATTCTAGATTAACTTTAAAGAAATTAAAATTGTAACACTAAAAACTAAGTTTCATTTATAGGATATTTTTCCAATCAGCATTTAAAAATGAAAGAACTAGAGGAGAGCATAGAAAGGAAGTGGAAGAAAATACAATTCAAAGACATAGGAAATCAAATGGGTGAAATATAGGTTGCTTTGGTGTCAAAAAATTTAAACAACCTATTTTTCTAATGATAAGTCATCAAATGAAAACAACAAAGAACTTTGAAGGTCCTTTTTCACTTGACATATTGCTGTCCCTGCAATATAAGTGATATTACCCATAAATTACATAAAAGCTTATTCTGTTAACACTTGCTCTCAAATTTAAAATACTACTACTGGAACTTCCTTTCATTTTCCTATACAGTAATGTTATTTCCAGAAAAATGAATCTGACATTAATATAGTAATAAACTATGCAGGTATCCATGACTACTGTTGTGATCTCAGTAATATCATTTTTACAGCTGTGAATATTTGTAATTATGCCAACTAAGCCACATTTGAGAAATAACTAATAAACACTGTCTTATCTGAATAGGGGTATTTTTCAAAGTAGATGTAAACTTTTATAACTGACATTATTTTTATAACTGACATTATTTTTATGACTTCAATTTATTATCCTCAAATTTGATGAATGTTTTCACAATTTGAGTTCAAGACAAGAAGAAGGTTCGGTATGTGTAAATGTCTCAGACACCTCTAATCTATATGAGAATAAGAAAAGGAGAAGCTGAAGCTTAACAAGACTTGCAAGATTCTATTACAAAACAACACAATAGCCAAAGAGTAGTGTAATACATCGTGTACAATGCCTTCAAACTGTATATTATTTAAGCACTTAATTGAGTTTATAATTTACTTTTCACTATTATTGAAAAGGTAAGAAACTTTTTTTGTAATATTTATGTGAATCCTTATTTCAGATCTAGGTGAAGGAGGGGGCTATCTTCAGAGCACATCATAATGCTAAACCATGGCAGCCAACAGAATTGGAGCAAGAATTAACTTTGACTATAAAATGCATAATATATTGATGAGATTAGCTACATTTTTTTAAAAAAAAAAAGAAAAAATATTACTCCAGGTCACAATTCTCTTTTCTTTGGTTTTAAAGAAGACTGTTTTGAGATTAAAGCACTAAAATTTGATGTCATTGCTATTACTCTTGATACTTTTTCTTTGGATTAATTAGTTCGCCCCCTAAACTTCCCCCTTCATTTTTGAAAGACATTGACTTACTCATAAAGTCTGCTTTCCTAGCCCTTATCTAATGAGCATTTTTAACAATTCAAGTAAAAATGAAAATTGAAATTTTGAAGCTTTTCTCCCCCTTCATGAAACACAGTATGAAATGAATATAATGAAAAACCTACTGTATATTCCTTCTTTTTCTCCAAAGAATTATAACTATACATACATATTCAATCTTTCTTATAAATACCTCATAATAATCCAAAAGAAGCCACAAAATTCTATTTGGTTATGATAGAAGAAATTTAATTTACAGCAAATAGATAGACAATTTCAAGAGAACATGAAGATTGTGGGGGCAATAAGTTGACTTTGTATAAATATACAAAAGTATGAAGGTTATTGCTTAACGCATTGTAAGCCGCCCTGAGTCTCCGGAGAAGAGCGGCATATAAATCAAATAAAAAAAAAAACATAAAACTATTGAACTCCCAATGAAATATTATTTAAATTATCAACTTGTAATTTAAAGGCACAATTAACATCTTGGGCTATGTTAGATAGGATATGTTTCATGTCACTTTTTTTTTAGTTTCACTGTATACAATTGTATACAATGCAGAAATCTACATCATTAAAACATTCTAGGATCAGAGCACCATGAACCAGTCAAATTTCCAAAAAAAAAAGAAAAGAAAAAGAATTAGCTAATCATTTATTAATTTTTATGGAACAGCCTCATGAAACTCAAAACACTGAAATTTTATTAAAGTTTCACAAATGGGCAGCATTGTTTCTGCTTCACTCTTATCACCAGGGCATAATTTTGTTATATATTTCTATATAAAAAAATACTAATTGTTAAATCAATTAATACATAATTTTTCTTTTTACATTCATCCTTTTTATCCAAAAAGCATCTATCTTATTTCAAAAATGATACCCAGAATTCACTGATTAATTTATCAAGCATCAAAAAGGAATCTTTCTATACCAGTGTAAATGTAAGACTTTAAAAACTCTAAAAGAGATTATCTGTTTTATAGATGGTTCCTTCTTCATAAGATATGAAGGGAATGTAAATATGCTGAAACTGGGAATGCCCCAACTGAATTATACAAGATTTAGTGAGAACAAACCATCAGGCCCACAGATGGATCCATGGCAGTAGCTGTTCCATTCATCATCTACATTGGCTCCGAATGCAAAATGTATTCAGACTTCCTTTACTTGACAGAGAGTACTAACGTTCTGCTATTGTATATTCTGACCTCCAGCCTTTCAGCGTTGATAGCCCATCTGTGAACAACTTCCTGAGGCCCTTCTTGATCAACATGATACTAATGAGTACTAGATTATGAAAATATCTGCCCAAACCCCTGACTTCCTATTAAATAAAAAATTGCAGCTGCTGTCATTGACTTTTGTTCTCTGCAGAGGACGAAAGAAAGAAGGAAAGACAGAGATCTTGACTAGTAAATAAAATTTATTTCAAAGGAAAAAGAAGTTGTGAAATGAAAGGCTTGTGAGGCAGGAAACATTATAGGGAGTCCTCAACTTATGACCAGCCACTTAACCACCATTTGAAGTTATTTTAAAAAAGCTATTTACAACCCATCCTCGGAGTTACAACTGCTGCACCCTACTTTCTAGAATCACGATTGCATTTTGGGTAACAGGCAACCAGCTCTCATTTACAACTGGTTACAGCATCCTGTAGTCATGATTTGCAATGTTTTTTCCCGTTTCCAATAATGTTTTTCCAGTTTCCCATTTTAAAAAACGACCATATGGAAGAATGAATTTACCAAACAATGATATAATTTTTTTAACGACCATGTGATTCACTTTACAACCATGGTGCCCCACTTTATTACCATTGTAAAGATGATCATAACCTTGAGTCCAGTCATGTGGTATTTCAACTTATGGCCACAATGACTTACTACTGAAATTTCAGGCTCCACTGTGGTCATAGGTTGAGGACTACTGTAGTTCATGAAAACATGATCAATGTCAAGCCAGTTCAAGCACTTCACAGAAACAGTGATGATTAGAAACTGGATAGGGACAGAATCAAGGGCATCTCAAATTTCTTTAATATTTGAATGCAGTCCTTTTTATACAGAATACACGTATTCCCAAGAAACATTCCAAAAATTAGAAGAATGTTCTAGTTTACCATTATCCCCCCAAAAAAACATGCATTAATTTGAGTTTTAAAAAGTAAAGTCTCCCAATTTTGTAAATGCAATTTCTCCACTAAATATATTGAAGTGGTTTGCTATTCACCTTTTCTAAGATGTTTCAATTTCCTAATCTAATCATGTAGATATCTCCAATATAAGTATAACTGCCCACGTCTAACCTTGTTTAGTTTCTCAGCCAGGTGTAACTAAGGCAATTAAAACATCACTAGTCTATAAAATAATTCTTATTATATTACAGAGGATTTTTATGGGGATAGCTGAATTTTTTTGCATATGTCTTCAATTGAAAGAAATGTTCCTTGCCAAGCCTAAACCAACTTGATCATACTGCACAGTTGTGATTTTGGAAAAAAAAAACCCTCCACCACCACCAATATGCTAAACGTGATGGAATTCAGTTGCTATAGCAACAAATTAAACAAATAAATGAAATACTTTGGAATGCTTAAAAAGAAATATTTGTGGTCTGATTAAGTGAATTTTAAATAAGCAGGTTTTAGTTTATTAAGGAGGACTTTGTATGTGACAAAAGCAGTGGTGGGATTCAGCCAGTTCACTCCACTTTGGGAGAACCGGTTGTTAACTTTCTGAGCAGTTTGGCAAACTGGTTGTTGGAAGAAATCATTAGGGCAGAGAACCGGTTGTTAAATTACTTGAACCCCACCACTGGACAAAAGTATTAGTTAGCAAAAGTGTATTTATAATGTTTTTGAAATTTCACAAAAAGTACAATTTTCTAATCACCTTTTGATACTATATTTCAAAAGCACTTCCACCTACAGATGTATAGTGCTTTCTTCTAAGTTTCGTGTATGTGTTTGCATAAATGAAAGGAAAAGAGACTATGAAAAAGGAAAGGCTGGGAAGGAGGAGAAAAGAAGTATATAGTCTTAAAATGCTGGAACTCTTACTTATCCACTTGCCGTTTTCTGCAAAACTGTAATGGTGGACTGACTATTCTCAGAGAAGTCCACCTTCCCTTAAAAGTCTCAAAAAGCAGTGAGATACAAATGTTATATTATACCCCTGTGTTTGGGGTTTTACAGGACTTCCACTTTCTCTATTTTTAGTATCTTTTATAGTATTGGTCAGTTATATAGACCACCAGGATTCCGGCGAATAGTTAGTAAAAAATGCTTTAAAAAAGTAAAAAAAAAGGCTCCGACAATCATAACTATGCCACGCAATCGTCGGAACCTTTTTTTTTACTTTTTAAAAGCATTTTTTACTACCTATTCACCGTAGTCGGTAGTAAAAAATGCTTTAAAAAAGTTTAGAAAAAGGTTCCCATGCGCACCACAGTTGATCACTCCCCCGCACTGTTCTACTTACCTTCCCAAGCCTCCTTTTGGCATGCACTGCGCGTGCATGGCTTGTGTTTGGTACGCACTGTGCATGCACGCACACAGCACGTTTGGCTCATGGCGTGCATGCGCGGCCAGCAAACCAGTAGTAAACCAGTTCAGTTTTTACCACTGATGTGTAACCACATTTTAATATTATATGTGTTTTTGTTTCTTCATCTCAAAAAATATACTGCAGCTCTAGCTGGCAATATTACGAAATATGCAGGCAAAATATTATTGTTTGATCAAAAAAACATAAATCTTTAGTTCAGGCAAAAACAAATAAGAGAGTAATACAATAGAACTGAGTATTTTCTAATTGTATCATACAACACAGTGATGGCCACCAACTGGCCCAAGAGACTTATCCTACACTTCTTCAATTCTCCTTTGCAATTTAAGTATATATGATTATTTATAATTAGACAACCTGTGCCATTTTCTCATCATTTCAGAGATAGTTCCTTACCTAAACAGAGAAATAGAGTGACTACGGGTAGGCAAAAAAGCAATGGAGTGTGAGCAATTTCTGAGTTATTGATGTTTTCTCCACTGAGTTTTCTGGTGGGAAATGGGTAGGGAGCATCAGAAAACTTCCTCCCTCCCTCCCTCCCTCCCATTCTATCATTATCTTCCTTTCTTTCCCCTCTCCCTTCCTAGAATTCCTCCTGGCTTCCCCATTTGCTTTGCTGGTGGGAAGCTTGGAGGAAGAAACCACTGGGGAAACCAGCAGGAAGTTGCAAGTTCAAAACTAGGTGGCAGGGGGTACAGGTCAGGAATGGTACATGGGGGTGCCTGAGAGAATAGGGAGGGGAGGGCATGTGGGTGGGCAGGAAGGGCGAGAAGTACAGTAGGGGTCAAGAAGGGGTGTGGAGGTCATGGGAAGTGCATGGGAAGCAACACAGGTTGGGAGGAGCATACTGAGATATACCATGGGCCTAGAAAGATGGACAGGGATTTCTTCCTCCTTCCTTTCCCTTTTCAGCAGGCAGGTACAGCTGGGTTGGGAGGGAGGGAGAGATTGCAAGATTGGTGAGAAACTGTCATAGGACATTGAAAATGAAGATCACATGACCACATCAGCCAGTAGTACAGATGCAGCCACCACTTCCCCAAATTCATTCCTTTGTGAGTCATGATTTAGTTTATCTGATGACTGAATTTTATTTTAGGAGTAGCAAGAATATTGTTTATATATTGCTACTATATTAAATTCAATCTAAATCATTTTTAGTGATGGTGTAGTGGTGAATTGGGATTTTTCTTAGCATGGTTTTTCTTCATTTATTAAATGTGTAAAATTTGATGACCATAAGTAATAATGTTAGCTGCATCTGAATGCATCACACTGTGCATTCTTAGTCTCAATCTTAAAAACAATCAAATGAAAATACACATACAAAGACCATGTGTGCAGAAGCCTGCCTGTTTACTCTTCTGTGCAAAACATGACCATATGGCCATTTATGTGCCTAAATTCCAATAAAGTTTTTAATATTGTTTTTGAGTTACTTTTCTTGAAGAAAGCAAAACAAAACTTGCAAGGAAACAAGCATGTAAACTACAAGAGAGGATCAAATTGTATATAATACACTGACATATAATTCCTATAATTATCAAGGTTCTAGGCCTACATTTGCAGTAGGGCATTTTTCCACAAGGGATTTTATTTTCTTTCTGCATAATTCCAGTAATGGTCTTCCTGACCATTTCTATATAGCTTAGCTGTAAAATGTACTACAACATTATAATTGTTTAGAGTTCTATGATTTGCAGAATATGCAATAAACAAGTAAACCAGGATCCTATATACGAATGAAAAATTAAATATTTCCACTGGTGTTTAAAACTCTTAATATGACACCTAAAACAAGTAAATTTTTATCAGGCTTGCACAAATGACTGAAAAAAATTGTGAAAATTGACAGCATGTATTTGTTATGCTCTATGAGATCTGATTTCCATGAGTGGGAAGGTAGGATTGTGCTGATTTCTGTAGCTATTTATATAAATAGGAGAGCTGAAGAAAAATGATAAGAATGTGCATGCCTGATCCAATACAGTTCTTATGTTCCTGTAACTTTCTGGAGCAGTGAATGTTCATGTTCAAGACCATGGTCGTCAGCAAATAACCCATTAATTTACCACTCATAAATCTGGAAGGAATAATATTAGAAAAAGTTGAAAGGATCATGTACCTCGGTTTTAATTTATGTGAAAACTGGGACATGATCAATGAAGTAAAGACAAGGATAGAGAAAACTCGAACAGCATTCTTCAAAATGAAAAAGATCTTCTGCAGTCACGACATAAGGCTAAGACTGAAAATCAGGCTTGTCAGATGTTACATCTTTTCTATCCTGCTCTATAGAGTAGAGAGTTGGTCTCTGACAGAAAACCACTTGAAGAAACTAGAAGCATTTGAAATGTGGATTTACAGATGACTGTTACGTATAAACTGGATTAACAAAATCACAAATGAGGAGGTGGCAAGCCGCCTGGGAAAGCAAAGGGAAATAATTAAAGCCATTAAAAAGCGAAAGTTAGAATATTTTGGATATGTGATGTGACACCCAGAAAAATATGGCATCCTTCACTTAATCCTCCAGAGAAAGATTGAAGGCAAACGAGGTCAGGAAGAAGAACACCATGGCTTCAAAACCTAAGGGACTGGTTTGGACAAAACTCAGCAACACTTTTTCATACGGCTGTTGACAAAAATAGGATTGCCAACATGATCGCTAATGTCTGATGACGGATATGGCATAAGAAGAAGAAGAAGAAGAGTGTTCATGTAATTCATGTAATTTATTTATTGAAGTAGTAGGTGCAGGCAAAAGTTTAGCATTCCAAGCAGCTGTCAATCTAATATTTTCTTAAGAGTACTCAAAAAGGTCTGAGTGGTGTTCTTAAGATGATCCTGCTGAAGCCTATCATTTACTTTCTTCAAGCACACAAGATGAACTACCCTTTCTTTGTCATATATTAACCTATTTACAATGATTATAATTGGCTGCCATTTTCATTACTACTTTCCTTAACTGCCCAAAGGTCTTCTACTCTCAAACAATTTCGAATATTCTGTTTTCTTTTCCGTTATGCCTCAAATTCCTTCCAACTGTTCCATTTTTTAAAAAAATCCCTTCCAAAAATCAATACCACTCCTTTAAGAGAGTCTGAAACTCTTAATGATAAGTCAAAACTTATCATTAAGAAGGAAATTATTTTTGTGCTTCCATTGCCTCTTCCAATCCATCTTTTTCTCTACTGTTTTGTTGTTACTAGCTGTATCACAATAAATAAATAAATAAATAAATAAACCAAATACCAATGCAGACTTATTCATTTTTATCAATGACATCATTTGGGAATGGAAACTATTTTAGATAAAAAAATCTATATAAGAATAATTATGGTGTATTCTTAACTTCACTTATCTAAAACTTCATACCCCAAGGATGTAGAATTGCATTAGAATGAATGAATAATGAATTACGTTTGCTCATTCAACTAGACTGGGGTTCATTTTAATTTTTTCATTAATCTTATCTGGATTTCTAAAAAAAATCAGTATCTTATTTTTTTCGATTTTACTGTTTTTCTTGTTATGCAAGATTAGAAAACTAAGCAATAGAGCAGTACATTTTAGATAATTGATATCAGACATAAATGCTTGCTTAGTTCAAAGCATTTAAAAGGTAACATAATTTAAAATATTAATTCTCTGATTTTAACCATATTTTATTAAGACCAAATTTATTAAGATTTTCTGCATGAATGTACTATTCATGGGCACTGTTAAAACTGGAAGGGAAGATGGGGATCTTCTTCCTTCATGCTGTGCTTCTTGGAGGCCAGCTTTGGAGAGCTGAAGCCCTCTCAGCAGCATCTGAAGTATCCCAGGGAGAATTGATAGAAAACAAAACACATTTATTTACTAGCAAAGAATTGCCAATGGGTTTTAATCAATTCCATGCAGGCATTTCTGGGTTATAATAATATAAATTACAAATGTATGATGGGCCTTATTGGAGAAATATCTTTTTCTGCTTGAATAGTTACGAATGGCAATAATATTTAGGTGATAAGGCAGCATATTTGCAAATCAACTGAATTTACTTTCATATAAACTGTTTAAACAAGCACATAAGCCTAAACAGTTCTTGGAGATCAGCCAGACTAGCACTTCAAATCTACATTTGTTTTAAATTATACCTTTTCTAACTACCTGTACCATAGAATTTGCTTCTTTACAGCTGCTGCACACTGTGCAGATTATTTCACTGAACTATTCCAGTGATCTAAACATCTGCTTGTTGTTGGTTGACTTGTGACAGTTCAATCACCAACATTTTGTAAATGAAGCATGGATTCCTAGCTCAATATACATTACACTTCCTGACATTGACTTGCATTTGCCATTTTGGGGTCCTTTCACTAAATTTGAAGAGATACTTTTAAAGTACTAAAAATAGCTACTCTAGCAGCACTCAAAACATCTATTTTAATTATAGAATTCTTGCCATCTTTTATTTATTTCCCCCCTCCCCCCCTTCTCCCTAACCCTCCCTCACCCTCCCTTCCCCATTCTTGCCATCTTTTAGATACATACATTTGTCCCTTAGACACATGTAAAATTATGTTCAGATTTATAATTCATCTCAAAAGATACAGTATACAATGAAAGTTCTTGAAGTCCACTCTAAAATCATGGTTCTCTCCAAAGAGTTAATGATTTAAAAATAAAACATTCTGTTAGGAAATCCCCCCTCCCTTTTCTCAAATGGGTTACTATGATGTACAAAGAATCAGAATGAATTAAAATGAAAATCAACAGTAAAGATAATATTATGGTTAAAGCATTAGAAAGCATTAGACAGTGCTGAAACACCACAACAGCAAAATACTTTCATAGTGACTCAGACAGAGGAACACTTGAAAAAACAAAAATTGACAAGACTATTTGCTTTAAAGTTTTTTTTAGCAAGGCCTTGTACAGAGTTGCATATAAAATTAATAATAGGCCCACATGTACAATTAGAATGTTCACATTATTTGTTACCGTGTTTCCCCCCCAAATAAGATCGGGTCTTATATTAATTTTTGCTCCAAAAGGCGCATTATGGCTTATTTTCTGGTTAGGTCTTATTTGGGGGGAAACACAGTACTAAATGTCTCTGTCTGCTGACGATCTTAACTGGGGCTTATTTTGGGGGTAGGGCTTATATTACGAGCACCCTGAAAAATCATGCTAGGGCTTATTTTCCGGTTGGGACTTATTTTCGGGGAAACAGGGTATGAGGGGGACAATAAGGGAAAAACTAATTATTTTATATACTAATTATTTTAACAATTCCAGTCTAGAGAAAATCCCATTTTCCTTCCATTACATTTCCTTGCTCCTCACAAATTATGAACATGTTAAGTTGCTATGTCAGACATCTATATTCCCACCACAAATGTTTGGAATGTCACACTTTCAGACTGAAGCCTACATAAACACATATCCTCTGATCATATATTACTTTTTCCTTCATAATAGTGCGATTAATTAACCAGCAAGGCCTTTCAACCTGTAAATTTAAAATAGTCAGAAAGGTGCTCTAGTATCTAAATTATTTTTATATTAGGATGGTAAAATACAATAATTAGAAATCGGTCTTTACTAATCACTGGACTATAAGCATCTATAATCTTGTTGATTTTGTCAAAATGATGCTCTTTCTTACTGCTACACTACCCTCCTGCCTGCGACCTGCCTGCACCAGACAGACCATGAATTGAGCTTCACTAACAGGATGGTTTTACTTGATTTATTCCAAAATAAGATTTCATTCCTTCCACTGATAGTCCTTGTTTACCAAAAGCCTCATAGAGCAACCATTTGCATTACAATAGTGATGAAAAAAAAGCAACTAATCCTTGTAATTATTAACTTTGCAGGTCTGTAAAGCAAAGGAAAGCTGAAGTAATATCATAACCCTAACTCTTGCAGGGGACTTTTGTCCAACCTCTTTGAGAGCAAAAGTGCTGTCTGACAGACAGACCATGTGAGGCAGACTCTCTCTCTGCCAAGCAGTGCTCTCGTCAAGCATCACTGAAAAATGTCTGTCCTGAAATCCAAGGAGAAATTTCAGGATGGCTAGTGACTTCCAACCTTCCCTGCCAGCTTCTCTGCTCTTTCTGGTTAAGCCAGTAGGAAAAATTGCAAATAGCCGTTACTTGACTTCAGAGCACCGAAATATCCAGATCACAATCAAATAACCGTGGGAAGCGCTGCAATGGTTGTCATAATTTCAAATGGTCACTGAATGAACGATTGTTAAATGAAGGCTATCTATATAATATCTCTGCAATTTCTATAGGATGGGATGGGGGATTCTAAATGCTGACTTAATATATAAATAAATAAAACACATCCTCTTGAGAGTCTTTCGCAAAGCCTTACCTAACATCACAGATTGTGATTTGTGACTTACAACCACAAAAGGGGCCAACATTTCCATTGTTAAGGAAGGCAGCTATTTAGTGAACTGAACCTAATTTTATGATTTTTGCCAGAGTTGTTAAGCAAATCACTGTGCACAGTGAATCGCACAATTGTTAAGTGAATCTGGCTTTCCTCTCCACACTGACTTAGCTTGTCAGAAGCTAGTTAAGATTATTAATAGTGGTCATATGACTCCAGGATGCTACAACAATTGTAAATACATGCCAAGTGCCTGAATATTGATCATGTGACCATGGGGATGCTGTGAGTGTTGTAAGTGTGAGGACTAGTTGTAAGTCACTTTTTTCAGTGCCACTGTAACTGAATGGTCGCTAAACGAATGGTTGTAAATTGAGACTACCTGTACTTATATTTTGAATCACAGAAACTTCTTGTGGGAAGAATTAAGGCAAAGAAAAAAAAAAGGAATTCCATGTCTCTATGAATCTGAGACACTATGCAGAAATATATACTTATGTAAGAAGTTAATATAAGAATTGTTAACATATTTTTAAGTATTTTTACTAAGAACTTAAATAGTTTTTAATATTGAGAAACAAAACACAGCGTTAAAGTATTTCAAAATCGAGTAAAGATATTCATTTCAGACAGTTAATACATGAAATCATGAATACAATAAAATATTCAATTAAGAAATAAAGTTTTCATAAATTTTAACACTGGGGGAAATATTCAGCCTTTTCTTTTACAATTTTAAGAAGACTGGGAGGGAAAGGAAATGAAGTTGTTGTTTAAAAAAAAACATGTTGTTTATTTAATGTCACCATTAATGGGACTTGTGCTTGTTTCAGCAGCATATATACTAAAATTGGAATAATGCCATTAATGGGAACTAATGTATTATGTATATTTTATAAATAATCATGTTTTAAACTTGGGAGATTTAACAGCTGTCTAATAACTTTGTGATTTCATATATGTCTGTGACCTTAATTTTGGCAAAACTAATTCCCTATTGATATTAATAGTAAGTGACAATAAGCTGTTGTAGAAAAGTTACTCCTTTAAAAAAATACCAGACATTTTTCAGCTATTATGCTGTAGACATCCATGGACATTTCATATTATGTATTTCATTATCTACAGATGAAAAAATTGATCCCCCCCTTTAATATTCTTTAAAAGAAACAACACTGTTTTTATACTTACCATTCCATGATTCAGCCAAGTTGGTATAAAATTATCAAGAAGCTTAGGGTAAACAAGTTCTCTGTCATAGATATAGATGCTCCAAAACATTAGCACAACAAACTGGGGCAAAGAGAAAAGAATACATATATATATATATTCAGGTACATAAAATCACACTTTTATTCTAAGAATTACATTTTATCAGTATCAATTGATACTAATCAACCAGTTACTATTGTTCTGTTGTGTATACTTTTAATGTACAAAATAGTTTAAATCTAGGTTGGCTAGTTTATACATATGTGGGTAGTCTTCACTTAGCAATGGTAATTGGGACCCCATAGTTAAGGACAACTGCCTTGAGCAATTTCAGTTGTCATTGTTAAGCTAATTCCACATGGCCGCTAGGCATGGCATCACATGACCTCCATTTGCAACTTCCTGCCAGCTTCTCAATTGACTTTGCTTGCTGGAAGCTTGTACTGAAAATTGCAAGTGGTGATCATGTGACTGCAGGATGCTACTACGACTTTTATAATTGTGAGCCAGTTGCCAAGTATCTGAATCGTTGTCACGTGACTGTGGGGATACTGCAATAACTGCAACTACAAGGACTGGTAGTAAGTCTCCTTGTCCAGTGGTATGGTTAAATTTGAATAATTGCTGAATGAATGGTTACTTTTTTCAGTGTGGTCATAACTTTGAATAGTCATAAATCGAGGATTATCTGTATTCATATTGTACTACGATCTATATTATATGCAATTTGAGTGATATTTTGGATATAGTAGTTTCCACAAATAATCCATTAGATTTGGTCCTTTAGGGTAATGCATGAACTAATTGAATCTTAGCAGATTCATCCCTCTAAATAGACATACTTGAAGTACTAAACTATACCACACTTTATAAGTATTACAGTTTATTCTTGCTCAGTGCAGTTTACACTCCGAGTAGCTATGAACAAATGACTCTGAGAAATATGCGAACCCTATATATTCTAACGTAAGATGCTGAGTTGCCTACTTGAGATATGCTTGACAGCAGCACACTAGCAATAGAAATAGCACTTAGACTTATATACTGCTTTAAAGTGCTTTACAGCCCCCTCTAAGTGGATTAGAGAGTCAGCATATTACCCCCAATAATCTGGGTTCTCATTTTACCGACCTCGAAAGGATGGAACAAAAGCATTAGAAAAGAAACTTCCAGTGCTAGATTTCAAAAAGTAAATCTGATATTAACGGAAGATTTTAAAAAGCTGACATGTATTTCAATATTTTCTGAAGAACAGAAAGCTTATTGACCTTGCTTGTGAGGTAAAAGTGGAAAAGACAAGAAATTCCATCTGTCCCGTCAAAGTCAGCCAAAGTATGCAAAATTGGTTGCAACCATCTGCTGCTCCAGGTGGCCAGAACTTCTTTAATGAAACAGGTAGGTTCAAAAAAGCATGCTTAAGCAAATTATTCTAATTTTAGTCAAGCTGCCCATTCAACATTTCTTAAAACTCAATAGTATCCCATCTGGATCAAAACAATTCCTTAAGATGTATCAACTCTAGGAATCTAGAAAAATGTAATAAAACAGAATATGATTTTCATACATTCTCTTTGGTCCCCTTCCCTTGTGCTTGAAGCCTTTTTTATTCTGCCAAGGTTTTAATTGAGTCTTTGCTATTTCCCTGCTATTTATGATTCTTTACTTATATTTTCATTATTTGTTCAATTTTTTTTAACATAGTTTTCTAAAAGTTCACTCAGACATCACTGCCCCCAAATTGCAATGATAGTATTAAAATGTGTTTTTTAAGAAACTGCACTTATTAAATTTTATGGCTTCATCTCAGAAAGTGGAAAAGGACTTTTCATGCAGCAAAACTCTTTTAATGGACAAAAGCCTTCTGAATGTATATAATGAATGAAATTGATAATGCAAGATATACAAAATTGATATACAAAGTGATATCTTGGGTAATATCACATATACAAAGATGATTAATATACAAAGTTATGCAGCTATCCCCAGTTCAGTGACTGTTCAAAGTTAGGATGGCACTGAATGAGTGGTACTTAAGCCAGTACTTGAAATTTTGGATGTCACAGCACTCACATAGACAAATGATCGGATTTGGGCATTTGGCAACCAGTTCACACTTATTACAGCTGCATCATCTCACAATCATGTGATCACCATTGGTAACCTTCCCTGATGGCTTCCCAGAAGCAAAGTCCCAGAGATCTCGTATTCCATAGCACCCACTCCACCAGCCTCCTCTTAATACCGTGCAATGACCTGCAGCAATCTCTCTGCTTGCAGCTCTCCCCAACCTGCTTATGCTCCCTAACACCCGCCCATAGTCTCTGCCAGCCCATCTGTAGGCCCTGCTGGTCTGCCCGCATTTCTTTAGGACTTCATTTTAAGGAGACATTAGAGTCAGACATTTCAATCAATCGCATGTTTAGCAGGTACGAGTGTGGAAAATTTTTCCTTACTTAAGTACAGAATTCTGGCTATTCATTAATCAAGTCTGATCTTCACCATACAGATATATAGAAGAGTGACTTTAACAAAGTCACATTTCTGAGGAAACAGCTAGGCTGTAAAATGTTACAAAACTATTTCCAAAAAGTTTGGACTCTTACCAGTTCACTATCAGGAAAATCATGTACAAATGGAGGCCATTCAACACCAATGTTACCCTCCTCCAAAGGTCACACTAAGAACAAAACGTGTAATACTCCGGAGCTTTCAAAGAAACCCAGAGTAAGATCTAAGTCAGGGGTCCCCAATCTCCTGGCCTGTGGCCCTTTATTGGGCTGCAGTTGCAGCCCATTGAGAATTGGGCCACACAAGCAGCCCCACTCATGCACACACAAATGAAGCTGTGTGCGTGCACGCACCTCTCCCTCACACAAAACCATTCTCTCTCCCCCCCCTTCATCGGGCTGCCAACTCAGAAAGGTTGGGGATCGCTGGTCTAAGGAACTAAAAGCCTCTTTCACATTGGCAAACGCCAGTGATCATGAGACACCCCCCCCCCCACTTTGGGAGAACACTGAACAACAATGGTGTGCATGGAACAATTGCAAGGAGAGAGCCACTGCTCTCCAAAATGAACACTGCTGTCCATCTACAGTTTGCAAAATACCATGTGGAAAAGTTAGAAGGTTACTGGAAGAGTGTTCTGTAGAAAGATGAGACTAAAATAGAAAAGTTTTGGCTTGAATGAAAAGTATTATGTTTGACAACAGGCAAACACTATTCCAGTATAAGAACCTTATCCTATCTGTGAAACATGATGGTGGTTGTATCATGGTTTGTATCAGCTTTTCTGCCTCTTGAGGACTAGGGAAACTTGCCATCATTGACCACGAGATATCAATGGATTGGGATGGGAACCATGAACTCTGAATTGTACCAGAAAATTCTACAGGAAAATGTCAGGGTATCTGCTGTGAACTGAAGCTGAAAGTGGGTCATGCAGCAAGACAATGACCTTAAATAGATAAGTTGCACAACCAAAGAATGATTGAAGTAGAAGAAATAAATATTTTGGAAAGGCCAAATCAAAATCCTGACTTTAATCCTAGAACTGACCTGAGGAAGCTCACCAACATCCTGGAGTTAAAGCTGCTATATATAAGGAGGAATGGACTAGAATTCCTCCAAGCCAAAGCACAGGACTTATTAACAGTAATTGGAAATGTTTAGCTGCAGGGGAGCACACTAGTAACTGAAAGCAAAAATTCACATACTTTTGCCACACATAAATATGTAACTTGGGATCATTTTCCTCAAAGAATAAATGAACAAGTCTAATGGTTTTGACTCATTTGTTTAATTACATCCTCTTTAGTTTTAGGACTTGTGTAAAGAACAGATCATGTTTTAGGTCATAATGCTGAAATTTTGAAAATTAAAAACAATTCAAAAACTTTTAAGTACTCTATGCTATTTTGCTGTTTTGTTTCTCTTACAAATGCACTTTAAATTGATTATCAGTACTTTTAATTGTTTTAATCATTATTTTTATATTACAAGTGTCCCTACATGTGAATTTGGAGGCATATAGAGATAAATTATATATTTAAAGCTGGGAAATAGTTTCTTTTTCTGTATAGCAATCCTATATTATCCACAGCTCTTACAGTATGTACTAAACATTTTTGTTAATACAATTACATTAAATGAATAAATAGAATTACTTATAAATGCAGTAAATAAATGGCACATTTTAGTCTATAAAATTGCACTGGTGACTATGAGCTTTCCTTTAAATACCTGACATTTTAAAAAACAGATTAAAAACCAAGGGTGGTATACTCCAAATTAGAAGGAAATTCCTTTCTTTCCATGGTACTTACAACCCCAATGGGAAAAGCTAAGACAGCCATCATCCAATCACGGAGGGAGATGAGTTTTCTTAGTTGCCTTTCTTGTTCTTGGCTGTCATTTCCTTTAGTCAGAAGGCTGGAAAGGTCAGTCAGTACACAGATCCCAAAAAAGACTGCTTGAACCACCTGCATTAGAAATATAAACATAATGAAACATAAATATCTCGGTCTCGATATTATCATTTTTAGCTGTAGCTCCCTCCTGGTGGTGGTGACATTTGGCAGCAGTGAATTTATTGAGCTTTTTAAAATGCTCAGGCTGGATATTGTTCAGGCTTACTCTGAAACCTTGCTTTATAAAAAAAAGTAGGAGGAATAGAATCTTTACTATCCAGAGTAACTCTGGCTTAATAAGTCAAACACTATTTCTAATATGCAATGAAAATGTATTATTCTCATTTTCTGCTCTACCAAGTGTGAGTGTATTTCTTTATGGAAAAATAGACAGGATATGTGCATTTATCCTGAACTCTTCCTCTTCAATTATGGTATTAATGCCAATTCTGAGAACAAGGGGCAGTCTGGCATCATTCTGAAAAAAATACTATACTGTCTGTCTCTGTGGATGTTTTTCTCCCTTAACGCACCAACATTTCATGTCTGGTCCCCACTGTCAACAACATCTTTGCACTTTTGCCATATATGAAATATATAAAAATCACCCTGACATCTACTTAAGTAACCATCACCTTTTGTTTTAAAAAGCTCTAAATTATATGCTGTTTCTTCTGCTTCTTCTGAACTGTACATATAAAATCTGCCCTTATTACTTTCCATGTCCTGTTTACAATACAGGGCATTTTTATCCATTTAGCAAATATGTATTTATGTGGAATGTATTTTTACTAGATCACATCTCATATTATCTTTTCTAAAGTTTAATTTTGCTTGACTCCTATTCAGCATATACAATTATTTTGAATTAAATATATTTTATATTACATACAATATTAGAGTTGTGATTGGTGATATATCCTAGGCTCGTGTGCCACAGGTGGCACGCAGAGCCATATTAGTGGGCACACCAGCTCAGCTCTGGGGTGTATGCGTGCGCTGGCCAGCTGATTTTCGGGCCTTCTGGGCCCACCAGAAGTAGGGAAATAGGCTGTTTCCTGCCTCTGGAGGGCCTGGGGAGGGGGGGTTGGAGAAGGCCCGTTTTTCTTTCTTACCTGGCTCCAGATCCTCTCTATTTATCTGGGAAGGGCGAAAACAGCCTTTCCCACTCCCTTGGAGGCCCTACGGAGGCTGAAAGGGCCCATTTCCTGACTCCTGGTGGGACAGGAAGTGACGTTTTTTGCTGTCCCCAGCCTCCAGAGACTCCTAGAGAGGCTCCTAGAGACTCCTAGAAAGGCTCTGGAGGCTGGGGACAGCAAAAAATGTCACTTCCTGTCCCACCGGGCATTGGGAAATGAGCTGTTTCAGGCCTTTGAAGGACCTCCGAGAGAGTGAGAAAGGCTGTTTTCACCCTTCCTAGATAAATAGAGAGGATCTGGAACCAGGTAAGAAAGAAAAACGGGCCTACCAGGACATCATGTGCCAGGAGCGGGGGGGGGGGTTTGTACGTGCATGCACGTGGGCACACGACCCTCCCCCGCCCCCCCCTCTCCTGGCACGCGATGGCAAAAAGGTTAGCCATCACTGTCCTAGGCCATCTGCCAAACATCAATTAATACTAAAAAAGGCCATCAACAAGCTAGGTAAACTTTGGCTTAACTTGTTGAGCAAGGAAAGAAACATTTATTGCAGATATTTATACTAAGTTGTACTTATAGATTAAGTTTACAATACATTAAAATTCTTATCATGTTTTAAAATAAATAGTTCACTCAACCAAAATAGAATGATTTAGAGAAATCTTTCTCTGATAAGTACCAGACAAATTATTTATGTGAAAATTCTAAAATATACAGAATACACCACATGGTCCAAAGCAAAGTGGCTTTCCTAATTAATGTTAAGTAAGATGAAGGCAAGATCTTGCCTTATTGGCATTCTGATGCCCTGTGACATCAGAATGTTACAGTAAATCTGTAACTGTTTGAATAAATATTTTATTATTTATTAATTTTTTCCTTACTTTGTCATATTCAAATGATTCTTGGCTTTTCATATATTCCTAGAAGCTTTATAACTTTAGGAAGACAAAAGATCTGGATAAAACTACATTACTATATAGAAACAACACACCCATGTTGTTACCAGAAGTCAATATTCTATGGGGGAGAAGGGAAGTTAATTTAATTGGTATTTGCCACACACCAGTTGCACACCAATTCAAACAGTACATTAGTATTGTGTATGTTGTTTATGTTACAAGACTGTTTTTGGTTGCCTTTCTGACCTTTCTGGCCTACTTCACTTATTATCCTCTTGCTCAGTTATTTTTACTCAATTTTCATTTACCACCTCAGCTTGCGGATTATGTCTCAATTTCATTCTGATCTTCTCTTCTCTATTAATTTATTAATGCAGATCTTAATCACTATAAGCCATAAATACAGCATGAGGTATTACTAAAATCATGTAATCATCCTTGCACTATTTGAATAAATATAAAATAGTAATAAACAAGAACACCAATAAAGCTAGAGACGACTGATGTCTGAGACATTATATCAAAGTAACTTTAGAAGCAATTAGAGAAACACCAAAGATGCCAGATTTCTAGACTCTTAGCCTTGGGAGTATGATAAGGAATTCCTAAAGCCATTCACAAAGTATCTACAACGTTATGACTCCAAAAATTATCATAAGCTTTGACTGTTCATCCCTAATTAATCCAGTAATTTTTGAAAATACTGTTTCCAGCAAGATTTCCCTTTGAAGTGCTTTCAATTTATTATTTTTGTCCATCAAATACATTTAATTTTTGTTTTTGTTATCTCTGAATTTTAGATCCATACTTTGTATATCATCAGGAAATAAAAATGTTATGTATATATTTAATTAGCCAAACTGAAAAAAATGCAAAATACAGTACTAAATAATTTGGACTGTTCTGACAAAATTCATCTATGTCCCCATTTCTATAATATCAGAATGCATGGAGCTGAATAGGAAAAGGATGCAATACTATTAAAATGATTCAATTTATAAACAAACTAAACTGAAATTTCCATGAGGAAATCCTAGGGAAAAAATCATTTGGTCTTTTTTATAGATTTAGAAACAAAACAAAATCTACATGCAGAGGCAAACTTAATGTAGAATGACATGAAACACGATCCCAAATGATAGTGATCCAGATGATCAATCCAGCTTTGTAAAAATGTAATCATTTTTGCACAGTAGATAATACTTTACTTCTCTTCCTTAACATATTTCAGGTTTGTTTGTTTGTTTGTAGCCTGCCTTTATTATTTTTAAAAATAACTAAAGGTGGCAAACAGGTCCAATGCACCTTTCTCCTCCTATTATCCCCACAACAATCTTCTCCCTGTTTTTGAGTGCAAGAGAATATGGAGGTCTCAAGAAACCAAAAAGACAGAGGGAGAATTATCTCAGAGAAAAGAAAGCTAAATAAACTGGAAAGGGAACTAAACTTTCCCATTTACTTGAAGTCTATCTTTATGAATACATATATTCCCACCATCTTGTAGCAATATTATTAGTACTACTTTGTAAATTATCATCATTTTAAATATCTACATACATATATGGAAAACAAAGTATTATAATTGACCATGAGAAAATTAATAACAGTGATAATATAGAACTAGTTGAGCCATTCATTTTCTTTCACCCCTAGGAAGAAGCCAATGGCAAACAATTTCAAAAATTGCAGCTAAGAAAACTGCAAGGGCTTTTCCAGACAATCACAAAGTGTCAAGAATGATTTCGACCTATATTTATTGGTCATATCAGAATGGTTTTGATGTTTTGAATTAACTTTATTAATATTTAAAGACATGTAGGAAGTTAACACCCACCCCTTTCCTAGAGGAATGAAATATTTTGGGAAAGATTAAAAAGACAGAATATTATGTTTCCCTGGATGAGAAATGGCGAAGCATGTTTTAAAGACGAAGCAGCTCCCATCTTCCTGCCCCCACCCTTTGTCAATGGGCCAGAGGCAACTCTATCTTTGTCAATAGACCATCATCTGCAACACAATAAGACCCATCTAGCAACAGAAACTCACCACATGGCACCTGGGAAGATTACATCAGTCAGCAAGGCTAGCTAAGACCCCCACCCCCTGGGAGTCTGACAACTAATCAGGATATTCTTTCGGGGCCCCAGGAAGTTCAAAGCCAGAGAGGGCATAAAACCCGGGGACTCACTGCATCTCAGCCTCTTTTTCTGTTCAGGAACTCAAACCATGTGATCCTGTCCACTATTAAACCATCTTTCCAAGCAGTCCCCATATTTCCAGTGTCTTTTTCCCCACTTGAACCTGAGTGGCGTAAGAGGCTAATGCCTCCTAAGGCAGCATTTAACATCCAGCTGCCTGCAATTACTGTGAGTTCAATTCTTACCAGGCTCAAGGTCGACTCAGCCTTCCATCCTTTCTAAGGTGGGTAAACTGAGGACCCAGTTTGTGGGGGCAATAAGCTGACTTAGTATAAATATACAAAAGTATGAAGGCTATTGCTTAACGCATTGTAAGCCGCCCTGAGTCTCCGGAGAAGGGCAGCATATAAATCAAATTAAAAAAAAACAAAACAAAAAAAAACTTGGAGCTGAACCCAGAAGGATATTTCTTCTAACAGACAGTAATAGCAAAACAAGAGCCAGATTGGTATAGTGGTTACAGACCCTAGGCTAGAAACTGGAAGACTGAAAGGGTTAGTCCTGCCTTTGATATGAAATCAACTGGGTAATCTTTGACAATCATTTTCAGCCTTAGTAAAAAGACAATGCAAATCACTTCTAAAAAATGTTGCTAAGAAAATATTATGAAAACTGGCGGAAAATAAAATGAATAAACTAAACATGAGTTTACCATATCAGATATTATTTGTCTTAATTAGAAATACAATACAATACAATACAATAAATACAATTAGGTATACAATACCCTCCACTTAGAATACAAGTATATGTTAGAATGCCTGAACACATTATTTGAGAACTAGACTTGAACTAAATTTTACCTTCTGGATTTTTTTTTTAAAAATTGAACCTAGGAAAATTCCAAGTACGCTAATTTCCAAGAACTTCAAATATATACATTCAAGCAATCTTATTTATTTTAAGAAGCAGCTATGAATGATAATTTGGTAGAGGTAACATTGAGAATTAAGGCACTTCCAGGTTTATTAAAAATATGTAGACATTTAATATGCCACTGCCACGTTGAACAAGGCAAGTGTCCAAAAATAACTAATTCCTTTTCAAAAGCAATCTCAAAAGAACTGTTAAAATTAGTAAATCTCTTTTGCAGATGAAATCAAAATACCACGGTCAAATATTTTCAAGTGTGTTGCTTTGTGAATCAGCATAAAGCCAAATAACTGAATATTATATTATGATGCATAATGATACAAGCCCAATATGCAACATCAAAATGTAGACAGCAGGATCTGTGGCACTCTACAAATTTGGTTGATGTCTCTAAAACTCTGTAGATTTAGTGTCCCTATTCCCAGAGAGACAAAATTGATGTTATTAACCTAATGCTTGTTCAGTTCTGTATCAAAGCATAAATGTATCGTATCAGAATATCTTTGTAATGCAATATTTAAGAAGAAAAGGGACAATTTATGTTCTTTTCGGATCTATTCTGAGCCTCTGAAACCATCCAAAATAAGTCAAACCTATCCAAACTCATTTCCATTCAATTTCATTTTCATTTTTAATGGTTTTTGTCTTTCTATTGTTTTAATTTATGTTATTGTATATAGCGGCCAAGAGGCTGTATTTCGGGATGAGTAAAGTAAGTGTAATAGCTCTCTTCCAACATTGCTCCTAGCAAGTAGAAGGTAAATATGGTAGTTTTGATACCGGATAGTCTTTTCCTTTATGTCTGTACTTCTTTTACCAACAACTCTAATTATTTCCTTTTATTGGTGGTAAATTGCTGCACATGCAGCTTTAATAGACAATTCCATGCAAAATGCAGAAAATTTCTCTGTTCACTTATCTACAGCATGCATAATTTTATGCATTTTATTGTATTCCCTCACTTGCCTTCTTTCTTAGCTAGACAGACTTAAATACTGTGCTTAGCAAAATGCTAGTGATTTATCAATTTTATAAATTATCAAAACTCTGGAGGTATGAAGAAAGATGTGCTAAAAATAAAATTGTGTAATTTGGTTATGATGAAAGGAAGAGTGCTATCAAATCAGAAGATTTCTCATAAGTTGCAGATTTGAACACTATAATTTACACTTCTTTGAGAAAGTATGTAAAATTGGTTTATCCTGTTGGGAAACATTATTCTACCAAAGAATACAATTTATTGGAGATTAAACTCTACAGGAAAAGCCCAGTCTGATACTTCCTTCATCAAGTATTTGTTTTCTGCCCTAAGCATTTATGAAGGCTTCCAATGTATTGTTAGAATATTAAAAAATAAAGTACAATAAAGTTTCCTCTGATCTGAGCTTGACTCCCTGTGACTCCATTGAGAGATTCATGCAATTTTCTTGATAATGATTTGGAAGCAATTTGCCATAACTTTCTACTGGGATGTATTTTTGACTTTCCACTCTACCCACAGCTCTGATACTATCTGTAGGTCACCTAAGTATCAGCTAGTCTCGATACTACTTAGCCTCCAAGGCCAGACAAGGTCAAATATGTGCTGTCATCAATTGAGAAAGCAAAAAGTTATCTTTATGAAATGTAGTTATTTTCCCCCTTTTTTCTAAACAATTTAACACAATTTAACATGGATCACTTTCTCAGCAAGAGACTGTATTACGTCTAACCTCAAATAATTGAAAAGAAGACATGACATCAATACAAGGCTGTCCTGGTCACCTGGAAGTTTTTTTTCATTCTTGAAAAGATAGACATAATGCTGAGAAAGGGATTTATTTGTTTATTTATCCGTTTTATTTATATAAACTGCCAACTCATATATATGACTCTGGGCAACTCACACACTTAAAAATAGAAAACAATAAATAGTTACAAATAAATAACGGAAATAAAAACCATCAAAAACTGATTAAAACAAGTTTAGGTAATATTTTTACATAAAGATTGAAAATTCAAACTTTTAAATATCACTGCAGATCAACTACCCAAACCTTGAGTCTCTGTGATGCAAAAGATTAAGCTTAAATTTAGTATTGAACTTTGGGTCAAGGAAGCAAATTATTTGCTTTTTTATTTATATCCATATTCAGTCCTACTGTACCCAAGATCGGAGATTGACAATTTGAGGAGGTAGACTAAAACACTGGAGATATACTTGACACTTTTTTTATCTATCAAGAGTCATGAATCACTGTTATGACTTCTGAGTCTCAGATCTTTAGGGGAAAGACACTCTACTTTAGTGGGACCTTCTAAACTGGAAGATGGTATCTTGCTCTCATACAGAGTCAAAAAAATGAACAAAACCTTCCTACTCTCACAATTTTAATCTTCTAGCAGAATTCTCCAGCACTACACATAAGGGGAAGTATGCATTTCTGAAAATGTAATGTTCTGACTAGGGGGCACCCAAACAGCAAAGCACAAAACATGAAGTCGGATCAACCAATCAGCAGGATGTGCACCTTTGCACAACGTACAGTTGAGATTTGGGAAGTATTTGTGTCAGCCCATCTGCAGCTATCTGCAACCTACAGTTACCCAACAACTCCTTTGCAGCGTAAATATGCAGTGACAGCTATGGGCAGTTATGGGCAACTCAAATTCAGCCTTTAGACTACAAATAAGGCAAGGTTCTTTAAAATTTCAGGTAGTTCCTCCAGAATGGGCAGAGCTAACTATGGCAGGATAAATAATAGTTCAAATACTTTAGCGTAGCTGGAAATTCTGGAATAATATTTTTATGTGTTCCTACTAGGAGAAAGCTTCGGCTAGTAATGAATCGTTACGCTGGGTGCAGTAACCAAAAAAATCTTGGCCAGCACTAAGAAAACTTGCAAACGAAGGAAGTTTCCAACTATCAATTGCAAAAGGCCACACTGCTTAGATTCACACATATATTATGCCATTACAATATCCTAGGACCTAGATCCTTGGGAAGAACTGATGGCAGGAAGGCCAACACCAGCTAAAGAACTGGTAAACTGTGACTTTGCATTAATAATAATAATAATATAATATAATAATAATCAAACAAATAGTTAGAATGTAAGTGACATTTTAACTTGGGTGTTCACGAAATATGTGGCAATTCTAAAGAAAAGAAACTAGTCAACCTTTTTAAATTGATGAACTGCTTTTTGGAAAGCATTTTGCTTGTGAGATAATATAATGCACAATATCCCAAAGGTGCTTTTTTTCAAGAGACAACTGGACTTTCGGGTTTCTCCTTTCCTTAATGTACAATAATGTCATTCATTGGGTTTCCTATCCTCTCAGCAGCTACCTATCATTCTCTTTCTCCTTACAGAGTTGCAGCTTTCATTTTTTTTGGAGAAGTGCCTCGTATCGCTATTTCTAAATGCGGGGGAGCCAATAATCCTAATCTATTTCACTCTCTTCCCTAGCACTGTTCATGTGCGTAGTCAATAAACAGACATCTCCAAACGGCAGCGTTGCGACCGCGGTGCCTTTTTCTTCTTTCTTTAAAAAAAAAAAAAAAAAAACGACGGTGCGAATGAACAGCGTCTTCCTTCACAGCACCTCCCCTTCTGGCGTCCCCTTGAAAGCGCTGCCCGTCACCAGTCCTTCCGCGCAAAAGAGGCCTCATCCCCGGGGCAAAATTTTAAACGGGGAACGCATCCACTCTCCTTGCCCGGGATACGGGATCGCATCCTTCACATCCCGAGAAAGAGGAGGCGGAGGTGGCGGCGGCGTGCAAAAGGTGACTTACCAGGTTAATGAAGGTCAGAAATTTCCAGCTGCCTCCATAGGTCTGGTGCGCTGGCATGTCAATGGCCTTGTAATTGCACAGGATGGAAAAATAGGAGAGGAGGATGGCGACCCGCAGCACCTGCCCGGGCACGAGCGCCATGTTGTGTCTCCTTCCCCCCCCCCCCCAAATTAAGGCCTGAGCGCCGAACGAAGCGGGCGGCTAAAAGCGACAGGCGCGCGCTTCGTTCGCGGTTCAGGGGCGCGCGCCGAGCCTGGGAAGCGGAGCGCGAGCGAAAAAGGTCGCCGCGCGTTCGGCGCCACTCAAGTGTTCCCCGCGGGGGATGAAAGCAACGCGAGCGGAGCCATAGACTTCTGGCGTGTATTAACTTCTGGCGTGTAGATCCACCCACTGTGCCCCACTTCCGGGGTGATTTTGGACGCCATGTTTAATGTTGCCCAAGAGAGAGAGAGAGAGAATTGCCCATAGGAAACAGCAGGGAAGGCTTGGGCTGCACCTGGGCGGCAAGGGTGCTTCCGCCTCTTCCTCCGGCAGGCGACAATGCAAAGTTGCAGGAAAGTAAAAATGAACGCGTCCGTAGCTTCTATCGCTCCCGTTGCACTTGCATTTGCTTTTAGTCCCAGTGTAACACAGAAGGAGGTTGCTTCGGCAGGTTGAAGTTTGGAGTACGAGATCTTTGCTGCAACTTGACCGGTGTTCTTGCATCGAATTGAGGACTGCATTTCCCGCCCGGCTTTCACTTTTCCATATAAATAGGGAAATAAAACCACAATTTCCGCCAGCATAAAGGGGCTGATGTCTTCAGCCTGATCGGAGTCATTGAAAGTGGCAGAGCAGATTTCATTTATTTAAAAGCTAAACGCACGTACACCCACACAACTACGTTGCATTGCATTATCAATTGCAATAACATTTTTTCTTTTTCGGAGAAATGAGGTTGTCCATTAATAGCTCGACTAAATTTCTGGGTTTTTTTTTCAGATTTTTTTTATAGAGAGCGCGCGCTTACCTGCACGCCACGTTTAAGTGCGTATAGCACTATTCAAAGGAGGAGGAAGCTTCGTCTTTAGACGTATAGATCGTGATTCCCAAACTCTACAGTAGCTGACTACAATTAAGGGGGTCATAAAGACTTCAGAATCGGTTCAATCCTGAGAATATCCAAGATGTGGACGGTGATGTCGATTGCTGGACTCGGAAACATTCTCAGAGTCACCTTCTCAGTCTGATTGTCTTCTTAAATTATTCCTAACCTGGGATTATTCTAACGCACATGTTCATCTCAAAACCAGCTTCCCCCCCTTCTTGTTTTCCACAAAGCTACTAAAATAAATAAAAAAAATCAGTTAATGGGATATAAAAGTAGTTCAAAATTCCCCCAGATGCTGACACTGTCATCTGCATTTATTCCATTGTGTACTTTCCTGCTGTGAATTATTCCCTGAATAAACTCTTCAACAGAACCTGGTAGTATCTGGCATCCTTAAAATTCTTCACTGTTGAGAAGTTTATTTTATGAATAAAAAGAATTCAGCTATGTAGAAAATGCCTTGCAGTTAAAAGCAATAGATATAGATAAATATAACTAGATAGATCAATTAGAGAGATGTGTGTGTGTGTGTGTGTGAGAGAGAGAGAGACAGACAGACACAGACAGACAGACAGACAGACAGATGGCATCCATTCAGAGCAAATATTCTCAACGGTTGCAAGCAGAATTCCAAATGGATCTTTTCAGGTGGTTGCAATATGCCTAAGGTTTTATACAAAACGATTCTGTTGCATTCAGACAGTTATAGGTACTTAGCAAACAGCATTATTATCTCATACTTCTTAAGCTTGCAGAAGATTGAGCCATCTATAATATCAAAAACAATCTTCTCTTGGTGAGGTGGATAAAGGGGGAATGCTCATGACCATAAGCAAGTTGGATTATTGAAACAATGCTCCAGTACCTCATTTTAGAGATATTGAGGTGGTACAGATGGTGAAGAATGCCAAAAGGAATTATATGACTTTCTGAAGAACGTTCTCCCAAATGCACAAAACGTACCTTGAGAAAGTTATTCTGGCATCTTCTTACTTGGGAATGTGGGGCAGCAATACAGTAGACAGGGGTGGTGTATTTATGAAGACTAGAAGACTTCCAAGGTACCTTCCAACTCTTGTTCCATATTCTGTATGTCTTTTTTTGAGGATGTCTAGTTACCTACCAATAAATCCCAGAATTCATGAGATACTGTGGTTAGATTTTGCAAGATTTGTTTTTGTATGAAATCTCTCAAGATCTTGTCAATTTTGATTGTGAATATTTTATTTATTTATTTATTTATTTATTTATTTATTTATTTATTTATTTATTTTTTATTTATTTATTTATTTATTATATTTCTATACCGCCTTTCTCCCGTAGGACTCAAGGCGGTGTACAGTCAAGAAAAATATAGACACATAAACATCATAAAATTGCTAATTAAAATTGTTACTTAGTTTGGTCAATTAAATAAAACCCAGAATTAGATAACATTTAAAAAATCATTCGCATGTTTGTATGTTTAGCCCTGCCTGTTGGAACATGAGGGCACGGCGGAAAGCACGGAGATCAGGGATATTCCGTATCTCCAGGGGCAGTTCATTCCAAAGGGTTGGAGCCCCCACAGAGAAGGCCTTCCCCCTGGGAGTCGCCAGTCGACATAATTTGACTGATGGTACCCTGAGTAGTCCCTCCCTGTGAGAACGAACTGGTCGGTGGGAGGCTATTGGTGGCAAAAGACGGTCTCGTAGGTACCCAGGTCCTAAGCCATGGAGCGCTTTAAAGGTGATAACTAACACCTTGAATCGCACCCGGAAGACCACCGGGAGCCAGTGCAGCTCGCGTAGGAGAGGTGTTACATGGGCGTAACGAGCTGCGCCCATAATCACCCGCGCGGCTACGTTCTGGACCAGTTGGAGCCTCCGGGTGCTTTTCAAGGGGAGCCCCATGTAGAGAGCATTACAGTAGTCCATACGGGAGGTAACTAGGGCATGAGTGACCGTGCGCAAGGCGTCCCGATCCAGAAAGGGACGCAACTGGCAGATCAGGCGAACCTGATAAAAGGCACCCCTGGCCACGGCCGTCAAATGAACTTCTAAAGATAACCGTGAATCCAGGAGGACACCCAAGTTGCGGGCCCTCTCTGTGGGGAGCAAGATCTCATCCCCTATTGTCAGTGATGGTACCAGCTGACTATACCGGGACACCGGAAGCCACAGCCACTCGGTCTTGGAGGGGTTGAGTCTGAGCTTGTTTCTCCCCATCCAGGTCCACACAGCCTCCAGGCAACGGGACATCACAGCAAGGGCATCATTGGGGTGGTCTGGGGTGGAGATGTATAGCTGTGTGTCATCAGCATACTGATGAACACTCACCCCAAAACCACGGATGACCTCACCTAGCGGTTTTACATAAATGTTGAACAGAAGGGGTGAGATATTTGCCTGCTTTGAACTTTAGTTTAGAACATAGCAGACAATAATAATATACAGTCATTTCTGTTCAAACGCATCAAAAAAACAATGAAAAAAATTCTAGTGAACATTTTGAAACTATAATAAAATAGAGAAAATATCTATCAACAAAGCCCAAGAACCAAAAAAGTAGAATACTATTCATTACCTATATAAAGGTAAACCATTCAGATTTAAAATCAGTCCTGTGCAATAAATTCTTTCTCATGGGTATCCGGTTGTAGTTCAGTATTCACTTTAAATGTTCTTCCAAAGTGATCTGAAAATAATAGAATGAAACCCCACAGAATCAAAGGCAAAACCTTTCTCTTAGAAAACGGAAATCAAATGCATAGGTATAAAACAGGATAATTCTCCACGTAGTAGTACTTGTGAGAAAGATTTTGGAATAGTAGTTGATTATCAGTTTAGTGTAATTTGAAGGGTGATGTGACTGCAGAAATAACAAATGAAAATGTTGGCTTCATGAAGAGAAGCTTTTAAAGTAGTTTTTAATAATGAAAAGTAATTGTGCTGCATTATTCTGTATTGGGCAGATCTCTTGAGTCCGGTTCTGAGCACTACACTTCAAGGAGAGTTCAAACAAATTTGATATTAAACGATTGGCAGTGTTTAGCCTTGAGAAGGGGAGAATGGTATAAAAGGGAGAAGTATATCATGCTTCATGTATGTGAAATAATGTTACAGAAGAATGTCAGGATCTCTTCTATATTGTTCCAAAGTGTAGGAGGGGAAATAATGGATTTAACTGTCAGAAAGAAAGATTTTGACTGAATATTAAGAAAAACTTTTAAGATAACTTATTAAGAATATATTTATTATAATCAGCCACTGATTTCTTAATGACTCAATTTTCATTGCTTGGAGTTCCTGTATTGCATTATATTATGAGCTAATATTTCCTTGTCCATCCTAAATTAATGAATATATAATACTTCTTTCTGAAATATTGTATGTTACATGCATTTGGTAAAAGTGATTAACATCCTGAAAACTTTATAAGCAATAAAAATGTTGTCCTTAAATTGCCACAATATCCTTTGTTGTTTTATTTCAGTAAATTAAGTAGTTGCCATCAAATCATTGTTGACTCTTAACCATCTAGGCATGATATAAACAATTTAAAATCTCTTGGATCACATCTCCCCCTTGTCTCATGATGCACTTTGATAGTCCTTCCTTTACTGCTGTTAAATAATTTCTGATGCTTCAAATCTCTAAGATCGTCTATCAATAATCAACTACTCATATAAGTTCATTTGTGTCATCAATGATAATATCAAGCCACATGTCTTTTTCATTTCCCCCCATTTTTCCAATGATCATAGCATTTCCCAATGATTCTTGTCTTCACATTATATGTCAAAAATATTTAAATTTTATCTTAAATTTTAGTGCTTCCAATGAGGAGACTGGTTTTATTTTATGTACTACTGAATTATTAATTCTCGCAGTCCAAGATAGTCTCAACAATTTTCTCTAGCACTACAGTTTAAAGTCATCATTTTTTTCTTCATTCACATTTTAAGTCTAGTTTTCATAGTAGTATGTTACTTCTGGGGGGGGGAATTGAAAATCCATTGATATTAAACAAATTAGGAACATGCATACTTTTTCACATTAGTGAGATGGATCAAAATTGGAGCTGGCAGTTCCATAGGAAAAAATAACTTACCAATATAATCTAACCAGATATATAGGTACCTATATGAATTTTTGTAATGTATAATAAACACATTTTTCTTAATAAACATTGATTTTCTTCTATTCACATGGATGTGTTACTTTTGTTGTCACAATTTATGTCCACATGCATATTTCCTAATACTACCATTTCCTTTTTTTCTTATCCATTCAAATACCCCACATATATGAGGTCATATGCATTCAAGTATTATTTGCTCAATGTGATTGAGAGTCATTCTTTTTTTCTTAGATTAAATAAAGTAATATGCTTTGGTTTTAACATTTAAGCGACAGGAATAAGCTAATGTCCAAAAGACGTTTTGTTCCATATCAAATATCTCTATGAATAACATTAGCACTAAAATCTGTATTTTCTTTTTGCATGAAAGAAAAGAAATACAGATAAAAGGAAAATACAAATTACAAGTGTTACTTCTGTGAGCTCCACTGTTTGCTTTCAGAGAATACTGCATTGGATTGCATTTTGTTTTTAATAGATCGGGTCCAATTAAATGTGTTATCAAATTATAAAAAGATACCATACCCTGTTTTATGGACACATTCCAAGCAAATGTCTGCAAATAGCCTGTGATTCAATGGTTCCTCAGATAAGTGAAAGCCTAGAATCCGAGGGACGATGCAAGTAAATAGCTTTTAGAAATCTGTAATCTAATTGTGCAGGATCCTAGCCCCGTGATCTCTTGGAGAATTCACTTTTTATTAAATAGTTTATATAAACAACAGAAATCCAGGCTGACATTGTTTTTCAGATGTGCTATTGAAAAGTGCTCAGGTCTGAAAATGTTTATATCAACATTTCTTTTCGAATCCCAGAAGGATATGGCTAGCTGATGAGAGCTAAAAAACTTGAAATAGCTATACTAGTTTTCCTTTATTACTTTGTTGGTAAATTTAAATTTAACACAAAATAGTTGTCATGGAAGCGACAGTCTGCAAAGGCTCCTGGATTGGGACTGAAAGGCGAAAGCGGAAACAGTATGCTCGGTCCCATATTTGGGTAAACTGGGTTGCCCTGATAGACCAATCTCACCGTTTATATCAATACTTTTTCTTACATACATGTCTGTGTGTATGTCTCTGTGCATTCTTTCTCTGTATACCTGTCAGTCTGTTCTATATCTCAAGTCTATTCAGTTCCCTAAATTGTATTGGGCTGAGACTGTCTGCCAGTAGAATGGACAGAATTGGTAAATTGTCCTGAATATTCCTTCCTCACTGAAGTTCCCATGCAATGCCATCATAGATCTAATCCAAGAAGTTGGGAGACCCTCCTGAGCAGATTTGAGGGATAAGCTAAGAGAAAAGTAAAGAATACTTCTATTGCACCAATGGAAATCTACTCACATGACAGTGGAGATAAATTATTTTCTGTTTCTGTCTGCAATTTGCTGCAGGCAACTCATTACTGGACTTGCAATACTCTTGCTTTCTATTTGTAAAGTTCATTCTGGTTTTACAAGTTTGTACTTGTTAGGGATAACCTACGGTATTGCCTTATGACACGAAAAATGCTCACCTGATTTGGCATATGAAAGGAATGAGGGAATCCTTAACATGACATAAATTATTTGGCTTCTCCAACCAGATTTTGTAAGAATAAAAAGTGAATAAAAGCTGGGTAATGGGTAACATGACTAACTATGAAAAAGAAAAGTCATGTGTTTTTAAAAAGTATAATAATAATATGATACAAAAACTTAATTGTTCTGGCATTCACATCCATTTATTTTTTCCCATTATGAACTTAGACGAGCAAGTTGCTTGAATTTTAAAACAAGATGAAAGACTATAAAAGTTATTTACCAAAGGTAATGGTGAATTGAAATACAACATTAATACTGCCTTCAACTTTCTAAAATCTATTTTATTTATTATTTAATGATGTTATTATTTAATGATGTTACTTTTCAGAACCAATATTAGAAACATACAACACTAGAGGATTTTAGGGTTTAGATAGGGATATTGGAGAGGGAGCAGGGGTGAAATGCTCCTGGATTGGACTGGATCGCCCGATCTGGTAACGATCTTGACTGGTGGTTTGGCGATCCAGTAGCGACGGCGGAGCATAGCTCTGCCCACCCGGCCGAGTGTCATTACTTCCTGGTTTTAACCAGGAAGTAATGTGTTTTTTACCTTCTGCGCATGTGCAGAAGGTTTTGCGCATGCGCAGAAGTCTGCACGTGCCTGTGATGCGCGCAGACTTCCAAACTGGTAAGGAAGGTAAGTAGATTTCACCCCTGAGAGGGAGGGTAAGCTAGCTGTATGTGAAAAACATTAAACTTGTGGCACAGAATCACAACTTTGGGAGGCAAACTGTTCCATTGATTGATTTTTCTGTCTTTCAGGAAATTTCTTCTTAGTTCCATGTTGGATCTTCCTCAACGAGCTTCCTTTTTTGAAGAGGTTGATAAATACTGTCTTTCTGTCTTAATTTTCTGACAACTAAAAGTATCAGGAATACAGTGGGATGAATTATCTGTCGAGCCCCAGTTCTCTGTGGAGATTAACTAAAAAAAAAAAAGATCATCCTGTTTTCCCGAGACAACAGAGAACATCTAAGAAACTTATTCTGGCCCTGACAATCTTTTTGAGAGCCACAAATGGTCAAATAGCGCAAAGCATTTTTAAAAAATTATATAGAATCATGTGATTTCTAAATTCAATATATCTGTTGATATAATATAACTGATCTGTTGTATTTAATTGAGTGGCGCAGCAGACTAATGCTACTGTTAAAGGTAGTATTTAGCTTCCAGCTGCCTGCAATTACTGCGAGTTCAATTCTCACCAGGCTCAAGGTTGACTCAGCCTTCCATCCTTTCTAAGGTAGGTAAAATGAGGACCCGGTTTGTGGGGGCAATAAGCTGACTTTGTATAAAATATACAAAAGTATGAAGGCTATTGCTTAATGCCTTGTAAGCTGCCCTGAGTCTCCGGAGAAGGGCGGCATATAAATCAAAATAAAATAAAAAAAAATTCATATTAAACCCATATGTTGTATTTAATACTTATTCTGATTTTTTATGGAAATGTTTTCTAATACTTTTGTGTATGAATCAACCATATTTAAATATAATATACAGATGACCTTATTAATAAACAATTATACACTTTATATTTGATATTTCCAGAGTAAGAAGTATCTTTCAATCAAAAAAGAATGCTAAGGAAATATGTTGATTTTGTTTAAAGTCATTTTGTTTTTCTTTTTTCTTTATCATCCTCAATTTCTCTTAGTATAATTTTCCAGAAATGTTAATCCTCTACTTTGCTATGCATGTATTAATGAATCCTTATACTTAAATTTAAGTGGAAATATTTATATTTACATAGGATCTCTCAGTACATTACTTTTCAATGGGGAAAAGTTCATCTCTTTTTATTAAACTTAAATGCATAAACTTCTTGGTTTTGACTACTGAGAACTGGGAGGCTCATCATTACAACAGAATAATGGTGACAACCTTTCTTTTGTTTGGAGACTGTGTGAACTATCAGGCATGAACATTAATCTTAAGGTGGTAAGTCCTGCTTTCAAAAGTAAATCCTGATATTGTGAGTCATGCCAAATCTTTCTGTAACTTATTGTTTAAGTAAGATTTGAGACTTTCGGTATGAGTGTGACTAATGTCTGGTGATGAGAAATTTGGGACCCAGAGGTAAGCGTGGGAAGTTATATGCAGGAGCTCCAGCAAGTCCTTAAGAGAAGGTGGGAATAGAGTTTAAAAGCATAATGGATTTCAGAATACAGTTACAGGTATGATTTCAAGAAGAATTTTGAAAACCATAAGATAGCTAGGAACTGTCAAGGGCTCACAGGTAGCCATATCAAAATATTAATTTGACAGGAGTGAGAATATTAATTTTAGAAGTGGAAGAGGAAGGCTTCAAAGCTTTTTATATTGCTTTGATAACCAAGGATTCCTACATCCTAACACAACAACAACAACAACAACAACAACAACAACAATGTGTAAGTTGGTAGATTTGTATCATTAGACCTTCCTCCTGTTCCACATTACCTAACAAGCTCAAAATTAGGTACCGGTAAGTAGATTTCCTGCAGAAAATGAGGAAGCCACCCTTAAAAAAGTATTCCATTTTACAACATCTAGGAATGAATTCTGCCCTTCATATATATTAGACTTGGGTGAAACCAGGTCTTTCCTCTTGTTTTTTCAAGTCAATAGCCATATGACTACTGTACTTGTTTGCAAACTGCCTTTCTGTCTCACTGACTTCAACCCTTCCAACTAGCATTCCATTTCAGTGAGTTCTATCTTATTTCTCGAATGCTTTAGGATATTATCTATGAAGCTAATGATTTGCTTTATCTAGTTAATCAGATTTCCTGGATAGAGAGAGAGAGAGATAGGCTGGCTACACTGATTCATATGCTGTAATATCTAGATTGAATATTACTTTATATGTGATCTGCTCTTAAAAAGGAATTCAAATTCTGAATTCAGAATTGAATGTTTAAAACTCTGGATGATTCATCTAAATCACAGATAAGTCTTTGGTAGTCCCAGGGCTACTTTTGATCCTTTTGATAGGTTGAAAAGCCTCTTTGGCCATATCTGCTAAAAAATGAAGGGCCGGTATACTACAGTATAAATACATATTCCAATATAGTTTTCTGAAGAGCCACATCACAGAAAAATAAAAGCAAGAACCTGTAAAATGCAGGTTTACCAACATGGTTGTTAGACTGGGTAGGCGAGTGAGTTGAAAATTGGAGTATGTCTCCCGTATCAATCTCTTTGTGCATAAAATTTGCCACAGTCAAACATTCCCTATTACTACTTTAAGAGTAAAAAGTGAGCTGTGTCAATAAGATACCCCGATTTTGTTATGTCCTCTCATGGAAAGAATTCCTGATACCATTTTAATAAACATTTTGGTTCAGGATTAAACGTCGTTGTTTATTGTAACACTTTAAAATACATGTAGTAATAAATGTTTCAAGATATCAAGCTCTTTGCTTATATTAGGTTTTAGGCCAACAGTCAGTGTAATATAATATTTAAGATGTTTCACCAGGACTGGCAGGATCCAAGATCAGGTCTACCCCTAGACATTTTACATCAAAATGACCACATGCACATTGTGATTTAATCAAGAAATGCTGTCATTTTTACCTATACAGCATTGTCTGGTGTAGGTACATATCACAATTTTGCATGACACCATCCTGAATGTATCAATACTTGTCCACTTTGCCTTCCCAGGCAATTGCCCATGTCTCTACCATGGAAACTTGCTAGATGACTTTGAGTCATGCCCTCAAAACAACCCCAACCCATCTTATAGGAAAAAAATTGGGGGGAAAGTTGGAAGACAGAGCTTTGCTTAAGTTCCTAGAGGAAAAATGGGGTATCTCGTCTAATCTGGTCATTTTAGGGGCTTTATGTCATCAGAGGAATGTATTTCTATTTCACTCTACCTAAAATCTTAGATATCAGTATGCCAAATCTGGTTCATGACATCACATCATTGATATCTCACTATAGGGTTCCAACCTTATGTAGCCATATATGTCCCCTATATGAAAACAATCCTATATTTTAAGGCGCCATGACTTAAAATCTATGTTAAAGAACTGGAAGAAGAAACAGTGAGACTCTATATTTGATCATCAGTTATGTACCAACTTTTTATGATCAGAAGTAGGTTAACTTTTATTTATTGGCTTTCCCTTCCTTCCCCAGAATGCATTCTGCCTTCCCTAGATCCAAATAAAACATTAGTAATTGAGCTAATGCAGTCCTTGTCCTTGTGAAATTAGCCTTTCCCTAAAACGCATCCAAATAATGAGTGAGAGATTCTATCTTCTGGTTTTCAGAAACTTTATTCCTTACTGTTAAAAAGTTTCGCATTTTTTTGCCACTCTATTATGTGGATTGAACCAATCATTGTACAGTGCTGGAAGGATGTTAAGTTCATCTGAATTTTTGCATTTGTTCTATGCTCCACATATAATCCTATACATGATGAATTTATTATAATATACTAAAATGTCTGAAGTACATTTTGCAAAAAAAGTTATGAATTTCCTGTTAGAAACAGTTTTTTAAATCCCCTTTTTAGAATTTCTTTAAAGAGAGAGAATGTAATTTCATGATGTTTTTGCTTGGATTTCTGGATAGGCATAATGCAGCAATAAGATTTTGAAATACTGTAAAGTATTGTTTTTAAAAGGGGAAGTGCTTTATTTCAGCCCCACAGCAATTTAAAAAAAAATAAATAATAAATTACCATTCTGTATAGGAAATACCCTGGCCTGAGGCAGATTTATAAAATAAAATAGTATTTTGAATAGGAAAAGAGTTTAATTTCAGCTTTGAAGCAAACCTTGAAAATAAATGCAGTTATAAGTAGGAAACACCCTTGCCTGGAGCATTAAAGAAGTTTTTGGAAATAAAATACTGTTCTAATTATAAAGATCCTTGACTGGAGGCAGCATTTCATCTCAGCCACCCAAATCTAGATGTATTGTGGTTAGCAGCAGATACTGGCTACTCCCAACTGTTTCTCCCCTGAAGATTCTCACATGTAGCAGAGAGGAAGCTCATCTTCATGTCTCTCTTACGTTTTCTAAAGATGGAGAAAGTGAGTTCACAAGACCCAGTAAGCATTGACTTATGCCATGGCCAAACAGGATATTCAGCACCAGTGCGATAGCTGTGATGGGCTGGAAGCAACTTTTATTCTTTGGCTTTTTGACTAGAGAAACTACAGCTCACCTTGAGTAGAATGTCTCTGACCAAAAAGAATATAAGTACTCCTTGACTTACAGCCATCGTTGACTTACAGTGATTGTTCAAAGTTACAGTGGCATTGGGATTTATGACTGTTTTTCATACTTAACAATCATAGCAGCATTCCCATGGTCATCTGATCAAAATTTGGATGCTTGGCAACTGGAATGCATTTATGACAGTCACAGTGTCCTAAGGTCATGTGAACACCTTTTGCGACCTTCTGACAAGCAAAGACAATGAGGAAACCAGATTCACTTAACAACTGGGTTACTAACTTAACCACTGCAGTGATTCATTTAACAACTGTGATTAGAAAGGTTGTAAAATGGGACAAAACCAATTTAACAACTGTCTTGCTTAGCAACAGAAATTCAATTGTGGTTATAAGTCGATGACGACCTGGAGGTGGTAGATAAGATCCATACACTGTAGACTGTGTAACAGTATAGATTATTTGGTAATATGAATTATATTTCTGTATTTATTATAAGAGGTTCTCTCAACCTTGGCAACATTTAAGATCTGTGGACTTCAGTTCCCAGAATTCCTCAGCCAGCCCACTGTATTTAGTATCTATTTGATGTTGTATGCATATGCAAATCTCTTCTTTTATTTTGGCAAAACTTAAGTAGATTTTTTGCCTCAGTTTGATGTTTCTGATGGAAAGCAGCCAAACTCATTATATCATTTTATTCAAAGAACATGAACCAACCTGAAAAAAAAACCCAGGAACAAAACTCTTAAGTTTGAATGTTTGCCATACTGTACAGCAGTGTTTGTTCATTTTGGCAATTTTAAGCTGTGTGGACTTCAACTCCCAGAATTCCCCAACCACCATTCTGTGTTACCCAGACGCTAACTAGATGCTTTGTGAACACTCATAATATGAGGATATAAGGGTAACAGTCTTCTTATACTGATTCTCTGGCATATTGACCCTGGATACACTATATCCAGAGACAATATGCCAGAGCACTCATATTATGAGTGTTAAGAAAACATGTAATAAGGTTGATAGCCACTGACAGAAGTTTTCTAGAATTTGACAAGTTTTTTTTTAAAAAAAAACAGTGGTACCTCCACATCTCATGGCCATAATTTCAGCAATACAACTACTGTTACTATATTCAATAAAAAAGCAAACTTCCTTTTAGCAATTCTGAATATTTTTACTGTAAACTTCAGTGACTGGTCCCAAATCTCACTGTGTCTGAGAGGAAGAAAAATATTACATATCTATGATCATATACACACACACACACACACACAGACAGACAGACAGACAGACAGACAGACAGACAGACATTATTTGTATATACATATGCATTATATATATATGATTTTTCTTGCCATGTATTGTTTTTATATTCAGATACTACTTCTTATCTCATGTCTTTCCAGATTACAAAATCAATTATGTTATACCCTTTCCTGATTGGAAAGCTTTTCTCATTTTGATTGCCCTTTTCTGCAGAGAACAAAATTATACATAGTACAGATAGTCCTTGACTTACAACAGTATGTTTAGTGACAAACTGTTACAACGACATTGAAAAGTGACTTATGACTGTTTTTCACATTTATGATTGTTGCAGCATTCCCATGGTCATGTGATCAAAATTCAGATGCTTGGCAACTGGTTCATACTTATGACCATTGCTGTGTTCCAAGGTCATGTGATCACCTTTTGCAACCTTTTGACAAGCAAAGTCAATGGGGAAGCCAGATTCACTTAACAACTGTGACGTTAAACAACTACAGTGATTCACTTAAAAACTATGGCAAGAAAGGTCATAAAATGGGGCAAAATTTACTTAATAAATTTATGGTTAAATGTTGGGCTAACTTGTGGTCGTGAGTCAAGGACTAGATGTAGGAGATGATCAGGCTGAGCCTGAGGGAGGGGTCAAATGCATCATCAGTCATGAGTCCCTTCGTGACCACAAGTCATCTAAGTCCAGCCCACCATGAAATCCTTATGTACCACCAAATTGCTTTAACCTTAGTAATTCAGATGATTGTAGAGAGCTTAAGCTAATAATAAATCTTTAGACCTATTTGGATCTCTTGATTTCCCTGGCACTTGGCACTATCTGTATTCTTTATATGCTTGCATTGTAAAATTATTGATTGCTCAAATAATTAAATCGAGTGTGACACAGAATATAATGCGCACTTAGATAATTCTGGCATATGGAGGTATCTGAGATCATTACAGTAATATTTCTTCCCCATTGAGAGTAGATCTTACTGAAATTACAGTCAGTGCAAAATTCTCTCAGGATTCAGGCAGCTGCCTCAGCTAAAGGCAGATGCTGTTTAGTTTATTTTACTATTTGATCATGGTGCATTATGGTTGAAACACAATCTGTAAATCCTTAAATAAATGAATAAATAACGTTGCATAGTCTCTATATACAATGATTTTTTTAAAAAAATTAATAAGTAAATTTGATACCAAAACATGGTGTTTAATCTCTTGAACTTTTTTAATCTCATGAATAGCTTCATGAGAAATATTGGTTCAAATCCATTTTAAAACTACACTACCTATTTCCTATGAATATTCATGTTACATCAAGTTCTGGATATTTTACAGGCTTTTGCTATAGTAGGGTATCATTCACAGGTAGTCCTTGACTTATAACCACAATTGAGCCCAAAATTTCTGTTGTTAAGTGAGACATTTCTTAAGTGCCCAATTATATACAGATTGAGTATATAGCTACATTCTTCCCTAGAGATTTCTGGGTCACAGAGGGGTACAATCTCTGATCTCCAGCCCAGAGATACCTTGCTTTGCTCTTTCCATGAAATTCAACTTTACTTTGTCTACCTAGACCAGGGGTGGGCAATTGTGGCTCTTTTACAACCTGAGGACTTCAATTCCCAGAATTCCTGAGACAGCCAAGCTGTCTCAGGAATTCTGGGAATTGAAGCCCTCAGGTTGTAAAAGAGCCACAATTGCCCACCCCTGACCTAGACTCACTACCTTATCCCTGCCTAGAACAGGGTTTATTTCTTGCTACCTGAAGTTGTTCTTGCCTCCAAGTGACACAGTCCTTCAAGTTTAGTCCTAGAAATATTCAACTTTGCTGGTACCACAGTTCCTTTTGTCAAAGCATCTGCTTCTCCTGGAAACTAGCTCACCACGATCATGTTGTTTCTAGTTTTCATCTTGTTCAAATTTTCTATCAGTCTCCATTTCTCTCTCTTTGGTGACTTTCCTCCTTACTTTTCCCAGGTGATTTGCTTTCCTTAACATCCCCAATTTTCTTTCTCTTCTTGGTCTCAAACTCAGCTTTTTTTGAGGCTTGGGTTTTGTAGTCAGTAGGAACTCTCCTGCCCCACTGCTGTAACTTGGGATTGTATGTTAGCTGTTCACTTGAATATGATAGAAGGGAAGGATTTGTCCTGTCTTGTCTCAATGAAGGGAAGGATTTGTTAACTACACTCTGAATAATAAAGGGTGATAGTTTACTTTTCATAGAAAAGTATTTGTTGACATTTGCACTAGGTTATAAGTGGATTTTCCCCCAAAGGATTCATATTTTTTCCAATATGCCAGACTAACATTTACTATGCTACAATAATTATTTAAATTAATTTAGGGTCATTTCATTCTCTCTCTCTTTCTAATCACTGCTTTTCCTTTATGCAGCCTGGATGGCATTTCTTTGGATGACTACTACTAGCTGATATTGTAACACATTGATTCTCTGAGACATATAATTCTCTGTAGAAGTTTTAGCACTTAAGCCACCTGTCCTTTTTCATTTTTATTTCACTTAGCAAGAGTAAGATTTTCTGTTCATTTGTGGTTTGCTTAATTTTTATAGGCACATAAACATGCTTGCGAAAACAAACTCTTCTATGATGAATCCAAACAAGATGCAGATCAGGAAAAAAGTTCTTAATGTTGACATATTTTTTGAGCTCTATCATTATTTATATGGCTGATTTATCACAATTAAGAAGTCAGTGCTCAGTGTTAAATTATATTACCATAATCCTAGACAGTTTTTATAATTGTGTGCATTTTGCTGCCCTTCTGAATCTCAACCCTTATTGTTATGTTGTTTCCACCTCAGGGTGATCATTGTCACTTGCAATCTTGTTAGGATTCTTGTCCATTATTATTTTCCCTACATACTTGCCTACCTACCTACCTACCTACCTTCATACATACATACATACATACATACATACATACATACATACGATACATTTCAAGACTTGCCTGTTGGCTAAATGATACCTCATATTACAGCACTTTGGAAGTACAGTTGGTAGAAAGGTGAGGAGTGATTGAATGAGAGGAGGCAACTAAGGAAAAGCAGGATATAAACATAAATATTATTGTTTATGTTTGTAGTGCATTTGTAGTAATTGATTTTTTAAAACAGCAATTTCAACTTTTTTGGAGAGGTATTCTTAATTATGGGCACATTAAGCATTTATACCGAGTGCAAAGTAGCAGCATTTTCTCACAATAAACTTCTGTAATCTTTTCTGCTGCATGATGGTGACTACAGTAGTATAATTCTTCCTTCCACTATGAAGTCAAAGCTCTGAATGCCCATTTTAATAGAAAGGAATGACATTTTTGGCATAACAAAGAGAGATTTTGGCGAACTTGGGAAAAACACTAAAGTATGAGGAGGATAAAAATAAGAAGAGCAGGAGGGGCTAAAGGGGGAATTCAACCCAACATCTAGTACTTCAGCAAGGACAAAATTCAGAATACTACCGTATAAGAGAGAGGCAGAACTGAGCAATAATCTGGAAATAAATTATTTTTACAATTGCGTAGAAATAGCAAGGCTATTTTCTTGCATTTTATCTTGCTGAGCATGTCTTATCAACAGAAAAAAATTAAGCAAGGAAACACAAATATTCATGGTTTAATTCCAAAAAACATTCAGTTTTTTTAACAGATTAAAAGGTTATCTAACCTCAGCTGCAAGGTACCACAAGGAATGTGCATGGCAAGCAGCCACGTTTGTAATGCTGTGTAGTAGAAGAATCTGCAAAACAGCTAGGAATTCTCTTTCTTGCTGTCCTTTACATAAGAACATAAGGAAATCCATATCTTTTAGACTAAAGACCATCAAGTCTAATAACTTGCTTTCTACACTGACCCACCAGATGTATCTTGGATGTATCTTACATGCGGGACCTGTAATAAAATCTTCCATATCACAAACTCCCAAGCAATGCATGAATGTATGTAACTGTATGTGCATGTGTGTGTATACTCAGATGCTTATCTATTCATACTTACACATGTGCACATACATATGGAGAAAGAAAGTAAATCTGCATGGCTATCCTATCTTTCCTGCCATTCTTCTCCCTGATATAGACTAGACTAGACTAGACTAGACTAGACTAGACTAGACTAGACTAGACTAGACTAGACTGGACTAGACTAGACTAGACTAGACTAGACTAGACTAGAATTCTTTATTGGCCAAGTGTGATTGGACACACAAGGAATTTGTCTCCGGTGCATAAGCTCTCAGCGTACATACAAACAACAAGTGATAAATCACAATCACAATCATAAAATACAATCATAAATCAAAAGATACAAACTCAATGATAGTCATAGGATACTAGATAAGCAAAAAACATAAATCATAATAGGATACTAAATAAAGACAATCAACATAAATCATGAGATACATACAACAAAGTTATAGTCATAAGAAGCAAAAGAAATTGGTAATAGGAAAGATGAAAAGATGAGAAGAATAATAGGTAATATTAAATATAGCTGGAATGAAAGTAAAAGACAAGATCATGAAGTCTGAAAACAAGCACATAAACTTTCACAAATACTTCCCCGTTTCTTTGCTGCATAAGTGTAATACTAAATACAACAGAATAGAGTAAGTTCTGCTAAATATTAATTTCTTCTACATGCAGAGCCAGAATTTCACACAGAGAAAGCCAGATTATGAAATGTTCAGGATAAAAACTGTGGCCAAATTTTCCAGTGTGATCAACAATCATCAGGCATACTGAAATGATGAGGTCTTCTGGACTTTTTTGGCACAGTGCATGGTTGGCACATCAAAGGCTTGGTAGTCATTTTTGTTATATTCACAGAGCTATATAAACATAATGCCCTGTCTTGGATCTCTGTCTGAAAATGGAAGGATGGAAGGATCTTTCGGAACTACAGGAAAAATGGTGTAACAGGCTTCAGGAAGCAGGGAATATTTTTGGTCATGGAAAGTTCTACTGGCTCTTTACCATTAAAAAAGGATTGGACTAATTCATGTAAATCATAGGGACCAATGGCTATTAGATTTGATCTGTAGCTGCCTTTAAAAATGATCAGATGGGAGACCAGTAGGCTTCCTTGTGCAATAAGTTGGCCACTATGAGAACAGAATGCTGGACTAGAAGGGCCAAGGGGAGAGGTGGGATTCAGTCGATTCTCTCTGGATCGGGCGAACTAGTAGCAGCGACGGTGAGAGGCTCCGCCCACCTGCCTGGACATAATGCACGAGCACTGCGCATGCACAGAAGGCCATGAACATGTGCAGAGGAGACGCGGGCGCTCACATTTGCGAACCAATAGGGAAGGTAAGTGAATCCCACCTCTGGCAAGGGTGTGATCAAGCAGGATGTTGCTCATGTTTTTGTGTTATGTTCTTACTTTTAATCAGTGGACAGATACAACTGAATCCAGTTGTTTGGTATACCAGCTTTAGTATACATATAAGTGCTTATAAAAGTGCTCTCTGTCTCTCTCACACACTCTCTGACTCTCTCTTTGTCTCTGTCTCTCTTGTTTTCTCTCTCTCTCACTCACACACACTACAAAACTTAGTATTTAGAGTTGTTTTTATTTCATATATCATACTCCAGGCCTTTCAAAACTCTCAAAAAGTCCAAGAAATAAAACTAATTCTAATATTTTCAAATTATCACTTATTTCATTTTTTGCAGCATTGCACTTCAGAGGTAAAGATGATTATAACTTTGATATAAAGAATTAAGCACGATATACAAAGTGTTCTAGTTAAACCCAACAGTGAATCAAACATTCACACCAGCATACCAACTCTCTTTGCATTGGCAAGTTTTGTCTGGAGCAGGATATAGGTGCTAAGAATGTCTGCTTCGCACACTATAATTGCTGTTAATTTCATTCCTATTTTTTTTAAAAAAAGAATAAAGCTGAGAAATCACAGAGTGCTATGGTTTTCCAGCTTATTTGCTAATAATAAGGACAGTAGTGCAGTTTTCATGTTTCTTCTTTGTATTTCTTAGAATATGTAGAGACAACTCATATGTCCACATAAAAATTGGCCCACAAGAAAAGCTGTATATTTATTTATTTATTTATTTTTCATATTTGTATACCGCCCTACTCCCGAAGGACTCAGGGCGGTGAACAGCCATAATAAATACAAATACATATAGAAGTTAAAAACTATTAAGAAACAGATTAAGTAATTTAGGCTCAAAGATTAAAAAACATCCAAATTTATCTAAAGAGGTTTAAAACCCAATTTAAAAGACAGTTTAAAAGCCAATTAAAAAGGGAGAGTTAGGCCAGACCAGCTTGTTGGAATAGAAATGTTTTCAGGGCTCGGCGGAAAATGCGTAAGTCTTGGATGTTTCGTAACTCCGGGGGAAGCCCGTTCCAGATGGTAGGTGCCCCCACAGAAAAGGCTCTCCCCCTGGGGGCCGTCAGTCGACATTGTTTGGCCGACGGCACCCTGAGGAGTCCCTCTCTATGGGAGCGAACTGGTCGGTGAGAGGCTATTGGTGGCAGGAGGCGGTCTCGTAAGTACCCTGGTCCTGAGCCATGGAGCGCTCTAAAGATAGTAACCAAAACCTTGAAGCGCACCCGGAAGACCACTGGGAGCCAGTGCAGCTCGCGCAGGAGGGGGGTTACATGAGAGCACCACATTGCTCCCATTACCACCCGCGCGGCCGCATTCTGGACCAGTTGGAGTCTTCGGGTGCTTCTCAAGGGGAGCCCCATGTAGAGAGCATTACAATAATCCAGGCGTGAGGTGACAAGGGCGTGAGTGACCATGCGTAACGAGTCCCAATCCAGAAAGGGATGCAACTGGCGAATCAGGCGAACCTGATAAAAAGTCCTCCTGGCTACGGCCGTCATATGCTCTTCAAAAGACAGCCGTGAGTCCAGGAGGATGCCCAAGTTGCGAACCCCATCTGTGGGGGCCAACGACTCGCCCCCAATAGTCAGAGATGGCGCCAACTGACTATATCAGGACGACGGAAACCACAGCCACTCCGTCTTGGATGGGTTGAGTCTGAGTTTGTTCCTCCCCATCCAGATCTGTATGGCCTCCAGGCACCGGGACATCACCTCGAGGGCATCATTGGGGTGGTCTGGGGTGGAGATGTACAGCTGGGTGTCATCAGCGTACTGATGGTACTTCACCCCAAAACCACAGATGATCTCACCCAGCGGCTTCACATAAATGTTGAATAGAAGGGGCGAGAGGACCGATCCTTGTGGCACCCCACATATAAGGGGCCTCGGGGTCGACCTCTGCCCCCCTGTCAACACAGACTGCGACCGGTCAGAGAGAAAGGAGGAGAACCACTGTAGAACAGTGCCCCCCACCCCCAACCCTTCCAACCGGTGCAGCATGATATCATGATCGATGGTATCAAAAGCCGCTGAGAGGTCTAATAGGACAAGGACTGAGGAGCAACCCCTGTCTCGAGCCCTCCAGAGATCATCAACCAATGCGACCAATGCTGTCTCTGTGCTGTACCCGGGCCTGAATCCCGACTGGAACGGATCTAGATAATTCGATTCATCCAGTTACTGAGGCAGTTGTCGTGCAACCACACTCTCAACAACCTTTGCAACAAAGCGAAGGTTGGAGACAGGACGATAATTTGCTAATACAGCTGGATCCAGGGAGGGCTTCTTGAGGAGGGGCCTCACCACCGCCTCTTTCAAGACGGTGGGAAAGACACCCTCACTCAAAGAAGCATTTATAATCTCCTGGAGCCAGCCTCGTGTCACCTCCCGGGAGGCCAGTACCAACCAGGATGAACACGGGTCCAATAAACATGTGGTCGCCTTTAGTCTGTTCAGTATCCTGTCCACGCTTTCGGGAGTCACAGGATCAAACTCTTCCCAAATAATATTCTCAGGACCTGCCCCTGTCATCTCCTCTGGATCAATCCAGTCAGAGTCTAGCTGTTCACGAATCTGAGCAATTTTGTCATACAGATATTGTACAAAATCCTCAGCTCTACCCTCCAAGGGGTCTTCCCGCGTCTCTTGATGGAGCAGAGAGCGGGTCACCCTAAACAGGGCGGCTGGGCGATTATCTGATGACGCAATAAGAGTAGAAAAGTAGTTACTCTTCTCTACTCTTATCGCCACTAGGTAATTCTTAATATGAGATCTTACCAGTGTTCGGTCGGATTCAGAACGACTAGCCCTCCAACTGCTCTCTAGGCGTCTTTTCCGGCGCTTCATCTCCCTCAGCTCCTCAGTATACCAAGGAGCCAGGTGAGACCGGCGCCGGGTCAGAGGCTGCAAAGGCACGACTCGGTCTAAAGCATCAGCCGCCGCCCTATCCCAGGCGGCCACTAAGTCCTCAGCCGAGTCGTGTGCTAGAACCTCAGGAAATGGCCCAAGCTCCATCTGGAATCTCTCAGGATCCATCAGGCGCCTGGGGCGGAACCACCTGGTCGGTTCCGCCTCCCTGCGGCGGGGTGTGGCGGTTCAAAGGTCCAGGCGAAGGAGGGAGTGATCTGACCATGACAAGGGTTCAATCACTATATCCCCTATCTCGAGATCACTCAACCACTGTCCAGAGACAAAAACAAGGTCCAGTGTGTGTCCCCCCATGTGAGTAGAGCCATAAATTAACTGGGTCAGGTCCATAGCCGTCATGGAAGCCATGAACTCCCGAGCCACCTCAGATGTCTCGCCAACTGATGACAGGTTAAAATCCCCCATGACCATAAGCCTGGGGGTGTCAACAGCCACCGCGGCTATAACATCAAGCAGCTCAGGCAGGGCTGCTGCCACATGGCAGGGAGCCAGGTACGTGACTAGCAAGCCCAACTGCACCCTATGACCCCACTTCACAAGAAGGGACTCACATCCAGCCGTCTGAGGAACAGTGGCCTCCCTTGGTCCAAGACCCTCGTTAATAACAACCGCCACCCCCTCCGCCCCTCCCCTGAGACCTTGGCTGATGGAAAGCACAGAAACCTGGTGGGCACATATCAACAAGGGGGGCTCCCCCTTCCTGGCCCAACCAGGTCTCCGTAATACCCGCCAGGTCCGCACCCCCCTCCTGAATAAGATCACAAATGAGGGGGGCTTTATTTACCACGGACCTGGCATTGCACAGCATCAGCCGAAGGCCTGGGGCCCGAGGTTCCCTACAACCTGGGGAACGAGAAGAGCTTTGAGGGTCGGAGCGCGCCACCGCTTGTAAACAGCGAGGACGCACTCCCGTAGGATGATGTGGCCCCCTGCTCCCGCCATATCTGCCCCTCCCACCTACAGTATCGATGTTATGGCATCTGTATTGTAAGATCTAATCATCTCCTTGACCCCAGAGTTCACACCTCCCATGCCATGCCCTACGGCTGGCCCAGATACCCTCCCCCGCGGGTCTTCCCCCGAACCCACGTAATCTACCCCCCTCCCAGAATCCCTTAAAATCTTATTAAGAAATTTCCCTAAAAAACCCCATAACCCTCTTTTTGCTGTATGCCATCTCTCCGGACTCCAAAGTCTGTCATCGAGATATGAAATATAAGTATATAAGTATAAGTATATATATAAGTATATGAAATGTTTGAAGTTTATAGATTCTGCAGATCACTGTTAGTGTATGGAAAAGTAACCTGCATATGCAGCCAATGGGAAAACATAATCTACACATCTGTATTAGTGTGTATGAATTCAAGAGAAACAACAGATAAAATGATACATTGGGTTAAAGCACTCCAGATATTATTATTATCTTCTAGGATAATGTGGCTGAGAGTTGTTTTAGATCTGTCTGAGAAAGGAAGGAAGGAAGAAAGAAGATAGATCCTGGCAGTTGAATTTATAGTTGATAACCCATATCTGTAAAATTATACGAATTTTAATTTTAGATTAACTAGAATTATCAAAATACAACACACGTACAGAAATTATTAGCATATATAAAATGCACAAAGTTTACCTTGGCTTAAGTATTTTAGTTGGACTAAATTATTTTCTCCTAATCTTTATATGTAAGTAGTTGCACTTCTTAATGTTGATATATAAAGATCCCCAATACTGCATTAAAATGGAATAGCATTTCATATTCATGCTGCTACAAAATATAAAAATAACACAACATTTTTCTTTGAAGTACATATCTATTTGTGGAGCATTTCAGATCTTATGGAGAGTTCTTACAATCATTCCTAATATTTTGTTTTAAAATAACCAAAAGAACAGCAGAAATAAAGTCCTGGATGCTGAGAGGACTTTGCTCAGAGAATAAACATTGAGGAATGATATAACTTACTATCTTGTTTATTTGGTTTAATGGAAATATTTAGCTGTCCATTTTGAGAAATGGGCTAACAGATTAGATCTTACAGCATTTTACTTGCACCCTTATTTGTATTTACAATTTTGTTGATGTGCTTAATTTAGTTCCTATAATTAATGCCCATTGGTCTGTGCATACAAAACCAAAACTTATTATATGTGACAACATGATCTTTGTATATTATAATGCCCCTAATAAGAGATGCTTTAGAGGCTTAGTAACAAATTGATCAAGATAGTAACAGATGCCATCTTATACAGGTTGTAAGATGTGGCAAAATATATTGTTGTAAGGTTGCTTCTACTTATTTCCACATGTTTCTTGTTTGCTTTCCACATTGAACATTAATTCAGGTTTCCTATCCCATATAACTTTTCTTCCATACTGTATATGTTTTGTCTCTGGAGCTAACCTCTTGCATTTTTTAATATCAGTATAGTAGTAAATGACCAAATTAATTTCCCCCTTTATCAAATAATCTAATTTTAATAAAACAAATATTTAATTCAAGCTGCGGGTGGTACTCAAGACATTCATTTATCAGAGATTCCAAGGGCTTTTAATGTTTGGCAAATATTGAGGATGGCTTTATGCAAATGGTTTGGCAGCTTCCATTCAATATGCTATTTAGCCAGAGGAGGAAAAATAATCTGACAAACAAAACATGTATTATGCAAATGAAACATTTTTTACGACGAAAATGATTTTCTTATTAAAGTTTCAATATTAATTATTATACTTTTCTTTTTCAAAAACATAATTTTATTAAACTTATCAACTGATAAAATACCGATGAAAGTGAGAGTAGTGAGATAATGAAGAAGGGGAAGGGAGAAGAGAAAAGTGTAGGATAAAAGGGGGGAAAAAAGAAAAAAATCATTATCTTCTGACTTTTCAGTGCAGTGGAGTAAAATAATATTACAGCCTCAATTTTTTACTTTTGCATACTTAATATGTATTGGTCCTTTCTGTAGCAACAAACTTGTCTAATTAGCAAATCTCAACGTTTAATTTTTTTATATCTAAAGCACAAAATCCAGAAGCGTTTCCAAGTAGAAACAAAGTTGGATGTATTCTTTTCTTTGATTAAAGCATCTTTGCTAATCCATCAGTTTTTCCAGCAATTCTTTCATTGTGGAAATTAGCATCTTTTCGTTTTTGTGCATAGAGCGTTCTCACTGCTGTCAACATTATAAAAACAGAGTTCCAGATTTTTGCCCATTAAGCCTAAAAGAAAAGTCTCTGATTTATAATTATTGTTTTCTGAGAACTTTAGCCATTCTTCATTTTGTTCGATCCCACTATCATCACTGGTGTATTAATGTCAAATAGTAATATATATTGATAAGTTGATGAATTAAAGTGGCAGACAGGAGTAGACACGTAGTGTAGGGTGCCTAGGCGTGGCTGTGGAGCTGTGTGGAGAGGAGTTTTTCAGAGTCAAGGTGTGTCTCCTAGTCTTTAAACTTTGCCCAGATCTTCGCCTACTTTCTCCAATTCTCTACTGTCCCCAGATCCTTACCATGCCAGCTTCTGGAGTTTTGCAGATCCAGATGAGGCTGAACGAATGGAATGGTGGCTACCTGGAAAACCCAATGAGTCAGTCTGTTTGGTTGCTAAGCAGGGCATTCAGAGCAAGGCTGGAGTAGGCTGGAGTGGACAGTGAATGTGGTGGAGCAGATAGAAGAGTGAAGCTTCCAAAGCCAGTTGAAGGGCGCCCAAGAGAGTTGAACCAGGGCAGGACAGCGACCACAATTGCTGAAGTGACGAGTGACACTTGTCACTTGTCAAGGGAGGCCCATCACTGTTGGCATTCCTGATGGTTTACAGAGGAGATGACGAAGTTGAAAAGGTTCAAGAGGTGTTTTGAGTGCCACTGGACAAAGATGAGGAATCAGTCTGGTTGATCATGAAATTAGAGACACTATTAAGCCCTACCTTTTCTGATAAGAGCAGCAAGTAAATGAGAATATATATATGCATGAATGTATTTATGCAGTGTGTGAGAAGCAGATGGAAAGAGGATCAAACTGTACATATACACTATGTAACTTGCTCCAGCTGATTTGTGTTGCTGCTCTGAAATTCAGTGTTCTGCTTTTCTATTTCACAAAATAGTTCCCTATTAATATTACATTACCCTGAATTTAGAGTTTATGAATTTCCTAACCAATCTTATGATAATCTAAAAACATCCTAGAGCAAAGCTGAGGAGTTCTTTATATCAGTACAAGTGAAGACTGGTTAGCTTACAGTTACATATTTTCTTCCCTCTTACCTTCCCCATAAGAACTGAATGTTCCAGAGGTGGATGCCATCATCAACTACACCTCTTTTTAATCTTCCCAAATATTGCTCAAAAGGCACTGAGGATTTCATTTATTAATTTATATGCTACCCATCTCACTGTCCAAAGTGACTGCGGGTGGCTTACAATGTGATAAAATAGTTATGGTACATTGTTGGTTTGCTTTTAAATTTCTGAAGTTTGGATAGCTTGGATATCTGGTCTGCCTGGCCAATTAATGCCTCTTTAGTATTTTATTTTATATAGTTCTTCTAGACAACCCTCATTTATATTTAGCATTTCTTATTAAGTATGATGCTGTTATATTTAAGAATATTAATTCAGAAATTAATTTGTTTTCTACGCTTTCATAAGCATTGATGCATTGTGAAAGTTTCATTATACTATTTGTTCATTCTTGAAATAGTACTTTAAATTATTATTTTTGGATTTATTGGAGTTTGAATGTATCCATGTCTTCTGAAGTTAAAATGAAAGATATTAAAAAAGATTTATAAAAATAAAAAGAGTATTGGGTAAAGTCATAATAAGTCACAAGATGTCAAAAGTAATATTAAAAAATTAAATAGCCTTCTACATTAATTTCCAAATTCTAAGTGGAACCATATGATTTTTGCAACCTTTACAAAGGCTAGGAATTTGGGCCCATGTGTGCCTGGAAAATACAACCCGTGAGGCATATTTTTCCACAATGTGAGGGCATATCACATGACAAGTCTTCAAGTTACTATCTGAATGTATAAGCAGCCACAGAGAAATTCTGGAGAACCAAATAGGCATAGTATTCTTGATTGATAGTGAACCCCTAAATCATTCCCTGATTTAGCTGGTTCAATAGTCACAGTTCCATGATGAATCTAAATGGTGGACTGAAATAGATCCAGGTAAGCAGTGCCATCTCCCAACTGCCTAGAATTTGACACATCAGTTCTAGCACCTTATCCACGACATTAAAGACACTGATGTCTTCTTTATAAGGCTAACCAGAGAGTTGTATTATTGCAGTATTGACCACTTCTGTAGCCTACACATTGGTTTTACACATCTGGCTGCTTTTAATAGGAGGGACAAAGATCTATTGGGCAGGTGATAGGCCTCAGATCTCCTTGCAATGTCAATATCACATTCTTGTGCTATACAAACTAAAAGTTAGCTATGTAGCGCACGTAGATAGTATTGTAAATACATTCCTCTTCGACTGATGTAACTATCAAGGCTATTGGAATAGATAGGACCAATCCTATCTGTATATAATTATTCATAATGAACTTCTGAGGTTTTCAATGCTCTATCCACTGGATGTCTTTGATGGGCCTGTAAATACTTGAAAGAAATGTGTTGATTACCAGGGCAGATGAAATGCTGGTAGATAAGGAAGAATTTTTATCTCAATCACTGCCCACAGGGTAGTTTGTCTGACGGGATGTAAATAGCCTGCTAGTTACTTTCAGTGTTTACCACTGGACTCAGTGGTTTATTTGCCATCAACTTTTTACCATACAATACCATGAAGAGAAGAAAGTTCTGTCATTTGAAGTTATGCTTTTGATGTGACAGAATCAATGCCCCCGATCACATCTTATGGTCCCTGAAAGACCACCTGTAAAAAATCTTGCCAGATATGTCAAGAGAGGAGTAGCACACTACCTGAAAACACCCTGGCAGCAAGTAACCTAAACAGGGCCCTTTAGATTACCAATAGAATTGTATGCCAATCCAGTAGATCTTTGTGGTTCCATTTTCTATCTGGATCTAGCTTTCATTATTTTGAGCTGTCTCACATTTAGTTATTTAGAAGAAGTTTAAAGCTAAATTTGGTATGGCTTCTTACTATCCTATCTCTTGATTATTTTGTATTCCTACTATCTCCCAACTCAAATATGGATCATATTTCTCTGATTTATTATATACAGGCAGTCCTGCAACGGAGGCTCAGCGGGCCGGATCCAACAGAGGGCTTCTGAGGATCCGCCCTTCAGAAGCTCCATTTCGGCCGGCATCGTGCAGGACAAACGTTGCAACGCCTCTGCGGTTGTTCGTAAGGGCGAACAACTGCCGTGTGCTGCAAGATTCATAGTTTCAGGCCTTGTTCAGAAACACTAAGAGGCACTGATCACATAACGTTCAAACATTCGCTTAGGGAACGCTCGTAATGCAGGGATTATGTATTATGTAAATAATTTTTTAAAGGTGAATTATCTTCCCCAAATTAATCAAACTGTGGAAATGATGTTGAATTAATCAAATATGTTTAAGTGTGTAATAGGTGTATTTTTCTTTCAGATAAAATTTTTTCAGTATTTTATGTGTTCTTACTTATATATAAGAAATATACTCAAATCTATCAACCAAAACTTGCTTTTCCAATATCCATATTGAAGTAAAATTCATTAAATAACTCTTGTGCTGTTTGTTTTTCTTTCTTTTGATTAATTGAAATGTCTCATTTTTGCAATGTTCTCTTTTCTTTGATTTGTGTCATTTTTATATTATTTTAGTTCAGGCTGTCTGTCCAGTTTTAGGTTTTAATCGATTTTTTAGAAAATTGTTCTCCGCCAAGAATTCATTACAGTTAGATGGCTATAATAAATTTAAATAAAATAAAAAATCAACATAGCAAATATTGTTATTTTAAAGACCAGTAAAATAAAGGAAATAAGAATGTCTGGATGTGAATCTACTTCATTATGTTATTGCATTTATTATGGTGTTATTTTACTTTGATTTATAATCCTTCTTAGTATGCAAATGTGACAATCAAAGTGTTGTGACCGAGGCCCAAGTAGTGATTACCAAACACAATTCAGTCCTCAACAAACTTATTTTATTAAAACAGCTGAGAATTAATTCATTCTCAGCTTAGTCCAAAATAAATTCTTAATAACCAGTCCGTCGGCCTCATCGCCAACCTTTGATGTCTTGGCAACCTGCCAAAGGCTTTTCTTGGCAAAACCCCCACAAAGTTCAAGAGATGCTGACAAGAAGCACTGGAATCAACGTTGCTTTTCTACAAAGAACCCAACAGCTTGTTGCTGCTCTTTTAAGCCTTACGGGAGTGGCCAATCATCTTCTGGCCTTACTCCTGAGTTGTCCTTTTTGCTTCAGCTGCTCTAGCCTTCTGGCAGCTCTTTGCATGCATACACTAGGAACAGGTTCCTCCTGTTCTTCTGCCTCTCTGCTGTCTGCCTCTGGAGGCTCCGGAGTCCGCACATAACTCCCATATGGCCCTGGCCCCATCTCTGCCTCCAACCCAGAGCCCTCGTCCGGGCCTTCCCCTGACTCCAGGACTGGCCCATTGTCCTTCGCAGCCTCACTGTCCGACTCTGCTGCCAGGTCCACAGGCTGCTGGCGGACCACAACACAAAGCACATGCAGGTAGACCTTGCTGTACGAATATAATAGTGTCTGCCAATTACATTAGTAACCTGAGGAATTCGTTAATGGGGTTGTGTTAATTGAACATGACAATGCATTCGCTAATCGAATGCTCAGGTTGTTAAGTGCACATGAAGTATCACAGGGTGGAGAAAACCATGGGGAGGGGGCCCTAGTACTTCCAACCACTCAAGGCTCCCCTGACCCACTGAGATATCTCATGCTCCACAGTGGTGGAACTCAATTTTTTTTACTACCGGTTCTGTGGGCTTAGCTTGGTGGGCGTGGCAGGGGAAGGATACTGCAAAATCCCCACTCCCTCCCCACTCCTAGGGGAAGGATATTGCAAAATCTCCATTCCCACCCCACTCTGGGGCCAGCTAGAGGTAGTATTTGCTGGTCCTCTGAACTACTCAAAATTTTCACTACTGGTTCTCCAGAACCTGTCAGAACTTGCTGAATTTCACCCCTGATGCTCCCCCCCCAATATCCTGCCCCACTGGGGCTCCATAGCCTGTTTCCGGACTTCCAGTAGGCCCGTTTTTTGCCCTCCCAGAGCCTCTGTGCAAACCCTATACTTACCTGGCATCTAAAACGGGCTACGTGGAGACTCCTGGGAGGGGCGGGGTGGTATGGGCACGTGCGGGTGTTTCCCATATGTGCGGCAGAGACCCGGAAATCAGCTGGCCGGTGGGAGGCACACGTGCATGCGCAGTGGAGCTGTTCTAGGGCAATGGCTTGCATACCCACAGAAATGGCCCTGCATGCCACCTGTGGCACGTGTGGCATAGGTTCGCCATCACGGATTTAGAAAGTAATTGATAGCAAAATAGTTGACATCCTAAATTACAGAGGTCTGATGGTGTGACCTCATGCTCTTCTTTCAGCATTTCCAATCACAAAACAATTTGCTCTTCACCAAAGTGAAGACTGCAGCGAGCAGTTATGAACTGTTCCTACAGATAGGTCTAAGAGAGCTTCTGCAATTCTTTTGTACTGCCAGGACAAATTGTGGCAGTCTGATTAAACTCTTAAGTTGAGGCGGTGTTTTTAAAGGTAATAAAACACTGCAGAAATTATCTACAAAATTTGGCATTGTGTGCAAAAATTGAAAGTAGCTACACATTATACAAACACCGTAAAAACTAGGAGGAATTTTCCATTTCAAATACACACACACAACTTTTTTGTTATTCCTGAAATAAAATAAGTTATAAAACATGGATCAGTGGGTCACATCCATTTCTACCAACCACCACCTGTATAGACATCTATTCCGATTTCATAATAGAATGTTGAAATGTAGCTCCTTATGATTTTCAACATTGCAAAATCCACTAACTGAATCAAACTTATGGGCCTGCACCAGGACACTCGTCTGTACAATTATTTTTGTTGACGTCCAGGTAGGAGGATGTTGCATTTGAATACAAGAGCAATTTAAGCTTTTTAATAGAAGATGGGGAAGCCTTATAATTAGAAATCAAAAAGAATCTGCTCTTTAATGGACAAGCACTGGAATGAAACTTGACAGCAGAAATTGTGTGAAAAGTTGGAAGGAATACCAACAGGAAAGAACAACTAGATGCCCTGTGAAATTATGCTCACAGAGCAAGATTTTATGCCAAATAGCAACCCAGTATGGGAGACTGCACAGTTATTGAGCTCAGATATAAACTGTGATTTCTGGTGGTTTTCTCGGGTCAGCACATTACAGTCATATGAGTCGTAGGTGGATCTGTTTTGATTCCATTACATCCGATTTTTCCATAATGCGTTCCATCAGTTTTTCTACCCGCCTTGGGAACAGGCAAGCACAGCCGACGTCAAACATTTTGACTTTCTAGTTGGAGCACAAGGTCCCAAGGCGAATCGGGGAAGAACCGCAACAACTCACCCTATTATATAATAAGGCTGCGGTTAGATTGACAGCCGTTAACAGACCTCCCGATCTCGTAACGAGTTTATCACGACCTGCTTGTTTCCCTTAACCCGAAAGACGAAATAAACTCAACCTATTTTAAGATCTTTTTTTTTTACTGTAAATTCTACATTCCCTGGTACGCATATCAAAATAATACGGATTAGTTAAGAGATGAACAAAAGAGTTAATTATACATTCTAAAGCCTGCAGCGGAATTCCTAAGCGAATTGTTTTCCGTCGGGAAATGGGCAGGGCGTCTAAACTGTTCGAAGAACTCGAGACATTATATATAGGGTCATATGCAAAACCAGCGACGCTTTTGCAAACTGCGGATCGACTTTCCAACGGAATAAAAAACGATTCACAGAACAGGCGGTTGTCCTAAAGGTTGGAAGCAGCTGCAAAAAAAAGCAAACTTTAAAAATGCCGCAGGAATGCGGTCGGCGTGGTGGGGTGGTTTTTTTTTTTTTTGTTCTTAAATTTGGTTCTTAAATCTTCTCTCGGCACTTAATATGACCTTGGCCGGCCCAGGGAGGCGCAGAACCGGGAAAGAAAGAAACAAAAGGGAAAGAGGAGGAGGAGGAGGAGGAGGAGGAGGGAAAATGGGCAGCAGAACAGAAGATCCCACCCACATCCTTAAAGGAAATTCTCAAGCTGGGAAGACGCACAACTTTCGCATGACAAGTTGAAACCGGCTCTCCGGGGAGTTCCCTTTGCAGGGGGAGGGAAGAGGAAGCGAGATCTCCCCTGACCGATGGAGGGACTCGTAGCTCCCTCTGCGATCGGGGAAGCCCCGCCTCCTTCCTTCCTTCCTTTCTTTCCCTTTCCCTCACTCCCTCCCCCGCTTTGCACGGAGCACCTCTCGTACACGCTCCGTCTGTCAAACAGACACACGTTCGAGCCAGGGCTCTCGGGGACTGGATCTTCTGGTTCAGCCTACTTCCCCTCCCTTCTCCGGGACGCAATGGGGGATCCGATGACATCACTGGCTGAGCTCTCCCCTTGCTCTCTCCCCTTGTAACTTCTGTTCTGGGAAGTGGTGCCAGGAATAACCCAGTCCGTCTGCAGATCAGAGAGGCTCCTATCATCCAGAAGGGAGGAAAAATACAAACACTCGCACACGCAACCGACCACTGCGGCCTCTCGGCCCTCGTCCTTTAAGGCTGATATATTTATAGACATACCTACTACACATACGAATAGTATCTGTATCCGTGCGGGTGTGTATGTACTTGTATACGGCGCGAGAAAGACAGCGCGGGTAGATACTTTTTATTCTATTTAATCGAGGAGGATAAAAGGAGAAAGCGATGATCGATTTGAACAGAAACACACGAATCAGACGCCCGTTGGCTTGTGGAATACCTGTCGCTATTTAAAGCAAAGCTGCAAGGCAGCCCAGACCCAGGCTTAGTAAGGGCGCAACAAGAAATGACACGCGGTGCAGAAGGCTTTCCTTCTCGTTGACTCCCAGGTGAGCTTTTGCTGCAAAGATATCTACCTACCTGCCTGTCACCTCGTTTATTTCCAATACCGAATCCTTCTCTTCGGGGGAGGGAAAAAAATAACTGACAGTTCTTTGACATGGCCCGGATCCTTGTTACTGGAGCTTACGTTGGCCATAAAATAAGGAAGCGGAGAAGGGATCGGACTGTTTCATTAGCTGCCTGTCTTTCGGTGTGTGTGTGTGTGTATATGGGGGGGGGGAAGCAATAGAAAAGCAAGGGCTCGTAGTTATAACGATGCGCTGCCCTGTGGTGTCTTTTTGAGCCATAGTTGGAAAGATGATTGGGTTGTCAAGTGAGGTGACCAAGGGAGTGGTCGGGGACAGCGTCCGGCTCCGGGCTATTCAGTTCCCGCGGGGGAGATAGGGAAGGTGTCCGTGTCTGGGGAGGGGGGGAGACAAGACGTATGTGTAACGTCCCTCGCTTCGCTTGTCATGTGGGTAACGGGGCTTGTGACACAAGCCGCGCGTCGCAGAGAGCGTTTCTCTACCGCCTGCGATGCAGCGCACATTTGACTAATGGAAACCGATCTTGCAGAGACCCTTGCGAGCGTTGTCACATGCTGTTCCAGTGTGTGGCGCTTCTTGATTTGCATATTCGAAGTTCAGATCTGGCAACCTGACTTAAAAAGAACCGCCTCCCCTTCCTCCTCCTTTCCCCCCGCCGGTAGACAATCCTCTCCCCCCCCTCCCCACCCTTTCTGTTTTGTATGTGAATATATATGCGTGTGTGTTTGTGCGTGTGTGCGCGCGCCCGCGCGCCGGTGCGCGCGAACGAGGTCCTTTGCTCGTGGCCTACTGTTAGGGAATGTGGGGAATACCCAGCATGTAAGTGTATGCAGATTAAGGAGCAAAGCGGGCTTGCGTAATCTCCTCCTGTGGGGAAGAAGTATGTGCATGGTTACTAATGAGCAGATGAGGAGGCGGAGGAAGAGAGGACGCGGAGCTCAGAAAGGAAGGGAGGTTGCTGCCGCCGGGGTCCCGGCTGAGGCATCGCTGCTCTCTCTCGCCCATTTCAAGGTAGCTTAGCGGCGAGGTGGCGAAGAGGGCACGCGCGCAAACGCCCGCGCGCGCTGGGGCTAGACCTTGCGAAGGGCGGCGGGGTTTTTTTTGGGGCTTAAGTCGGAAAGCGTTTCAAAGCCCTGGGCTTCCTGCGCTGGGTGGATGGGTGGGTGGATGAGTGAGGGGGGGGGAAGGGTCGTCCGGGTGACTTGTGGCGACCGCCTGAGCTTGGCTTCGTTATACTTCTTGTGGGGCGGAGGTGGCATGTGGGAGCCCCCCTGGTGGGGGCCGAGGAAAAAGCGCGTGGCCGCGGCAGCGGCAGCAGCTGTGCGCGCGGGGGAGGAGGGGAAATGAATGTGCAGGGCGAACGGAGGGGAGAGGTGGTGGAGGGAGGGTGGGGGGGGGAGAAGAGGGCGGACAAGCCGAGGAGAAGGATATCTGTGTGTTGCGCCTTTATGTCTGTTCCCTGAAGTGGGTGGAACGTTGGCCCGTTCCGGGAATGTTCCATGACGTGTAAAAGCCACAGGAAGGGGGTTAACAAGGGGCTCTGCCTGCTGCTGCTGCTGCTGCTGCTGCTGCGAGGGCTGCGAAAGCAGATGTGATCTCCCTCTCTCCCCTCTTCTGCATGCTGGCTTCCTTAGGGGTTTGCAACGAAATCTTGGCTCTCGCCTCCGCCCCCTTCCCCCAGTTGGTAGTCTCTTGCAAAGAAGTGTTTTTTTTCCCTCCTCTCTTATATAATCGGTACGCATATGGATCTTTAGATACGATTATGTAACCCACAGGCGCTCTCATCCATGCTTGCTCCATGTAATCTTCGGCCCTTAAATGTCTGTGCGGAAGTGTGAAGAAGGGTGCGGGGCTGGAGGAGAGACTGAGAAGAGTCCTTTAAAGACTTGCCTGATATTGTCCTTGGGGAAACTGAAGGAGGAGGGAAGGGAATAAAGCCTGTTCTTGCCTTTTCTCCCCAGCGTTTGTTGCCTTTGTACTTTAATGATGGGAAATCAACATTTGAAGGGGAAATCCCTGGTCCCCAATGCCACCTTTTTTTCCACAGATCTACATGAAATATTTAATAATTTCATACTTAAAATACTTGTCAGATACACCATTGCTGTTCCTTGCCTGGAAAACATGAATAATACAGAGCAATGTGGAAAAAAAAAAAAGATGTTATCTCTTCTGTTTTATGTAGCTCTAAGGAAAATACTGTACATAAAATTGTTTAGGACTAAGAACAGTGTTGTAGCGCCAGACTTCATTTATTTGTTACAAGGGAGAAGATCTTGATAGTTACTTTTTTCTACATTGTGCCCACATTTGTTCTTTTAAATGATGCATGTTCTCTTTGATAATATGTGAGACCTGTATGTAATAATTAAGTCTGTATTAATGCATAATATATTACAAATAAAATTGTTCAGCAGTTTGCAGAATATTCTCATTTTTTGCTAATTAATCAGTTGACATTTTTTTCCTGAACTTTCTAAAGGGCTTTTATGATTAGATGATTTAATAGAAAATATTGCCTGTTCCTATTAGGGTTAGAAAAATGTTGTGCTTAGTAAGCTACCCATTCACAAATTTTTAAAATGATTGGTTTATAGCATTGTATTCATTTCAATGGAATGGCAAGAAAATACTTTTATAACCTTAGTCTTACGGTATTATGATGGAGATACACGAGGGAGTTTACAAATGGAAAATATGAACGAGACCCATGTTTTATTTTTGTTTTATTAAAAGAAACATCTGTGCTATATGTTTCAAGCTTTGATTTTTCTCCACTTATGCTATTGAAATAATTCTATTCTGTATAATATAAAAGTACATCCTATAAAACACTATGGAGCTTACTTTTCAGTATATATGTATAGGATTGCTCCATCTAGCTCTTTGTCAAAAAACTGCCATTCAATAAAGCTTCCATACTTTAAAAATTGATGCCAGTTTGCACCATTTCTACATAGATTAAAAAGCAACTTTCTTAAAAAGTTTCTGTTGTAAAGGGAAAATAGTCGTCATTTCATTTACTGTACTCAAATGAAATGTTGATAGTGTACCTGCATGTTACCAGTTTTTCGTATTTGTGGGCAAAATGTTTTATGATGGTGAAACTTATAAGAATTCTCCAAAAGCTTTGAATATGTCCCCTGGTGCCCTTCAGATGTGTTCACTGAAGAGAAAAATTATTAAATACATAATCAGTGAAATCTTAATAGCATTTCAAATTTGTCTTGAACTTGCCCAGTTGTTGATTTTTGACAAATCAGCCTGGAAATGTGATGAGCTATATTATCAGGAGTGTAGATGGAATTAATAGATTTTACAAAGCTCATTCCTCCTGAAAGATTATAATGAATGAGCCTACTTGTAGGAAAATGATCCTTTATTTAACAATACTGGAGTCTTCATCCAATTTGAATAATAGTTGAACTATAGGTTTTGAATTTGTGCAGCACACTAGGCTAAAATGTAGATTGAATGTTTGTGGTATTCTATGTATGTAGAAATACAGCTCCTGCATTGTAAGAGCTATCTGATAAGCTTCATTTTAACTCAGAAATTGAATCTGGGTTTTCTCAAGCAGCATCACTTTAAGTAATCTCAGTTGATAGGAGATTATTCTGGTGGGTGGCAGGTTTTGTTGAAAACCTGTTGATAAAACAGCAGATTAGGACGTTAAAGAAGTCAAGACCTGGCTGCCAGCTTGAGTTTTTTGATGCCTCCTGCCCTCCCACCAACTTCCTTGATGGAAACAAACTGCCAATTAATTTAAGAAAGCTCTTATGATGTCTGAGGACCAAAAAAAATTAAATGTGCTACTGGTAATATATGGCAACTAAAGCAGAATGTGAGAGATACTAGAGATTGAAAGACGTGTGTGTGTGTGTGTGTGTGTGTGTGTGTGTGTGTGTGTGTGTGTATAAAGAGTATCAGGCTGATAAATTGAAAACCTTTTGATTTTCTGAAAAGCTGCTTTCATTTAATCAGTTATATATACCATCTTTAGAAAATTCATTGAATTATTTCCTGTGATATACAGATGCAACATAAAAAATTAAAGTAAGTTTTTCCTTTAAGACTGTTTTGTGCATACACAAATGTGTCAGACAGAACCAACCTTCTAAACATAAACAACATGCTCAGATTCTTTTAACCGGGGGCATCTAAGGGTTAAGATGGCAACATGAGTCCACAGCAATAAAGGAAATTTAATGAAGAAAGCTCAGTCTTTAGAACAAGATTGAATATGTGTAGTTAGTGAATTGATGGCATGGGCATGTAAGATATAGTAGCTAAGGGAGTGAAGGGTCAGTCCAAATAGGACAAAGGTATATATTTTTGTTACTGTTTACAATCTCTTCCCTTTATCACTATGTCCCAATTTGACTTTAATTCAAGATAGCGTTTTCTGTCTCTGATGAAGTGGATTTTGGTAGATAGAATTACCGGTATGTCATAATACATTTGTTAGTTTGCAAATGATTACAAGAGACTTTATTTGAGTTGCAATACATTCATGGAACTATCCTTCAAATATTTATTTGATGTAATCAGCCAAACATTGGCTGGAAGTCTAACAAGTTTGGCTCAAGTGACCCTGGCTTTCCCATTTCCATAATAGGTGTAGATGACCAAATGTAACTGAAGAAATGCTTTCTTAATACTTAATTCAAGCTGTAAGGCAATGAAAGAAAGAACCCTTAAAGGATTTTAAGATTACAACATTTTTACATGTGTGAGATCTGTTTATAGAGTCCCTGTTACTATGAAGACAAAACAAAGCCAAAAAAATTGCATTCATGTGCTTCTTGCTGAGTAATGATGCATGAATCTGCTTGGATCATCTTGTACTGATAATCACGCTGACTTTCTACTAGTAAGTTAACATGGTTTATGTCATTTAATTTAAAAAAAGCTTAATAAATCAGTAATTTGGTCATTTGTAAATCAAAGTAAGTCCTGGTTTTACAATCTTGAGAGAGACCTTTGGTATAATGGAAAGATTCTTCTTATACGGTCCAGGCCAATTTCCTTATTCACCAAACAATAAATTGTAGAAATTATAGAAAAGGTACAAAATATAATTGTATTTTTTGGCAGAGTGAGGGTATGCAGGTGAATTTACAAGTCTTCCTGATCCTTTGCTTGGCTTGAAGGAAAGGATGCTTCTTCATTGGTGATATTGGTGTTGAGATGGCTTATGAAATGATGGGAATACCCATGTACTTGTCATTCTATAAACACAGCAGCTAAAGCTATTTTAAATAACTGGTGCACAGAGAAAGAGGCTACTGCAGATAGACCAATATCATGTTCTAGCCCTGGATATATTAACCACTTAATATCTGGTTATTGCCAGGCATTATAGGTCTTTCCTTTTGTTCTTTGTGATCATCTAAAGCTTGGGACCATGTTCAAACTTTACAAACTATTACTAATTTTAATCAGATAATTTGTTAATTATTGGACATTAGATAATTTCAAACTTATGTTATGTAGCCGAACGGTTGTACCAAACTGCGTTCCAGTTACAGTATCCGCATGACAAAATCACTCAGATTCGGGAAGGTCTGGACTCCGACTGGGTGGTTTCAGGGGGGATGACTGAGGCAGGTCTTGAGAACGTTATCTGGGATGAGTTTGATCCTGTGACTCCTGTTGACGTGGACAGGATTCTGGGTAGACTGAACGCGACCGCATGTTTGTTGGACCCATGTCCCTCCTGGTTAGTGCTGGCTTCTCGGGAGGTGACGCGAGGCTGGCTCCAGGGGATTATAAATGCTTCATTGAGTGAGGGTGACTTCCCTGTCGCCTTGAAAGAGGCGGTGGTGAGGCCTCTCCTCAAGAAGCCTTCCCTGGACCCGGCAGTGTTGTCTAATTATCGTCCAGTCTCCAACCATCGTTTTGTGGCGAAGGTTGTTGAGAGTGTGGTTACGCGACAGCTCCTCCAGCACCTGGATGAAACGGTGTATCTGGATCCATTCCAGTTGGGCTTCAGGCCTGGGTACAACACAGAAATGGCATTGGTCGCGTTGGTCGATGATCTCTGGAGGGCTCGGGACAGAGGTTGCTGCTCTGTCCTGGTCCTATTAGATCTCTCAGCGGCTTTTGATACCATCAACCATGGTATCATGCTGCACCGGTTGGAAGAGTTAGGGTGGGGGGCACTGTGTTGCAGTGGTTCTCCTCCTTTGTCTCCGACCGGTCGCAGTCTGTGTTGGCAGGGGGACAGAGGTCGACCCCGAGGCGCCTCATATGTGAGGTGCCACAAGGGTCGGTCCTCTCGCCCCTTCTGTTCAACATTTATGTAAAGCCGCTGGGCAAGATCATCCATGGTTTCGGGGTGAAGTATCATCAGTATGCTGACGATACTCAGCTGTACATCTCCCCCCGGACCACCCCAATGATGCCCTTGAAGTGATGTCCTGGTGCCTGGAGGCCATGTGGATCTGGATGGGGAGAAACAGGCTCAGGCTCAACCCATCCAAGACCGAGTGGCTGTGGTTTCCGACATCCCGATATAGTCAGTTGGTGCCATCACTGACTATTGGGGGCTAATCGCTGGCCCCTATGGAGAGGGCTTGCAACTTGGGCGTCCTCCTGGATTCACGGCTGTCTTTAGAAGAGCACTTGACGGCCGTGACCGGGAGGATTTTTCATTAGGTTCGCCTGATTCGACAGTTGTGTCCCTTTCTGGATCGGGACTCCTTACGCACGGTCACTCATGCCCTCGTTACTTCCCGCCTGGACTACTGCAACGCTCTCTACATGGGGCTCCCCTTGAGGAGCACCTGGAGGCTCCAACTGACGCAGAGTGTGGCCACGCGGGTGGTTATGGGAGTGACATGTAACACCTCTCCTGCGCGAGCTGCACTGGCTCCTGGTGGTCTTCCGTGTGTGCTTCAAGGTTTTGGTTACCACCTTTAGAGCACTCCATGGTTTAGGACCTGGTTATCTACGGGACCGCCTGCTGCCACCAGTAGCCTCCCACTGGCCAGTACGCTCTCATAGAGAGGGGCTCCTCCGGGTGCCGTCGGCCAAACAATGTCGACTGGCAGTCCCCAGGGGGAGAGCCTTCTCTGGGGGGGCACCTACTATCTGGAATGAGCTCCCCCCGGAGATACGGAGGATCCCGGATCTACGCACCTTCCGCCGCGCTCTCAAGTCCTTTTTATTTCATCAGGCTGGCCTGGCCTAATTTTTTCCCTTTTTTCCCTTTTTAAAATGCAAATTTTAATCTGTTCTTAATTATTGGGGTGTTTTAAATCTGTCTTTGGCCAAATTGTTTAATTCGGTTTTATTCTGTTTTTAAATTTTGTATTTATGTGTTTTATCTTGTGGCTGTTCACCGCCCTGAGTCCTTCGGGAGTAAGGCGGTATATAAATCAAATAAAACTAAAACAAACTAAACTTAAGAGCAGGGTGGATAAAAATCAATGATTTTTTTAAAAAAATCAAAAAAATCAGATTTTTTTTATTTAAATCAGATTTTTTTGATTTTTATTGAATTTATTTTAATAAACTTTTGGGGTAAAAATCTATCGTAAGATAGTTTTCTATTTAAGATACATAAATAATTTAGTTTATTCAGCATGAAATGGAGCTTAGTTATGTAGCACAAGGCTGTATATTCTGCAACACTGGGACTATCTGTGAGTAAACAGCGGGTCAAAGGAGTAGCAGAGATGACAGTTGCTCTTTAAAAATTATGATTTAAATCGAGTTGATTTAAATCAAGTCTTTTTACTAGTGATTTAAATCGACTCGATTGAAATCAAATCCACCCTGTTTAAGAGTAATCACATATTACAATCTGGAAGCAAAGCTTTTCGTTTCTTTCTCCTGCCTCTACCATGAGGGCCATACCATGAGGAACTGCCTTTCTTGGGGGACAAAATCACCCTGCAAGCTAGTAAAGAGTTTTATCTCCCCTTCCACATTTTGCATTACCACGTGTCTGAAGTTCTTGAAAAGGGCTTTCCTTCTACTCCTTTCAATGTTTGATTTCTTCCACTTTAATCACCTCTTTGCCTTATTTCCTTTGGGGCACTTTTAGGAACATGATATTTTCTTCCTTAGTTTTATAGGACCAGCAAAAGACCGTAGATACAGTAATATCCATATTATACAACAACATATTAGTGGACAGTCATATAGACCTTGCTCTGTGAAAGTAATGGTCCCTACACTGCAGTTGTAGTGTATATGCTTGTATGTATTCTTTATTTCTTTTAACTTCAACTAGGTGGCAGAGTCCAGCTGATTGGCTGATGTCTAGAAACTAAGCAGGGACGGATCTGGTTAATCATTGTGTAGGAGATCACTATGGTTAATCCTTAGATAGGAGATGAAGAAGACATTTCAGGGCTGTAAGCCAGAGACAAGCAAATACATGTGTACAGTATGTGTGTGTGTAAAAAAGAAGAAGATCCAATTGTTCAGGCACACGACCTCATTTATATATATTATAATTTACATACAAAAGAGCCAGGGCATTATCATAGTCATCCTGACTTTTTTGACCCACCCTACAGATTTCCCTAATGTATACTAATCTGAGAAGTTTAATAAGCCATCAAGAGGAAGGCAACATCAAGCCACATAATTTTTTATAGCTATGCCATGTGTGCCATGGGGTTCAGGTGGAAATGTATTTGTTATTACATTTCTCATCTTCTAGTAAGTAGTAGTGTCTACTTATATAGAGAGGGTGCTGATAGAAACCCTTAATTAGACAGTTGTTCCTCTAAGCAAATGCAAACTGTTGTAAGAAAGGTATGTGGGCTGCATAGTTCAAAGTTTTTGGATTATATTTCTTAGTAGCATAAAGGCTCTATTTAGTTGTAAACAAATATGGTTTATTTGTTATAGCAACCAATTAGTATGCCTACTTATTCAGAAAATAAGTTTGGTGTGGTCCAGTTTAGTCTACTGGAAGAGCCATCTTTAGTGATTAAGGCATCTGGCTATAGAAACCAAGAGAGAATGAATTCCGGTGTCACCTTAGGTATGAATTTATGCAGCTTCGAGCCAGTCAACACTCTCAGCCCAATCCAGCGCATAGGGGAAAATAGGAAGAGGAAGGAATATGTGGTATATTTGCTGCCTAACTGAGTTATTTATAAAAATAATAAAGGCAGGATAAACAAACCTAAAAATATTAATTTTATTTTAAGTTAGCCTTGTTTTCTTTATTTGTTATATAAGCAATACATTGATAAGATCAAGCTTATGATATAGAACACACTGTTAATATGAAACAAATTATTTTGGAGTTAAACCTTTTAAATGCAGTAGTATTTCAGTTGATATTTTGAAAACACTTTGGATTTGTCATATTAGTAAAAAACACACTAGAAAATCTACCTGATTCTTATTTTTTATTAACTGAAAAATCGGAATTTTATTTTGCTCCTTTTTTGAGGAGGGGGTAATGCAAATATTTCTTGAAGGAAATATTTCTGGTAGGACTAATTACATTTCTTGGAAGCCACTATTACATTTGTACTCATTTACTGTATATTCTTCTCCATCTTACATCACACTATAGCTGCAGAAATGTAAGTATCTTAATTGCTGAGGGTGCAGCCAGTCACACAAACTGTATCAGCAGTTACTTGGAGCCCATGTGGGATTATTAATAAGTGCTTTGTGAGTTACTACTGTACTAAGGCAATCTATTGTATTGAGCTGGTAGCAGTGACGCCTCTCTGACTGTGATTGGCTGAACATTGTTCAAGGGTTAAGAAAATGAAAGGATCCCTTCTTCACAAGAGAAGGAAAATGTGGTCAATTTGGATACATTAAAATATTCTATCAGGTGGGCCGAGGACCAGGAAAGTCGTAGGATGTGGTGTTTGAGGGCTAGTGATCTGAGCTAAAGAAAGGATACTCAATATTTTGGGCATCAAGACCATAGGTTGACCTCCAAAAAGGAGACTGGCCATCATAAAAAAGGAAAGGAATCCAGGATGAAAAATTAAATTAAATTAAATTTAGATTTAAGATGAATTAAATTAAATGCAATTAATATGATTACTCCCTATGACTTTAATTTTTTCTTTACTGTCGTATTAAAAATAGAATTTGGTGGCAATTTTGAGCTGAGGGGCAAATCTTGAGGACAGGTACAATCAGGGTGGATTTGATTTAAATCATGATTTAAATCACTAGTAAAAAGGCTTGATTTAAATCAACTCGATTTAAATCATAATTTTTAAAGAGCAACTGTCATCTCTGCTACTCCTTTGACCCACTGTTGACTCACAGATAGTCCCAGTGTTGCAGAATATACAGCCTCATGCTACATAACTAAGCTCCATTTCATGCTGAATAAACTAAATTATTTATGTATCTTAAATAGAAAACTATCTTACGATAGATTTTTACCCCAAAAGTTTTTTATTAAAATAAATTCAATAAAAATTAAAAAAATCCAATTTAAATAAAAAAAAAATCTGATTTTTTTGATTTTTTTAAAAAAAATCACTGATTTTTTATCCACCCTGGGTACAATCCTAAGGCCCAAATAGAACCATAGGATAATAAAAAAGTATATAGAGATACTAAGACTTGAAGAGAAAGGAAAAGTGGTTGTAAGAGAAAGAACTAATTAAATTACTGGATTTGCAGATATTACACTGCAAAAACATATGGACTTCAAAACTCAACCAGGGTAAATCAATAGATGCAATTTATATAGACTTCTGTAAAGCCTTCGATTCAGTGGTATACGACAAGCTACTTCTAAAACTAAAATCTTATGGCATTTCCGGATTCCTGTATAAGTGGATAGCTGCGTTCCTATCAAACAGCAAGTAGCAAGTAATCAAAATAGATAACGCCTTATCTAACCCTACACCTGTTAACAGCAGTGTCCACCAAGGCAGTGTTTTAGGATCCACACTCTTTATACTTTATATAAATGACCTTTGCGATCATATTATAAGCAACTGCGTTCTCCTTGCGGATGATGTAAAACTATTTAATACCACTGACAATGCTGCTACTCTACAAAAAGACCTCAACTATGCGTCAGAATGGTCAAACAATTGGCAACTCCAAATATCAACCAACAAATGTTCTGTCTTACACATTGGCAAAAAAAAATCAGAACACAAAATACAAGCTGGATGGATACGACCTAACAGATGACCCTCACTCTGTCAAAGACCTTGGAGTACTCATCTCAAATGATTTAAGTGCCAGAGCTCACTGTAACAGCATTGCTAAAAAAGCATTAATACAAACTTATGGTAAACCAATCCAACTAGACTGCAGAAAATACGACTTCAGTAACAGAGTTGTCAACGCCTGGAATGCACTACCTGACTCTCTGGTTTCTTCCCCAAATCCCCAAAACTTGTCTACTGTAGACCTCACCCCACTCCTAAGAGGTCTGTAAGGAGCATGCATAAGTGCACCAGCGTGCCTACCATCCCTGTCCTAATGTTTTCTTTTATTCGTAACTTTTTCATGTGTTTATAATTACGTTTACACTTATATCTGTCATAAAATACATGCTTTGCGAAAATAAATAAAATAAAATAAATATTTACAGCTGACAAAAAGGATAGATAAATTTTAAGACAACTTTTTATTGAATTTTATTGTGGATGGGTGGACAGATAATCAGAATTTATATGCCACTAATTTAGCAAGTATAGATGGATTACAATATGCAATCTAAAAACAATCATAAAGTAATACATAATTCAAAGATGCAATCAATAGCATTGAAAACAGTGTCTAATTAACATCTTCCTAAATGAATGCCTTTGGAAGTATTAGAAAAAACAGCAGTGTTGGCTAGCTAGGTTATTGGCTTTAGGGGACGTGTTTTTTCAGAGAGTGAGGAGAGCTGTATTGGAGGAGTTCAGATTTCCAGCCTCCTGAACCCTTGTGAGGTGGACAGCCAAAATATGTAGATCATGTAGAATAGGCACATTCTACCTTGGGGGGAGGGGGTACAGTGCTAGTAGTAACAAAGGTCCAAGCCGCTTATGATTGAACATATGGATCTCTTACTAGACAAGAATCTTGAACTCATATGAAGAATCAAAGGGCAAAATAGTGTCAAGACATTGTAAATTTTGAAAAACCACCTGTTTGTGCAACCTTTGCAAATTGGTCTTTTCGTCTTTTGTACTCCTGATATAGAAGTACAAGTGAAGCCATCCTGTATTTGGGGTCATTGTGTTATTCATAGGACAAGCACCCTTTCAAGTCCCCTGCTCCCAACTTGGATTTCAACCAGCCAGTTTAGAAAAAGATCACACAGGCTTGCTGATACAGGACTTTGGCGACAATAAAACTTTATATAATCTCTTCAGTGGATTTACTTTTAGTGTCATAAATACATCATTTCTTAGGATGCATCTATGTAACATTACACCGTAGGTGCACAAGGCTTGCTAATAGGTTTCCATGATGTGCAGAAGATGTTTTAGGTCTCTATGTATTTGTTAACAGCCATACATTAAAAGGAATATACAACTATTAATTTGTATTGGAGAATTGGGTGTGCAACTATCTCTCTTGCTTTCTTCAGAATTGTCTTCAGCTGTTGTGATGTGCTGGGGAATGGTAAATATAACTAGTGGTATTCATTAAGAAGCTATAATAATTCAAAATAACACCATGTACATTATGACATGTCTTATGGCATAGTTCAAATGTTATGACTGTAATGACATCTTGACATTTAACATAAATACCTAAATTCTGTTGCATGTATGCTGGCAGCCAGGTACACATTCATTTCCCCCTCTTTCAGCCTCTCCCCATTATGGAAGCCTGTGTATCCTACTATCAATCCTTTTTATTTCTAAATAATTAAGTATACTTGGCATACCAAGCATTATTATGTTAAATTGATCTTTTTGCTTACTTCAGAGTAACCATGCCAGGAGAAGATTATGCAACAAGAGCTTTGTTTGCTAAAGTGGAGTAGATTGGGCAGTGGGTATAGAACTGGCAAATGAAAAGGAGATCTGGAAAAAGAGAAACTAGAAATAGGGAGGAAAAAGCTGGATTTATTCTTCCAGTAGCATATCACTGCTATAAATGTCCATATCCCTTTTCTAGGAATATGGGTAAAACTCAGGAAACAGAGTAAACATTTCTTCTCAGTACAAAATACAGTACTGAGTTTAACATGAGAAATAGGATGCAAAATGGGCAGCTTCATTTTGATAGCAATTGCCAACTTGTGATAGGGATTATGGATACGCATTTTGTCTGTTTGTTTCTACCCCATTATCTGTTTTTTTCAGGAAACTAATGCCTGTGCTTTCAGGGATATGAAGTTATTGATGGGGAAATTATGTGCATTCTTGAAAGCAGTTTATGTAGTGCATTGGCTTGGGCTATGGATTGAGTCTTGCTCAGTTAAAAATTAACTTCTGATACGAAGACTTTAAGTGTCTTTTCAGTAATTCACTAGTTTCTTAGTTTTACTCTATTTCTTCTGCCAAGCATAGGGATCCTCTTTGTGACATTGTTGTTAACTCTTTGACTACTTTCTTTTTAAAAACTTTATGGAATTTTATATATGATGATATTAAGTGTTGGAAATACTTACCCAGTTTAATAAGAGCATTGTGATATTGTTTTTGTGCAAATTAATTTCTGTGATCTGTGTAGAAGCTGTATGGCTGTTTATAGAATGTGAAATGATGCATTCTTCTCATTGTGTTCCAAGGTCTCTATTTATATTTTAATTTTAACAACTACAATAATATGCAGATGTTAGATGTTTGCGATCACATAATGGCTTCCCCACCTGTATTTCATCATTCAGTTCTTTATTCATTGTCTGTCCCAAATTAGAACATGTGCAGTACTTTGGATTTTTCAGTTTTAAATATTGCAAAGCTTTTTTTTTTTTTAAGCCATTCAGTTGCTGCAAAATGTATGTTCAGGAAAGATATTGCTTTGAACACCTGTAATGGCAACCAAACAAAGAGACTGGCAGAAAATAAGATGATTAGAGATTGCACTGATGACACTAGCTTGATTTTACAAGTTGCTGATAGTCCTGGCAAAATGAGGTCCATCGGGTCATGGAGAGTTGGAAACAACTGAGTGATTTAAAACACCAACACTGTCTTTAGTTTGGACTAACCAATGCATAGAGCCATATCAGGTCTAAATATTTTTCAACTCTGAATTTATTTGGCATACAAAAGAAAAGTCAGGTCAGACTGAAATAAGCACAACAGAAATGACTATCTTTCCAGGAATAATGGGTGTGAAAGCGCATGTTGTCTCTTGCTATAGAAATCAGCCCAACAGATTGAAGCAGATATAACTAATTATTTCTTTTAGTGCACAGTCAACGAGAGAGCTGGGCAAAAGTCTCCCCAATGATTTTAATAATTTTTAACAGGAAAAAAATGGAGTTATTCCAATGTCCAGAGGAACAAGTGTATCAACAAAAATGTGGCTTATACATGAGTGCCTGTAAAAATATTTGTTATTCACTTGGTGATCCTAACTCACCATATGAATTGCTTTGGAGCACTGTACAGTGTTGACTTTAGCTGTCTGTGGTAATGTGCGGTGGACAAATTTTGCATTTGTTTTTACATGGTGAAAATGCAAAATTGGTCTGTTTCAGCTTGATGGCTGTGAACAGTTGGAAATTACTAGTTCTCGCCTACTTCTCATTATGAGAATTAGGAACAAGTTTGCCATTTACCTATTCTTTAATTCTGTATTCAGTTGGAGTGAACGGTAAAATACTATAATATTTCCGGCTGCTGCTTTCCAGGTTGTATCTAGAAACAAAGGCATCCATCCTTTGCAGCCAACCCACCAAAAGCAATTTATTAGAATATGAAATTAAGTGCAGCTTAAAGAGTTGAATATTTTTTTTAGAGTTTAATTTAAGGATTTTTAAAAAATGACTACTTGTCTTATATGAAATATTACACAATATTATGTTGAATAAGATTGAATTGACCTCATATCTTAAATTTAAATGTTTTCACTTTTAAAAACACTTGATGGCATAGGACTGGGTTATTCGAGGGACTATCGCTATCCCTTCCTGATTACACCTGTCTATCCCATCGGTTCTGCCTGCTAAAGAGCTACATTTGGTGAGACTAAGGAGAGGGTGTTTTTTTTCCTGCTGAAGCACCCACCTTATGGAACAACATTTCTCTGAAATGAAGTTGGCTCTATCCCTGTTAATTTTTTGTAAGTCTTTCAAAACATGATTATATCATCAGGCTTTGGAGTTTCAAGGGAATGGGGAGTTGCTGAGGTGGCTCTAATTTGTTGTTCTCTTCTTGCCGTTTAATCATAATTTTAATATTTCTAACTTGTTAACAGTTTTATGATTTATTCTACACTGCCAGAATCATGTTCTGTGAGATGAATAGCTTGTAAACATGAGGAATAAATGCACAAAATAAAGAGAATTTCTGTTTACATTTGCTCAGCACAGTTTTGCTTTACAATATCTGCAGTTTGTCACTTGATCCTGGTTGATAGTTCATGTCTGTAAGGCAGGCTATAACAGTGGAGGACAATTTGGATCACATGACACTGCCGACGAAGTGGATTGTGGATGGCAATCCACAGGAGGAATAAATAGACACTGGGATTATTTACAAGTATGTGTGCTGGAGCACAGAAGGCTCCCATATGTTTCAGGTTGATACCGGGAAGACATTTAGAGTTACGGTCTTGAGAGAAAGTTCATAAATAGTGATATTTTTTCCTTTAAATATGCCCTGAAGGTTTAAGTATTATCTTCTAAAATCTTGGGAAATTATGCAGAGTGAAAACATTTTTTAATCTATTCTTCTGTAATCTTGAACTACTTTTCATAGCAGGAGCTGCTTGTTCTTATGGTTGTTTCTATTTCAGATGCATCTCTCTTTCCAACTGTACTTCCTTTTCTTTTTAGGTATGTGGATAGGGGGACTGATAAATGTTTTGCAGCAGGTTGGGTACTCTAGGTCTTGTGTATATAAAAGTTTTATCAAAAAGAACTGAATTTGTGCAGTGGTTGGTTGGGTGAGTTGTTTGCTGTCTCTTGCTACTTCTTAAAGCAGCCTTCTCTCTGGTGACCTCTTTCCAAAGCCATTCGTGAGAATTAAGGAATCCTCTGAAGTAATCAGGGTGGATTTGATTTAAATCAAGTTCATTTAAATCACTATTTAAATCAAGTTGATTTAAATCACAATTACATATACTCTTTCACAGAAAGTTTTTTGAATGAATTAGGAGTTTCAAAAATAATCAACACATTTATTTTTAAAATCAGCCTATAGTATATTGCCTATTTGGAAAAAAAAGTCATTGAAAACAGTTGTATCTGAATATAGAGAGAATGCAGAAGTTTAAACATAAGTTAACAGAAGCTGGCATAATGTCTGATAAACAAATTTCAAGAGGTGTTTACTATTTATGTGCAGATTTTTTTAGATTCAAAATAAGAAAACATTGAATATGGTAGCTGACACTTTTTTACTGAGTAGTTTGTAACACCTACTTTGATAGGAATAACAGCTTTCAAATGTTTCTTTTTGCCTTTCTAAACTTATTTTATTATTTTCCATACTCCTCCTTACAGAACTTTTCTAGGGTAGAAATATTCTTAGATCTGCTTGGATGAACTGCATGTTTGAGACCTTCCTACATACCTTCATTATTAAAATCTGGGGACTAAGGAAACCATTTCAAAACTTTTTATCTTTTTTTTTCCTACTTAAGTATTTCATGGTCAATCTGAAGAGATGTTTTGCATTATTGTCTTGCTGAAAAATCTATTTTCAGTTTTTACTGACCATGAGGTATTAGCTCGAAGACCAAGAAAAACCTCTTGCTGGTGTTGCCTGAAAACTAGACAGTTTAGCAACACAGAACCCACAGATAATTTCAGATAACCTGTTGGAAAATTCAACTGGCATTGAAGTAGTTGTCCACAGGTCCATAGTGCAGTGGTGCTTATATAAAAATGATTTGTATGGGGCAGAAGAAATATTTTTTCCAGCTTCCTCACAAAAATGGTCTAAACTAAAGTATGGAGAGGAAAAATTTGAAATATTTTGAAGCAAAGAACTTTGGACTGATGAACGGAAAAAAATTGTTCGTTACAACTATGCAAAATATATTTGGAGAAAAAAGTGAATATTTGAAGAAAAGAATATCTTGCCAAATGTTAAACCCAAGGTGGCTTTATTGTACTTTAAGATTATTTGGCAGCCTATTGCCCAGAATATACTGTGTAGGTGGAAGGAAGAATGGATTCGACTATATATCCATATATTCTAATGTTCCATAGTTAGGAAAGAAATTAAAGATGAAAAGAGGTTGGATATTTCAGCAAGTCTACTAAGCACACATCCATATCAACCATGTTTGCACTTAACACAAAAGCAAAATAATGGCTTTGGAAATTAAAATATATAAAGGAGGCTGGAAAATAATGAGTTTCATTAGAAAAAAATGTTGGTAACCAGAATTTGAAGAAGCCATTGTTAATGAATAATTAATATAAATTAGAGATAATTGTGAAGCTAAGTCTGTAATACCGTGTTTCCCTGAAAATAAGACCCTGTCTTATATTTTTTTGAACCCTGAAATAAGTGCTTGGCCTTATTGCCATGCGCTCAAAAGCCCAATTGGGCTTATTATCAGGGGATGTTTTATTTTTGGGGAAACAGGATAGTTATGGTGTTCTATATTAAGATAGTTTCTTAAAATACCTAGAATTGTGGAGAGTCAGAGGGCATCTAAATTTAATAAATTATTATTTAATAATAAGACATGGTTTGCAAGAAAAATATGTCTTCAATAGATGGCATCATAGCAGCTTGTGAGCTGTGTGGAAGAATTAAAAATATGTATAGGAGTCCATACAAACTGCACAGATTTATTCTGTGTCTTCATTAAAGGTGTATGTATGTGTGTTAAATGCCAATATTCACACCTTAGTAACATGATAATTCTAATTGCAATTCTGCTACCTAGGCAAAGTCTGTTCAACAGACTTTTAAAAAGTGTTAAGTTATATCTGTTTGGATGACAATGAAAGCATTTTATTTAGCTTTTCCTGTAGAAAAAGAAAACTTTTCTCTTCATGAATATACTAGGAAATTATATTTTTATTGAAGAAATGTGTTAAACTTGTAAGCCATTCGACAACGCTAGGAAATTTGGAGTATAAGCAAGAGAAACATGGATTGAGACACGACTGTTCTGAATGCTGTCATATTTGCTTTAATTCTTATATATTCTACTTCTAATTTTTAAAATATATATTTTATATATTTATAAATATTATATATATATATATATATATATATATATATATATATATATATATATATATATATTTATATTTATAAAATATAAAATATATATTTTAACAGTCACTTCGATTGTCGTTGTGAGCCACCCTGAGTCCTTGGAGATAGGGCGGCATACAAATTTTATAAAATAAATAAATAAATAAATAAATATTTACCCACTCAATCAAGGCACCTTGTTCTCAATAGCAGAGTTAATGACAAGTTTTTAATTTCATCCTAAAAAAAAAATTCCAGCAGTTTTCCCACTGAAGTATGTTGGATGACGCATTAACCTCAGTGTGCCTTGTTCAATTAATCATGGTAAAATATACCAGAATTTAACACAAAATATGAACCTAACCAGTACAGAGTTAATGGGAAGTAAGAACAGGTGATTATTCATCTTATGCTAGAAGGAAATACTCTGGAATACATGAAAATATTATAACCTTGGGCAAAAGATGTGAGTTAACAAAACACATTATTAAGCAACCTGATTATCTGATAAGGATCTTAACCCTGTAGGACCTGTACTGAGTTTGTGGACATTCTTTTAGTGTGTTTCTTGCTGTACAGGTAGAAATATGTGTCCACTATGTAGTAATTGCAAATTACTCACTGGAGCTCATTGGATTATTAGTAAAGGATTTATTTCAACAGTTACGATCTTCATATCTTCTTCATGGATCCTCTAGATATGCAAAAAATCTAAATGTTTCTTTAGTAGTATAATGCACTCATTCATCTTCTAATAGTATATATTATTTTATTATTTATACTTAATCAGTAAATAGTAGAAGTACTGAAACAGTATTTCAGTCAGTAGGATCAGCCAATTCCTAATACAGTTGTATAAGGGATATACTTTTGTATGGAATTCTAAAAGTAAAACTATTCTGTACAGAAACCTCACTGGAAGTTATTGAGAATTGAGGACTTGTGCTACGGCATTTGCTTTCATTCGTTTTCAAGAAGATTCCCTCGTGAAGTGGCAGTGCGGGTTTTGTTTTACTATACCAAGAAATTTAAAAATTCTTACTAGTAATTATGTTGATTCTGGTCATTTGCTATAATTGCAGATATATAATCGTGCGAGATTCCAGAGTTTTAGTCTACCCAGTTTTTGTTTTTTGGCAGTAGGTTTTCATAGTGTATCCTCTGTGGTTACTCTAATGTGCTTTCTACTCAGAACAGATGGCATATTATGTTGAACGTTTGCAATGCTGACTGATTTTATCCTTTTGATTCCCACAAAAGATGTCACGCTTATCTGGAAGGATTCATCTTTGGTCAGAGGTTGTGTTTCCCAGGTGACAATAATCTCAAACCATTCACAAGCCTAACTATTGGTATCAGAATTACTTGGGCCTTCAGCAAAGAGTTGAATCTGTAGGTGGCCTTTTTCGGAATTCTCCAAACAAATGTGCATGTTCATCAATTCAAGGCAAAACAATTAAACATAATGGAAACTATGCTACCAGCAGTTTATGTAAAAAGATAATGCTTGAATCTGTAATAATAAATGGGCATTTATTTTCATTGCTCTATTTTCAGTGGAGAGAAACAACAATTGTACAAGTGCAGAAACATGGAAAAGCAGACATTGGAGATGTTTTAGTTTCCCAGGGTAGTTCCAGATGACGCTTTTGTGGAGCAATCATCCTGTCTCTAACAGATTTTTTTATTTTGGAGTATGGAAAAAAAGAATAATTATGACTTTCCATGTGTAAGTCGTCTTTGTTTTCTCACTGTTTCATCTTTTAAGGATAAAACAAGAGGAAAGTAAAAAGGTTCTGGTTGATAGATATCACTAATAAGCACCCTGAATGTATGGGAGGCACCCTGGGCAATTTCTGGAAAAAAACATTTTCTCAAATACAGACTCTCCATATTTTCATTTTTAAAAAAAAAAAAATCAAGAAGTAGGAGCTAACATGCTTATTTTCAGCACTTATTAAGTGTATTTATTCTTTTGCACAATTTTATAAATTCCTATTGAATTCATTGTACTGTATGCAAATATCTATTCTGGCATTTTGCTTTTCATGATGGTTTATGATATATTTGAAAGAAGTCTACATACAGAACATAAAAGGCAGTAATCGGTCATCACATCTATCTTCTGCCATTTGATGCATGCTGCCTGTGAATCTGGAGACTGCAGACAAACATCATCAATAACAATCATAGTTTGACAGTATACATGAATCTGTTTAATCCTTATTAAACCCATCTAGGCCTGTGACCTTCATACATCCTATGGCAGTTAGTTCCCTAATAAATTAATTATGTATTCTGCACTTTGTTCCAAAAAGTCTGGTGGAATTTCTGTAGCTGCCATTTGATAAATGATTAAGAGCTAAAGTCAGAATAGAAAATTCAGAGAAGCCCTGTGTCTTTTAATTATTTATTCACATATATTTTGAATAGACCTCCCTATATTGAACACTCCAGGCTGTTTACAATAAACAGTCAAACACAATTCCAAGCAGAAAATTAAAAATTTTGTTACTATTTTCTAAAACCAAAGAGGTGAGAATAATTGTTGAAAGTTCAGTTTTGTTTTTACCAATTATCTAAAGGCTGAAATATTCAGGAGCAAATCCGACTTCTCTAAGAAGACAATCCCAGGCTATAGTCTTGCAGATGACTATTTCATTCTGCCTAGGATATCTAAGTTTTAAGGCCTTGAATGAAAAACCAAGGTTCTGATTTAGTATAGAGAAGCTCTGGGATGTAAACCAAATACAGAATGGTGACCTTCTGTAATTATATTACAATTGATAAACATAGACTCACATTGGGGAATAAAAGATAAATGCATGCCATGTTATAATATCCATACAAGGACATTTAATTTTTTCCTTATTTCTAACATAATGCAGAAGTGTGCAACCTCAGATCCCAGGCTGATATACTTTCCTGGGATCTTTGGAATATCCTCCAGAGATAAAGAAGCTGGCATTAAATCGTAAATCACTTTTTGTAAGATGGATAGTTATACAAATTTGATTAATTAGTTAATTAATTTGACTAACTAATAATAATTTTTGGGATAGAAAATTAAAATATGGCTGAAGAATAATCTTATCAACTATACTGAACTTTAAATAGAAGTGAAATGAAATTTACTTCTTTGCTTTATATTTTGGAGTGTGGTGTTTGCTCAGGAGAAAGCGCACATACTTGACTATAGGGATTAAAACGATTTTTTTTTAGGAGTTGTAAAAGAATCCATTTTCTTTTGGCAGAGTGGTCTCTGAAGGAAGGCCTGCTAATTATTAGACCAAAGTCTGTTGGTAAGAAGCTATCTTCAATTTGGTTCTTGGAAGAACTTTTGACTTGCTTGCGTCTTATGCTGACATGCACCTTCCTGTTACGGCTTTCACCTAAGAGCTAAACCGTAACATATTTGCTTAAATACAGTTCTCTCTGTTCAACCAATCGAGTTGATATAGTCCAGAAGAGTCTTCTGTTGTGGTTTTTCTTTAGGTATTCTGTTATTTGAAATATTTCATTTGGCCATTTTCAGTGAAAATTGTTTGTATTCAAGAATTAAAAAAAAAAATCCAAACCACATAAAAGTGAAAGATATACGGCCTCATTTTCTTGTGCCTTCTCCATGAAAACTGTATGTCTTTGTGATAAATTCATCGGCAGCATCTGCACTAAAAAGTTTGCATCAACTTCTTTTTAGAGAACCCAAATGCAGGGAGAAGCATAGTAGTGCCACCACAAACATTTTGCTGGCACAGAGCACCCTTGCTCTTGGCAGCTGGGTGTGGCAGAAAAGAAGTTCTGTGGTAAACCACATTTTGCTGGTCCCTGAAGGCTTTATCCAAATCCTGTTGAAGTTTATAAAAGAGTTTGCTTTATCTTCTCCTGAAGTTAGATTATATTGCTTTATAAACATACCCACATTCTCTTCACCCAAAACACACATATAATTTATCTTCATTAGAAACTACTGTTGCAAACCGAAACCACTAATTGGAGCTCACTGCAGATATTAAGATGATAAAAGATAATCGCTTCTTTCTGATGATACTGTTATTTTATTTCAATTTTTATTTAATTTTTTAAAATTCATATCCATTTTTATTATTTATATGAATAACTCAAAGTAGTGAACATATCTAAGACACTTTTTTCCTCCTATTTCCTCAGAACGACAACTCTGTGAGGTTAGTTGGGCTGAGAGAGAGTGACTATCCCAAAGCCATCCATTTGGTTTTCGTGGGTAAGGCAGGACTAGAACTCACAGTCCTTGGCTTTCTAGCATGTTGCCTGAACTACTAGACCAATAGGAATGTCTCTTGTCTCTTGTCTTCTCTTGTCTCTTGATTCTATTCTATTGTATTCTCTTGCACTCTACACTCTACTCTACTCGACTCTTCTCTTTGTGGACTTCCAGAGACAAAATGGCAGAGTGAAGTCAGCTGTGAAAAGTGGAGCTAAAGATGGTGGTGGAATAGAGCCCGTGAATAAGCTGGTTTTTCATAATTCTTTTCTAGATAAGGAGAGGACTTGACATCACACACAAATATGTCAGACAGCTATTTCTCATGAGGAGACCATAAGATGTCAGTCTCTGGTGGCTTTAGAGCTCTGGGAGACAAAGAAATAGCCACCATGTTCAAGCCATGGTTGAAGCCTTCCAAAGGTTACTGCGCTCACCTACTTCCTTTTCTAATCATTTCTTTATTTTTTTTAACTATAATCTTATTCTGTCTTTTCTATATTTTTCTTTTTTGCATTTTCTATTCTTTTTTCTATTTTTTGGTTTGTATTATTTATCTATGTGATTATAATTTTTAATAAAAATACTGTTAAAAAGATTTATTCTTTATATAAAAAGGAGTGGGCAGGAAAAGGGAAGAAAAATTCCACTATTACCTTATCTCTCTGTTCCTGTGCTTAGAGATGACTTGAAATTTTCCTCACTCCCTAATAAAAAATGCTCCCCTCCCTCCACATGTCCACAGATAGTTCATTTGTGAGTAACTGTTCTACTTCTGATTGGATTGTTCCTTATATATATATTATATATTATATAATATATATTAAATATATATTCAGAAAAGACTGAATTCAGTTATGAGCTGTCAAATTTTAGATTAGGAATGCAACCAGATATTCATTGGTTTCTGACATCATTTTTAAAATGGCCTACTTAGCCTATAGTGGAAAACCTCCTAGGCCCTTGGTTGAATGGATATCAGAAAATGTTGCTCATTGCTTTCTTGAAGTACAGTATAATTAATCTGCTATTTTAAGATAAATTTTTCCACATGGTTCTTTGGTAACAAGGAAGAGTAGACCCCCTCTTCCATTGAAGCACAGATTGCTTATTATAGTGTGAGAGGCAGCAGAAGCAGATCTAAAAAGGTGTGGGAATGCAACTTCTCTTTAGAGAGTTACACAAATTAGAATATCCAAATGACTGGATACAACATAGTAAATAGATTGGATAAAATAGCACATCAGGTTGCTAGTGAGGTAAGGATAATGGGGTAATGAAGATGATATTGCAAAGACAATGATGCATTGAACAGACAAAGGATGGGTTATGTGGAATACAAATTACAGTTGACGTGTTATTGACAAAATGACCTTGCTTTCCAGAGCTGTTTTTGCTTCCCAGAATCCTTTCACAATTTTAATCAACATTCTTGTGTCTAAATGTTTTATGGCTGGTCCAATAGTTTTGCTTTTCCCTGAGAAATAAGGTATGAAGAAGAAGGATTTGCTTGTCCTAACAATCCCATATTGTTCTTGCAGTATTGTAAGCTACATCACAGTTTTCAGACTGTAAGGTCAATACCACAAGTGGTCCAAGAAATTTATGAAATCCTCTTCTAGTTGTTAAGAAATAATTTAAAAACAGGTTTTAGATAAAGATTTTTCTACTTCAATGAAATCAAATTATAATCCTTTGGGACAAGTAATCTTTCAGGACCAAGTGTCTGTGGAGATTCTTTCAGGACCACGTTTTCTTCAAGACAGCCTCCAGAATATAATATACCATAATATCTCAACTCCAATAGTGTAAGACCGTCCAGCAATAGTAAAACAATGTACTAATATTTCAAGAGAAGATCGTATTTGACACCCTAAAATCAAAATAGGTTTGCATAACAACATAGGCAATTAGAAGCTTATGTCAGTTTCATTTCAGTTTTGGAGACCACCAGATTGGTTAGCTTCTTAAGTATTTTTGGAGGATAGAATTTACTGACCCTGCTACATATCAGTTGCATTTAGTGACTAATGCTAAATAGTAACTGTCTCTATTTGCTGGTTTTCAGACTGTGACAGCGGACCATCAGTGAAGATGGCCACTGCTTATTTTAAGGCTCTGCCAAATTCATAGAATAAAATAAATTGCCCCAATCTGTTCAGATCTTTAAAAGCCCAAGCTAGCTTTTTGATTTGGGACTGAAAATGCCTTTCTAACCATTTGATTAAGTGAACTGTATCTTACAAAATCCTTTTAATAACATTTCTTAGTTGGAAAAGGTGTTATAAACTTGTTCTGATTCTCTGTCACCATAAACTAACATGGGTCTATTTCTATACTTTCTAATTGGTGTAATTGTTTATGCTGTGGTTATGTTAACACATGGTGTCTTCCTTCCTTCCTTCCTTCCTTCCTTCCTTCCTTCCTTCCTTCCTTCCTTCCTTCCTTCCTTCCTCCTTCCTTCCTTCCTTCCTTCCTTCCTTCTGCATGCCAGTCTAATCCAACAGGATTCTGAGTAGATTACATTGCCTTCCTAGAGTAAAACTTAAAATATAAAAATGATATAATAAAATGAGAAACACAGAATAATAACAATAAAGCTGCTAAACAAATCCAGAGGACAAAACATCCAACCACAGCCCAGGATGGAGGGAGGTATAACCTATACTAGATTCCTCCTAAGACTTTCTTAAAAAGCCAGATTTTAGTGACTGTCCTAAAATTTAACAAGATGGGGGATGGTCTGATCTTGGGGTATAGGCTATTCTCCCGAAATGATGTTGTAACAGACTATAATTACAACTCCAAAAAGGTATGGTTTTACTTGTGATAGCAAATGGGTTTTATTTATTTATTTGGTAGGACCTTGAAACCTGCAATTCTAAAAGACTGGGTAATACACAATAAAAAAATCAAGAAAATAAAAAAAATAAGAAAACACGAGAAAGGGAAAACAATCAGAAACAAAAATAAAAATAAGTGTTTTCAATGGTGCCAAAGGGTAATTGAAATAAAATTTTTTTAAATAATTTCTGGAACATGAGCTAAGTGGGAGCTGCCCAAACCTCTTGGGGAGCATATTTTTCAAAGTGGGGACTACAGCGAAGAGGTTTCCTATCTCCCAACACCTCATATACCTCATGGGGGTGGGAGGTAGCTTTCAGTTTGATGTCTAGCTGACTGGACTGGTTGAGCTAATTCAGTTCTTTCAAGGCTGGGGTCTCCCAGTGCTGTACTGTGGTTTTAGCCTAAAAATCTTGTGACCCAAGAAAGACAGTATCATTTTTTAAAGGTAGTTAGTACTCATGTTTCAACCATTTAGACTAAATAAATATTTGAATATACACCTTCTTTACCAGTTTAAATTGCAGAATTTGCTTCAAAGGCTAGCGCAGGAATCTTTTCTCAATCTGGATTTACTAAATCCATGCGTGATGGAGATTTGGTTTTCCCTTTCTAAATAGACTGTAGTTCTAGTGGATTATAACTATCTTTGATATTAGTCATGGTTGTTTGGATACTATTTTATAAGGTTCAAGATTCATATTTTGCTGTGACAAGCAGATGGTGTTTTTCCTCTGCCAGATTTATGCCAAGATGGTTTAATACAATTCTTCCAATGACATAGATCAACAAGAGATAATTACCAAAAGCTTAACATTCAGCACAGGCTTATTTGTACTACAGCTTACTATATTTTGTGATTAAAAAGTGTGGTGTTAGAGTAATGAATCTGAACAGATACAGCCCAGGTAGTTTTATTACTGTGTACTGTTGTGCAATGAAGTCTTCTATGCAGTCTGATAACACTTTCTTGGCATATTTGATACTCTTGCGTTTCTAAGGGCAAATGATTCTTTCTCTTTGTATTATGTATGAGGTTCTTTGACTTTCAGCTGTTCTGATTTAAATTGTGTGCAATGTTGGACCTGTGTGATCTTTGTAGGTCTTGTAGGCCTGTTAAAAGAAATAGCATCCTTTTGCTATTTATAGGAATTCTACACCTTTATGTAGAAAAATGATACACTTCATTATGTATATATATTATTTTTATTTCTTCTTATATTCTTTTTCTCAATTTCCTTAGTATATATCAAGAACATAAAAAAGCAGTTGCTGTCCTATTTAGATAATAAACATTAAATATTTTTAGGATCTAAATACATGCAATCTGTTGTTTAGGGATGTCATTGATAATGATTCTGTATTTAAAAGTATGTTTTTTCTCCGGCAAGGTCCCAGGAGTGACCAAGAATGGGTTGAATCGTCTGTTTCCTGTTGAGACTGAGCTGTTTGTTTCTTTTAGCCACACCTCCTGCCTCCATGTTCCTGCCCCAGTTTCAGCTCGTTCTTAACCTGAACGAGATGTTTCAAAGCATTCCTGGTCACTTCTGATCTTCAGGATCATGAGATTTATATTTTTTCTCTTTATTCTGTTTATATTAACTATTAGAGGTGGCGGCTGGCTTTTAGAGCTGCGGCTTTCCGCCGTGTGTTAGCGATTGGCTTTTAAGATAAGGGCTGGGCAACTGCAGGCTTGCAGTTGCCAGCAGCCGATCGCTAGGAACAGGAGACCGGCGGGATCGTCAGTTTTCCTTCCTGGGAGCCATTATCGGCCTGGATTGAAGCAGAGGGGGAACGAAGGCCTGGGAGCCGGTGGAAGCGTCGGCTTCCTCTTTACAGTCCTCTGGGCTGCGCGAATTGTCTGAGGTTTTCCTTTTCGACGCAGCTGCGCTATCGAAGCCCCTGCCTAGCCTTGGCTAGGCAAACTCGTTCCCCGGGCCTCAGAAGGCTGGAATTGGGCAGATTGCTTGCTTTGGACCCAGTAAAGAGCATCGGCTTCTCAGCTTGCACAGCGGAGCCGGGTGAGTCCTTACAGGCCCAATTTCCTCGCGGGAGCAAGGAGTCCCTCCTTGCTCCTGAGAATGGCTAGGCATACTCAGTGGCAGTGGCCTCAGAAGAGGCGTGGAGTCCCTACCCAGTGGCTGCTGGGCATACTTAAGAGCCACAGCCTCAGTGGAGACTATTGGAGTCCCTGCTTAGTCTCGGCTAGGCACACTCAGTTTTCCCTGCTAGTCTAATTGGCTTTAAGTCCCTGCCTGGTCTCGGCTAGGTATACTGATTGCAGGAGGTTTTGGGCTACAGGAGTCTGCAAACTGTAACGGCTGCATTTTTCAAATTGCAAAATGGTGGGAAGAGCTGCTGGGCATAAAGCGAAGAAGCAAGATTCCAGTTCTTCCTTTCAACATTCTCAACGACCTTTTCCTCAATGTTCTGACTGCCAAACGGATAGGACAGGATTTCGCACCCAGCCCAGGCAGACCCTCCAAAGCAAATGGCCCTTTCGAGGGGCAGGAGGTCACGCCTTTCATAGACCATAGTGATTACATGCCAAGCGCATCCATTGGTGGCTGATTGGCTCTTTTTGTGCCCAAATGGGAGATGATCATGAGTGATCTCTGGGTCCTCAACACAGTGAGGCTCAGCCTCAACTTGAACTTCCTCTCCATTCCTCCAAATCACTTTGTCAGCTGCCCGATATCCTGAAGCAGTGAAAAGGAAAGTCTGCTGGAAGCCGCCATCCAGCATTTGCTGGAAATCCAGGCAATCGAGGCGGGACCAGAGGGATTGGGAGTTTTACTCCACCCTTTTGATGGTTCCAAAGTCTTTAGGGGGATGGAGAACAATTCTAAATCTAAAAAAATTAAATTTGTATCTGGTCTACAAAAGGTTCAAAATGAATTCCCTAACCACCATCCTAGAAGGAATTTGGGAGAGCGACTTCCTGGCATCAATCGATCTTATGGAGGCATACCTCCATGTGCCAATCCTCCCGGCACGTCATCAGTATCTCTGCTTCTGCTTCAAGCAGTCTCGCTACCAATACAGGGCCTTGCCCTTCAGACTAGCGTTGGCACCACGGGCCTTCACCAAGGTTCTGGCAGCGTTGGTGGCTTATCTTCGATCAATTCCTATTCATCTACAATGCTATTTGGATGACATTCTTGTGCAAGTATCCTCCTTTGAGGAGACCAGGGAGGCATTGCAACAATCACCGTTTTACGACAGCACGGGTTCTCCGTGAACTTTCCAAAGAGTCAGTTGGTTCCGGCCACAAGACTCTTACACTTGGGGATGGAAATCGACACCAGGCTGGGACGGGTCTTCCTTTCCCAGGACAGCAAGGACAACCTGACTTCCCTGCTCCGACAGATAAGAGCAGAGCATCGGGTCCCCATTGCCCTATTAGCACGACTATTGGGGATGTTTGTGTCATGCATCTCGATAATGCCTTGGGCATGGCTGCATGCAAGAACCCTTCACTGGTTCCTGCTTCCATACCAACGGTCAGGCAACAGCAGTTCTCGGACCAAGGTATGTGTTCACCCAGGGGTGTTGCTCTACCTCGAGTGGTGGATGTCTCCTGCACTGGACAAGGGCTGTCTCTTCTGGGAGCCCAGTTGTATCATGATAACATCAGATGCCAGCCTCTATGGCTGGGGGGCTCATCTTCAGGGCCACATGGCTCAGGGCTGCTGGACCCCAGCGGACCTGACCCACAACATTAATTGGCTGGAGCTTCGGGCAGCACACCTTGCCCTTCGCCACTTCAAGACTTTAGTACAGGGCCAACACGTTCTCATCCTTACAGACAACAGCACGGCCAAGGCACACATAAACCGTCAAGGAGGCACTCACTCGCGGAGCCTCATGACGGAAGCGGAGCTCCTGGGGAGGTGGGCAGAAAAGCTTTTGCTTTCCCTCAAAGCGGAGCATATCGCGGGGATGGCAAACACTCAGGCGGATTGTCTCAGCCAGTCCATAATAGACAATACAGAATGGAAGTTACACCCCACGCTCTTCCTGGAACTGACAACCAGATTCGGTCAGCCAGTAGTGGACCTGTTTGCCTCCCAGCAAAATGCTCAGCTTCCCAGGTATTTCACCAGGTTCCTGTCACAAGGGGTGGAGGGGACCAACGCCTTACTCAGTCCTTGGCCAAGCGGCCTACTTTATGCCTTTCCACCTCTTCCGCTAATTCCAGGAGTCCGGAAGGTAATTCAGGAGAGGGTAGAACACCTCCTAGTTGCCCCTCACTGGCCCAGGCGCCCATGGTTTGCTGAAAGGTGGACCTTTCAGTTTCTCGGCCCTGGAGGATTCCTCAGGAGAAGATATCACTCAACCAGGGTGCCTTGCAACATATGGAGACCTAGTGGCTCTACTTAACCTTCTGGCACTTGAGCGGGGACTCCTGAGGAAGCATGGGTTCTCTTCCAGGGTCACTGAAACCGTCCAGGCCTCACGCAGTTCTTCTACAAATTGTATTTATGATTCAACATGGGCAGCATTTACCACCTGGTGTGGGGTTAGGGATCTCGACCCCACCTCTGCTACTGTTTTAGATTTTTTTGCAGGACGGGTTGGACAAAGGTCTGTCCCACAACACGCTCTGCAGGCAGGTTGCAGCGCTGTCCACGGTCTTGCCGTGTGGGAAGAGGACATCATTGGCTCATGACCCCATTCTTAGGCAATTTATTAAGGGAGCTGCTAACCTCTGACCTCCGGTTGTCAATTGATACCCCACATGGGATTTATCACGAGTTCTTCAGGCCCTGACATCAGCCCTGGTTCGAACCTTTACGTACTGTGAGCTTGCACCTCTTAACATTTAAGGTTGCGTTTTTGGTGGCTATCACCTCCGCCAGGTGCATTTCCGAACTGGCTGCTCTTTGAGTCCATCAGGATTTATGCATTTTTCCATCCTAATAGGGTAGTCCTCCAGATGAATCCATAATTCATACCTAAGGTGAACTCTAAGTTCCATAGGGCTCAGGAGGTTATCTTGCCTGATTTTTGCCCAGGACCTTCCCATGTCCTGGAGCGAAGATGGCACACCTTAGATGTTAGGAGGGCTCTTAAGATTTATATTAAGAGAACATCCCAGTCTCGCCAGACGGAAGCTCTTTTTGTGTCCTTCCCTCCCTTATCTAGAGGTGCCAAGGTGACCCCATCTACCATAGGCCGTTGGCTGTGGGCTTGCATTGCAATGGCCTATCAGGTTCAAGCCTTACCAATCCCTAGGGAGGGTTATGGCCCATTCCACCCGCAGTGCTGCCACATCTACAGCATGGGTTACGCAGGCCTCTATTGAGACATCTGCAGAGCCGCCATGTGGGCTTCCCCTTCACCCTTTATTCGTCATTATAAGATTGATGTCTATGCCTCAGCTGAGGCATCGTTTGGACGAAGGGTGTTACAACGTGTTCATGGGGAGGCTTCAGGTTCTGGCCAAGCGGCTTCCCACCCGTAACTAGGGGGAAGCTTTGGTAAGTCCCATTCTTGGCCACTCCTGGGACCTTGCAGGAGAATGGGCGTTGGTCTTACCGTAATACACCCTTTCTCTGCGTGGTCCCAGGAGTGGCCAAGCCCCATCTGCTTTCGCTTGGCCTGTGATCCAGGAACTAATGCATGCATGGTTTGTGTTGTCTTTACAGCTACGTCCTCGTCGAAACTGGGGCAGGAAGGTGGAGACAGGAGGCGTGGCTAAAAGAAACAGACAGCTCGATCTCAAGAGGAAACAGACGATTCAACCCATTCTTGGCCACTCCTGGGATGACGCAGAGAAAGGGCGTATCATGGTAAGACCAATGTCCATTTTCTTACCTGTTGCTTTTTTCCAAATGTTTACATGTACAACAGAAGACAGAGCTATAAGTTTGTCATAGTGTGGATTTAGATCTTCATAAAGACATATATCTGCCCAGCAAAACTGAAGCACATTCTTCCGTTTCCTGTCTCATGTCTTAGAAACACAAGAGATGATGTTTAAAAAAAAGTAATTTCTTCTTAAAACACTTTCTGTTTTCTCCTTCTTCACCTTCTGGATATTCAGATAAGATATTTATGAAATACTTATTTCATAGAGCCTTCAAAACAGGCTTTCCATACCTCAGAGCAGGTACAGGAAATAGGAATGTAGGTATGGGTTCTCTGGAAATTGGACATGCTCTGTGCACAAATTCCAGTGCACCAAAAGGGAAAATAGTAGGTTTCATCACTGAGCTTTGAAAACTGTTATGTATCCAAATGTAGATACCATTGCTCCTTTTGTATAGGTGTAAATACATGTATATGGCAGAGGCAGAAAAAAAGAAAAAGACATACACTCTCTCATGGCCAATGTATTGGACATGATTGAACATTGACCCTTAATTTGCTGACAACCTACAGGAGCATAAAGGCAATGACGTCTTTGCTTGTTTCATCCGCATAACAGGAAATGTTCATGGCCTCCCGTTCTTCCTGCTATGAGAAAATAGTGTTCTTTTTTCCCTCTGAGTCCCGGCTGACACTTAATTTCAGGTTTGCATTCTATAGTGAACCTGCATTGCTGGCATACTATTTTGATTGAAGTATCTATCCGAAACAGCCAGTCAGCTTGTTGCTGATGTGGTCTTAGGCAGTAATGATGAGAAATGTAATTTTTTGTCTCTTCCCTCCCTTTACAACTGTAAAACAGTTGTTTTACAAAACTACAAGCCATTGCTTATCTTGAAGAAATGTTTGGGGAGAAGAATATTTAGAGAGATTGTATTACAGGCAGCTGCAGCAACCAGCATTTCATTACAAGGGCATTACAATATGGTCTAAAAACCCAAAAGTTATTGAATACATATATGGATACATAATGACTTTTTGAAGCTATGATGGTGTAGTGAGCCGTGGTGGCGTAGTGGTTAGAATGCAGTATTGCAGGCCAGTTCTGTTGAGTGCCGACTGCTAGCAGTTCAGTTTGAATCTCACCAGACTCAAGGTTGACTCAACCTTCCATCCTTTCGAGGTCGGTAAAATGAAGACCCAGATGGTTGGGGGCAATATGCTAACTTTGTAAATTGCTTAGAGGGGGCTGCAAAGCTCTGTGAAGCGATATTAAATGCTATTGCTACTGCTATGATGGATTTCAAAAGAGCTATTTATAACCCATCCTTAAAGTTACATATTTCGATAACAGACAAATTTCATATTTTGGTAACTGACTCGCATGTATCACTAGTTGGGTGTCCCATGGTCATATGACCACGATTTATGAACAGCAGAGAACAGCAAAAAGTATTCATTGGATATGCTGTTTTCACTTAACAATCACATACTTCCCTTAATGACCATGTCATTAAGGGCTACGGTGACATACTTTTGTGCCCATCATAAAAAAAGTTGTAAAATCGAATGTGGTCACATGGTGCCTTGACAAATGTCTGCAGTGACTTATGACTACAATTCCAGACTCCTTTGTGGTTGTAAGTGAAAATCTCCCCATACTGAGTTTTATTTTCCTGGTTGAGAGTTTTTTTAAAAGATAGAATTTACCTGTACTATAAAGCATGATGTTAGTAATAACACTTTGGGTAAATAGAATCTTTGAAAGTTTACTGGGATAATGTGTTTTTCTATTATGTACCTGTGATTTGTTGTTTAATTTAATTAAGTTGATTATACAATTGGCTGCAGTTGTGTATATAGTTAGTCTTTCTTATGCTTCTGTCTCTTTTACTGACTTTTCACAATTATGATGATGAAAAAATAAGTTTATGCCCATCCTCAGATTTACGACCTTTGCAATTCTGTAAAGTAAAAGGAAAGCTGAAGCAAGATCATAAGCACAGTCGTAGTTTCATTTAGCGACCATTGTATTTGATGACCAAGTTACCCATCCCAATTGTGGTTGCTAAATGAAGACTACTTGAACTTTTTTTCCTCAGGAAAGTTAACTAGAGAGTTTAATAATGAGAAATGGGAGAATTGTTACCTCGTGTAGAATGCAAATATATTTTGGGTTTAGTTTAAACTGTACTTTAGGTGAGATTTATTGTAAATTATTTCTGAGGAAAATATTGTATTTTTATTATTATGTTCTGTTCCTCAGTAGAACTAAAAGTGTTCAAAAGGATAAACATTTGAATCCAGAAACAAATGCATTTTTCTTGCTTTTTTTGTTTTTTGACAAAAATTAAAAGGTAAAAGTAAAGGTTTCCCTTGTCCAGCTGTGTCCGACTCTAACCGGTGGTGCTCATCTCCATTTCTTAGCCGAGGGAGCCAGTGGTATCCAAAGACAATTCTGTGGTCATCTGGCCAGCATGACTATATGCCAAGGTGCACGGAACGCTGTTACCGTCCCACCAAAGTGGTATTTCCTTATCTATTTGCATTTGCAGGTTTTTTCACTGCTAGGTGGGACAAGTAACGGGAGTTTATACGTTGAGCAGTGCTGTCAGCTTTCCAACTGAGCCATCTTGTCCCCTTGACAAAAATTTCATGACTGAAATTATGGCAAAATGCCGGAATATAGCCTGATTTTCCTCAATTTTTTAAAAAAGATGCACTAAACATCTGATAAATTTAATACATTTATTTATTTTAAAAGCCCATCAGATACCTAAAAAGTCCTGGATATTCTAATACTATTCCTCTGATTTTCCTGTGCGCTGCTCCCACTATCCAGGAATGGGTTAATGCTTCAGCCTTTGGCAAACAACTGAGTGTTAAAAAATACTAAAAATAAGGACTTCCCCTTTCCCCTCTGCCTAGCCACACCCCCACTCCCATGATTCCCCAGTCTTCGCTCAGTTGCTTGGCAAACGCTGACGTGTCTCTCGGGAGCTCCTGACTTCTTAAGGTATTTGCCTCCTGTTCTTTTAACCGTTTCACTCCCTACCTTCAGGGACGCTTAGGACATTTTCTTTATTTTTGATTATTTCCTTTCCCCGGGTTCTTGTTTTAGTTCTGCCTTATTTTTGGTTTATTTTTTCTTCTCTTTATCGCTGCTCACAGCGGCAGCGCTAATCAGCTGGGCGTCGGGCTCGGAAAGCCGAGCCGCCCACACAGCGCGCCTCTCGCTCGCCGCAGCAGGCGCCAAATTTAAAACTGCTACAAGCCCCAGGATCAGCTTGCAGCCACCGCGTGGGGCGAAGAAGAGAGCGATCGGCTAGGATTAGAGCCGATCGCCTCGCAGAGCAGCGTGCAGCCGCGGTTCGCCCGGCTAGCCCTGCAAGCCGCCGCCGCGCTACAGAGGCCCCCCACGGAGCATCGAGGGACCCGCTCCAAGCGGCGCTGAAGCACGGCAGCTGGCTGGACCCTCGGGCCTCCAGCATAAGTCCGTTGCTACCAACAGGCACCAACCCCGCACCACGTGGCGCCCGCCATCTTGAATACCACGTGGGCCGCCATTTTGGGGCTAAATCGCGCCAGCGCCCTCTAGAGGCCCAGCCAACCATTCCCCAAGGGCGGTGCCTGTTTACTATAAGAGTTAGCTGGTGAGACCTTCGGGCTCTCAGCTGCTCTTATCTCGCCTGGCGGGGCGAACTGAAGGAGCTGCCTCAGAGTCACACGAGAGGAGAGGGGTGGCCTTGATCCCTGCAAGCACCATGGCTGACTCCCCCTTTTCCTCAGACCCGGACCTGGAATTGAGCCCACCCCGCAAGGGGGGCAAATCTTCCAAAAAAAGTGCCCGGAAGCGATCTGATGCGCCCAGCCACAGGTCCAAATCGGGGGCGGGGCTGCCTTTCCAAGACAGGGATGCCCAAAGACGCCACCAGGCACTCGAGAGGCAGTGCGCCAAGGCACAAAAGGCGCTGGCTATGCCACCCAACAGCGGGCCAGGTCCAGAAAACACTGCCCCACCCACGCCTAGGGAGTCTGACCCAGCAATGGCAACCTGGACAGACTTAATACAGACCCCGGCGACCCCAGTATTGTCGGAGAGGGGGCCCCAGAGGGACGGATCTCCCGCCCCGGCCCGGAGTGAGGCAACTCCCTTATCACCTGCGGCGGCATCACGCAGCCCAGCACCAGGCGCTGAAGCACAGGGGGCCCCGCCACCTCCAATGGACTTTCAAGCCATGTTTTCCACAGCCCTCTCATCTTTCTTAGCCGCCAGCTGGCAGCAGGCGATGCCACCAGCACAGGCCCAGGGGTCTCATCCTCATCGAGTCCAGAACAAGACACCTGGCCCCCTAGCACGGGAGTCCTCGTCTGAGGATTCAGATCAAGCAGAGGACGCCCCAGAGGACATCGAGTTCTCGGAGGACGAAGGCCTAAACCCAGACACCCCCGCTTTCACTGGGCTTTTCCGGCCAGCACTGTTTAGATCGCTCCTGCACAAGGCTCGACTCACAACTAACCTGGGGGTGCCAGGGGACGTGAACCCAGCCCCACCTCCTGCAGTGGGGCCCCACGATGCCCTCTTCAAGTCATCCAAACAGGAAAAGGACAGCATTCCCTGTCCACAGCTGTTCTCTGAAGTTATCCAAAACGCCTGGGGGCAACCAGCTTCTCAGACTACACCAAGCAGCCTGGACAAGAAGCTCTACTGCTCAGCCCCGGAGCTAGAGGATCTGCTACTTCTCCCGACAGTGGACCAACCGGTCGCAGCACTCTCATCCCCATCGCCAGTTTCCACTGAGGCACTGGACGGGCTCAAAGCGGAGGAGAAGAGGACGGAGTGGTCCTTTCATAAAACACACCAGGCGGTAGCCTGGGCGATCAAAACAGCCACAGCCACCTCCTTCTTCAATAGAGCGGCCCTCATTTGGCTACGCCAGATGCAAGAAAGGCTCCCTCCAGAAGACACCAGGCTGCAACAAGATATCAACAAGATCATTGCGGCCACCGAGTACGCCTCTGATGCCTCCCTGAACTCGGCAAAGTTCGCCTCAAGGGCCCTAGCCTCCACCGTCATGACTAGGAGGCTGTTCTGGCTCAGGCCCTGGAAAGCGGACCTTAAAGCTAAATGGAAGCTGGCCTCAGCTCCCTACAAGGCACCTAATCTTTTTGGAGCAGCTCTAGATCCTGTCCTCGTGGAAGACAAGGACAAGAGGAAGGTACTGCCGTCGGCCTACCGCCGCCAAGAGCGGAGGTACTCCCCGTATCCAGTCCAACAGCCCTTTCGGCCTGGCCCAGGGCCCAGGGGGTCCTTCCCACACCGCTCCAATTATATGGGAGGCGACAGATCACATGACAGACAGCAGTTCCGAGACCGGGGCAGGAACCAACATTCCAGAAGACCTTTCCGGGGGGCAGGCTTCAAACCCGCCAGAAGGGGGAAGTGACTCCAAGACCGAGGGGCCCATAGGGGGAAGGCTACATCTCTTTCACCGCCAATGGGCCCGGTCAACATCGGACTCGTGGGTAAGGCGCACCATCTCATTGGGATTATCAATAGAATTTGCAGGGCTGCCGCCTCAGCGCTTCGTGCGGTGCCCGGTCCCACAGTCCTCCGAGCTACAAGCTCTAATGTCCCAAGAATTAAAGCATCTGCGAGAGATCAGAGCCATAGAGTCAGTACCACCAGCCCACCAGGGCTCCGGGTTCTATTCAAGCCTGTTCTTAGTCCCCAAGAACTCGGGAGGATGGAGGGCCATTCTGAACCTAAAGAAGTTGAACCTGTCGGTGCACTATCACAGGTTCAAAATGCACTCGCTACAGTCTATTCTAATGGGGGTGAGACGGGGGGACCTCCTCCAGTCAGTCGACCTTCGAGAAGCCTACCTCCACGTCCCTATCCACCCGGACCACAGACAGTACCTGAGGTTCGAATACGGAGGCCAACACTTTCAGTACCGTGCCATGCCCTTCGGGCTATCGTCGGCTCCCCGCACCTTCACCAAGCTAGTGGCGGTGGTGGCAGCCAGGCTTCGAACCATCCCGGTCCGAATTCTCTGTTACTTGGACGACATCCTGATACTCTCATCGTCTCACGACCAAGCGGCCAGGGACTCGCACCTAGTCCTCGAAGCTTTTCGAAACCACGGTTTCACAATCAACCTCGAGAAGAGTCACCTTCAACCGTCCACACGGATTCTCCACCTAGGCGCAGTGATAGACTCCGCCAGGGGCCAGGTCTTCTTATCCCCGGACAGGGTCCAGAGTCTCCAGCAACTGACCCTTCAGATTCTGTCAGGAAGGAGGGCCTCTCTTCTGCAACTATCATGCCTACTGGGAAAGATGGTCTCCTGCTTCGGCATCGTGCCGTGGGCACGCAAACATTCGAGGGCCCTCCAGTGGTTTCTCCTCCCGTTCCAACGTTCGGGGAGGTCCAACTCCAAACACAAGGTTCAACTCCCCACCAGGGTGCGTCTCTCCCTCAGATGGTGGACTTCCACCGCACTCCTCAAGGGGTCAGAGTTCCTAGACCCGGACAGATTGATCCTCACCACAGATGCGAGCCTGCGGGGTGGGGAGCACACCTGCACAACGGGGTGGCACAGGGCCAGTGGTCCAGAGCCGAGCAACACAGCAGCATCAACCTGCTGGAACTCCGGGCGATCAGATTAGCACTACGCCACTTCCAGGCCACACTGCAGGGCCGGCACGTGCTGGTCCTGACGGACAACATCTCGGCCAAGGCGCACGTAAACAGAGAGGGAGGCACAAGATCCCGCTCCCTGATGCTGGAATCAGAGGCCCTATTCGAGTGGGCAGAGAAACACCTGCTATCGATCAAAGCAGACCACATCTCGGGGTCGGCCAATGTAAGAGCAGACTGGCTCAGTCGAACAACAATAGACCAGGCAGAGTGGCAACTCCACCCTCGCCTCTTCAGCAAGCTAACCCCCAAATTCGGGAGACCAGGGGTGGACCTATTTGCGTCTCCAACCAACGCCCAACTCCCTCGTTTCGTGTCTCGGTACCCGACACCACAAGCAGAGGACCACGACGCCCTCCATTGCAAGTGGCCGACGGGACTTCTGTATGCCTTCCCTCCGGTCCCGTTGATCCCTCGCCTGATTCGAAAGTTACTGGCAGAGAAGGCCGACCTGCTCCTGGTGGCTCCAAACTGGCCTCGAAGGCCGTGGTTCGCAGACCTGGTGGCCCTGTCGGTGGAGCAACCATGGGTGATTCCACCCCATCAGATTGTACTATGCCAAGGCGAGGTCAACCACCCAGAGCCTCAGTGGCTCCAATTAGCCGTCTGGCACTTGAGCGGGTCATCCTAAAGAAGGACAATCTACCTGACAGCGTAGTCAGCACTATTCAGGCGGCCAGACGCCCGTCAACAACTCGTATCTACGAGGCCTCCTGGAGGGCCTTCTGCAGCTGGAGTGCCGTACACCATGTGGACCCCACCAGGGCCACGATTCAAGACATTCTATTGTTCCTGCAGTCAGGGTTAGACAAGGGGCTGGCCCCAGCGACCCTAAGGCGTCAGACCGCAGCCCTATCGACGGTCGTCTCCTGCGCTCCATACCGGACTTTATCACATCACCCGCGTATCAGGGAGTTCCTGCACGGGGCAACAAACTTGCACCCACCAACGGTACACTGTTACCCATCTTGGGATCTGTCTCTAGTACTACAGGCCCTGACAGGCCCTCCCTTCGAACCACTAGACTTAGCCACCCTCAAGCACCTAACTCTCAAGGTGACCTTCCTCCTAGCAATCACCTCAGCAAGGCGAGTGTCAGAATTAGCAGCACTGTCCGTGCGTAAAGACCTCTGCATTTTCAAATCCTCTTCGGTGGTCCTCCGGCTGGACCCGACCTTCATCCCAAAAGTGAACTCCTGGTTCCACCGAGCCCAGGAACTTATTCTGCCGGACTTCTGCCCGTCACCAAAGGACCACAGGGAGAAGCGCTGGCACACCCTTGATGTCCGGCGAGCGATCCAGACGTACATACGCAGAACGGCAACCTTCCGTCGCACAGAAGCCCTCCTGGTCTCTTTCAACCCGGCGTCCATGGGCCAGAAGATTTCAGCTCCCACGGTTAGCAGATGGATCAGAGCTTGCATCGAGCTATCTTATGACCTGAACTCCAAGCCTCTACCGGCCAACATTCTGCCACACTCAACTAGGAGCGCGGCCACCTCGGCAGCCTGGGCCACTCAGGCCTCTGTTGCCGACATCTGCAGAGCAGCAACCTGGTCCTCTGTGTCGCCTTTCATCCGGCACTACAAGATCGACACCTACGATTCAGCCGAGGCGGCATTCGGTCGCCGGGTGCTCCAGCGGGTCGCGACTGGAATGGACCCAGCGGGCAGTCAGCCCCCCACCCTGGAGATTTAAGCTTGGGTATATCCCATTCCTGGATAGTGGGAGCAGCGCACAGGAAAATGGACGTTGTCTTACCTGAACGTCCCTTTTCTGGGCGCTGCGTACACTATCCAGTCCCGCCCGTACATTTGGGCTTCCTGCCCGGTGGGAATTTCCCCGTTTTCTCAGTTTGAACATGTTGAATATTGTTGTTAATAAAGTTATGGTTATTAATTCATCATGGTCGTGTCACTGGTAGTCCTTTTCGCCACACCTTCGCTCAGACTGGGGAATCATGGGAGTGGGGGTGTGGCTAGGCAGAGGGGAAAGGGGAAGTCCTTATTTTTAGTATTTTTTAACACTCAGTTGTTTGCCAAAGGCTGAAGCATTAACCCATTCCTGGATAGTGTACGCAGCGCCCAGAAAAGGGACGTTCAGGTAAGACAACGTCCATTTTATGCTACTATAATTTTTTTTCCTGTGATAAATTAATTCCAAACTCCGAAACTCCAAGATGCTTTTTCATCAACTGAGTTCTTGACTAGTTCTGATTCTTTCTCTAGTTTTCCATGTATGTAGAAGTATCATGTTATTATTTTTACACTGGAAGCAACAGAGCAAAAAAAGTGCTAAAGATCTCAAATGTTGCTTTTTTGTACCTGCTGTGATACTTTTTATAAAGGTAAAGGTAAAGGTTCCCCTTGCACATATGTGCTAGTCATTCCCGACTCTGGGGGGCGGTGTTCATTTCCATTTCAAAGGTGAAGAGCCAGCGCTGTCGAAGATGTCTCCGTGGTCATGTGGCTGGCATGACTAAACGCCAAAGGTGCACGGATTATAATTGGTCACTTATTATAATTGGACATTATATTATTATATAATATATAATATATAATATATAATATATAATATATAATATATAATATATAATATATAATATATAATATATAATATATAATATATAATATATAATATATAATATATAATATATAATATATAATACAATATAGTAAAGGTAAATGTTCTCGCACATATGTGCTAGTTGTTTCCAACTCTAGGGGGCGGTGCTCATCTCCGTTTCAAAGCCAAAGAGCCAGCGCTGTCCAAAGATGTCTCTGTGGTCATGTGGCCGGCATGACTAAACGCAAAAGGCGCAGGGAACGCTGTTAACTTCCCACCAAAGGTGATCCCTATTTTTCTACTTTCATTTTTTACGTGCTTTCAAACTGCTAGGTTGGCAGAAGCTGGGACAAAGAACAGGAACTCACCCCGTTATGCAGCACTAGGGATTTGAACCGCTGAACTGCTGACCTTTCGATCGACAAGCTCAGCCACTGAGCCACCGCGTCCCTCATATAATATAATAATATATAATAATTTTATAATATATAATAATAATATATTATATATTATATTATATTATTGGACATTATATTATTATAATCAGACACTTATTATAATTGGCATTTATTACTTGAATGAGAACTATCCAGCCGAATGGGGTAGAGATATTAAGCTGTTGTTTTTAGCTAGGACCATAGGTTCAGATCTTGCATGATATCTACAAGAGCGATTGAGGTTTCGATAGGGAAAGTTGTAAAAATTAACCCTTTTTAAAAATAATGGATAACTTTTATGGTCATTAGATGTTGCCAGTAATCATAAATACCAGGAATGAATAGAGGCAGCCCAACTGTAGTTCTTTATGGGTAACACTCTTTTGCTACGCCTTTTCTTTTGTTCCTTTGTTCTGTTCTGGCCTTTTTCCTAGGCTATTTGTTTGTGTGATGTTTCCTTTTCACAATTTGCATGAACAGTTAAAACCAGAATGGTAGACTTCCTCCCTCACGTTTCCAGTTTCTCAAACTTTGTTCAATGGGCTTAACTTGTTTTATATAATTCTTACCTGGGGAACCTACTGTATCTGATATATTGAATAAAGTGTTCAATGCTCAATATTTGAACTTGTAAGCTGTGATATTTACATTTTGATCATTAACTTGATAACAGTGTTAAATTGCTACAATTGCCAATATAGGGTTTGTATTTTTGTGCCTCAAGCCTTTATTGACTCTTGGCAACTGCCTGGACTAATCCATAAATTTTAGTAAATATTATAAATTGATATATTATGATTGATTGATCATTGATTATATGCTGTCAAGTTGTTTTAACTCTTAGAAACCACATAGATAGATTTTCTCTATAACAATCTAACTGTAACCTGGTCTTTCAGGTCTTCTAACTGTACACCGTGAAACTATAACTGAACCCATCCATTCTGCTGTTTCCTTCCTCTTTCCTTCCATCTTTCCCAGCATTAGAGCCTTTTCCAAAGAGCTAGGTCTTTGCATAAGGTGTCAAGATAATCTAAGCCTGGCCATTTGTGACAAAACTCTTGGTTGACTTGTTTGATGATCCTTTTCTTTTCTTTGTTATCTGTCCACAGTGTAGTATAGCCAAACTTACTTGCATAGCCAAAAATGAATTTAAATGCTTAAAGCAAGAATTTACGTGATGTACTGAAGATTATATAACTAATAGGCAGCATTCTAAGAACCAGGGGTGGTATTCACTTACCTTCGCTACCTGTTCACAAATGTGAACACGCACATGCGCACTCGCTTCACTCGCATGTGCCACCTCCGTGCATGCACAGGTCCTTCCGCGCATGCGCAGAACGTCAAAAATGGGACGTGATGACATCTGGGTGGGTGGGCGGAGCCTCCCGCAGCTGCTGCTACCGGTTTGCCCGAACCGGATAGAACCGACTGAATACCACCACTGCTAAGAACCTAGGCCTAAATTAAAATGAGATCAAGAATATATAGGTGGAACTCAATTTCTTCTCCAGAAAGGTCAATAATCTATTTCCCCCTAAAATGGAGTCTGCGACTATAATGACATTAATTGGAGGATAAGCCCTAATTTGAGAGCTAGTCTGATAAAGTGCTTAAGGTACCTGGCTAGAAATTGAGAGACAATTAGTTGAGGTCTCTGCTTAGGTTCAGCTGGGTGACCTTGGACCATTTATTCTCCTTCAGCCCTAGAAGAAAGTTAATGGAAAATCACTTCTGAAAATCTTGCGATAAAAAATAGTTTTATCAGAACACTTACCTGCTACTTTTCTAGGCTCTTTTTCCTCAGGATATTCCCTATAACTCTGGCTTGCTTTTGTTTTATTCTTCTTTTTTAAGCAGATGGGCATACTTCCAACTGGAGCAATGGTTTGCAATCTCCCATCATTGTTATTTTCTAACCAGAAGGGTTTTAGACTAGTCCGGAGGGAAATTAATATAATGTTAAAGATTGGGGTTTGCAATTTGCAATAGCCAATTCCATTAAAAAAAAAAAAGAATGACTTTTTTAAAATTAAAAAATCGGATGGGCAGGAGACCTAATGAGAAATTTCAGACATAGTGATCTTGGGGTTTTCTTTTGTGAAGTAATTTTAATTAGATGGGCTTTCTCGTGTGATAGTACTTACCAAAGAAACAGTTTGATTAGTGGAGGAAAATGTTTCTCTTTCATTTCATTTTATGAAAGAATTTTATGAAATAAATAATAGCTCTTCTTCTTCTTCTTCTTCTTCTTCTTCTTCTTCTTCTTCTTCTTCTTCTTCTTCTTCTTCTTCTTCTTCTCCTCCTCCTCCTCCTCCTCCTCCTCCTCCTCCTCCTCCTCCTCCTCCTCCTCCTCCTCCTCCTCCTCCTCCTCCTCCTCCTCCTCCTCCTCTTCTTCTTCTTCTTCTTCTTCTTCTTCTTCTTCTTCTTCTTCTTCTTCTTCTTCTTCTTCTTCTTCTTCTTCTTCTCCTCCTCCTCCTCCTCCTCCTCCTCCTCCTCCTCCTCCTCCTCCCTCTTCCTCCCCCCTCTTCCTCCCTCCTCTTCCTCTTCCTCAGAACTAAATGGAAATGCCTGTGTTTTGATAATGTTCGAGTACATCAGGCCAATCATGAATCTGTTGCAGAATACGGCAAAAAGAGGCAAGTTCCTTTCCCCCCTCCTATCCTCCACAAGATTCAGGGCATTTTGGAAAAATGATGTTGCCAAGAGGTTCAGATTTTTTTAATATAGATGTTTCCTTTACATGAAATCTGCTTTTCAACTTAAGGAGAGGTAGCTAATCAGGCTCCCTGATCTGAACTTGAAAACGTTGTATTTAAAAATCACCCCTCTTTTTGTGTATTTATTGCTAGGAATTTTCCACTGTGAAAGCTGAAATAATTCATCTCAATTATACACTACCATTTACCAGCTTAAAAACCTGTAAAAATATAATTTTCACTAACTACTTAGTTGCACAGGATGCACTGCATGGAAATTAGCAGGTGCAAATGAAGTCAGTTTAAAGAGGGCGGGAAGACATTTCTGTGTGCATTTCTTAGCTTTTCTGTATGAAAGTAGTTTAGAGTGAAAGCTAAATGAAATTTCGGTTAAGACTGGGGATCAGAAGGTAGAATTTGTATTACAGTCATTAAGATTTGACTGTATTGTAGTGTTAAACTTTGATTTGTTGCTGCAAAAAGGTGATTTGATGCGGTGTTATTTTTCACATATGTATTTCCTCCAATTAATTTTTGATATTACATTTTAGTTCTGTTTGTTAACTCTATTTGTATTTTATTCTTTACCACATTAAACACTATTCCTGGGGCACATATCTTCTTACCCCCTAATCCTACCTAAACTTCTTAACCCCATGATTCATTTGATGTTCTTTATATATTTATTTGAAGATCCTCAAATGACTATTGGAGTAGGAAGATTGGGTAGCAATTGGAAAACATTTTTTTTCCTTTTTCTCTTAGTATGATTTTTATATCTGGTGAATTGAAAACACCAGCAAAACAGCCCTAGGCATCACTTTGCACTCCGAAGGGTAAGAAAAATTCGTGGAAGTTTATACGGTACTCATAAGGAGGAGGAGTGTCCCTCGTGGAAGTTCTCTTATTTAGACTGTAAAATGGAATTGAAGGGTAAGTAATTCACACTTTCCCCATAATTGTGCATTCCTGAGCTGTAGTCTCCATTCTACCTGATGAATAAATCTGAAAAAGTTAATACATGCCTAGAAAGAGGAAGTATTAGAACAATTCATCTCCTCTCCTCTCCTCTCCTCTCCTCTCCTCTCCTCTCCTCTCCTCTCCTCTCCTCTCCTCTCCTCATAAATCAGATCAGATCTATCATCTCATCTCATATCATCTCATATCTCATTTCATATCTCATAGTTTCCTTTTGCTTTGGCCACCATAATTTAGGTGAGAACTATTAGCAAGCTAACTGGTAGGGTTCTCCCCCCCCCCATTTCTGTTGATGTCTTCATCAGTATATGGGCATTGAGGGAGTTTTCTGTTAGACTGATATTGGTTGAAGTATAACATCTCAATGCAGAACTTGCAAGTTTGATGGAGATGGAGACATACTGCTGCTGTCTCATTTCTGTAGCTGATGTATAGAGGCACCCTGCCCACAATCTTTTCAGGAGTGATATCTATTAAGAGACTAATTGGTCCTCTTTTAAAGCCATCCAAATTAGTGACCACCCCTACATCTTGTAATGATAATAATCTTTATTGTCAGTGCCCCACATATGTACAATGAGATTGGTGGAGCTCCCTCAGTGCACCCCCCCAACACAATACAATTCACAGTGGAAACAGAAATTCCTAACCCAATAAATCATATTAACAAACACCCAGTCCTATTACATCAGTGTGAACATGTTACACATTGTGCCGGCCCTGCAAGTCCATCGTACCACATAGTTATGATGTTATTTCGCATTCAGGAGTCTGACAGCCCACGGATAAAAACAATGAATTACATACTGTGATTACGTGCTGCATGAAGGAGTATTTAATTTTTACTATTCTGAATCATCTTCTCATTGAGATCACTGGATGGCCCATGATCCTAGTATTTTGAGAGAGAAAGAAAAACCTGTCCTTACTCACTTTCTCTACACTACACATGATTCTGCATATATGATCCAAGTCTCTCTCAATGGCTCTGTTTCCAAGCTAAATACTCCCAAATATTCTGGCCTTTTTTTTTTTTTTTTTTTTTTTTTTTTTTAGTAAGGAAGGTCTTTGAACCTTCTGATAATTTTGGCTTCTGTTTTCTGAAATTTCCTCATAATTGTTAATAGTTTCCCCACCTCAATAGTGATCAAACCTTTGCATAATATTCCAGATGTGAATATACCAGGCTTGTACAAGGACATTACATTGTTGATAATTCTATTTTCAACCCCTTTCCTAGTGATCCATAGTATGGAATTTGCTCTTTTCACAGCTGCAAAGAGTCAACAAATCCATTGAGCTATCCACTGTAACCCAAGATCTTTTCCCTGGATAGTGTCAAACAGCTCAGATCCCATCAGGATATATGTGAAATAAAGTATCACCTTCCATTTTCTGAAATTGAAGCACATATGTCAATTTTGATTTAAACAGTTCTTTCTTCACAATTACTTATATAGGTAGCTGTCGACTTAACAATAGTTCATTTAGTGACCGTTCAAAGTTATAACAGCACTGAAAAAAGTGACTCATGTGATCACCTTTTGCGACCTTCTGACAAGCAAAGTCAATTGGAAAGGCAGATTCACTTAACAACCGTGTTACTAACTTAACTACTCTGATTTAACAACTGTGGCAAGAAAGGACATAAAATGGGGCAAAACTCACTCAACAAGTATCTCAATAAGCAACATAAATTTTGGGCTCAATCATGGTTGGAAGTCAAGGAATTTATTATCAGTTTATTATCATCCATAGCTTGGTCAACATTGCTTTTTCTTATGACAAGAGCATTTATGAACATATTTAAAAGCACTGTTCCAGAAAGATCATGAAGGGGACTGCAGTTATTATTTCTCTTCATTGAGAAAATGGACCAATTATTCTTACCATTCTTACTTTCTGCTTTTTAATCTGTTAGTTAGCCATTCATAAAGAAAATCTCTCTTGTTCTATGACTGCAGAGTTTATTTGAAGTCCTTCGATGAGAAACCTTACTAGGATTTTTTTTTGTAATTGAAGTACAGTGTTGACAGGGTCATCTCTATCTCTATGTCTGTTGACACTCTCAAAACCTACTTGTTCTCTAACAATCTGATGCCATGACAACTCCTGAGTTCTGGATGTTGCATGCTTATCCTCAATTCCAGACTTATGCCATTTGTGTATGTGTATGTGTATGTGTATGCATATGCATATGTATATGTATATGTATATGTATATGTATATGTATATGTATATGTATATGTATATGTATATGTATATGTATATGTATATGTATATGTATATGTATATGTATATGTATATGTATATGTATAGATGATGATGATACCTAGTTTGGGTAATGAATCCTCTGCAAGAAAACAATCAAGCTCAGAGAGCACCAAGGACCCCTTAATTCAACCCAAATGTTTTCCTTTATTGATTCACATCCCTTTTTAATTTCCTTTATAATTAGCTCAACTCCTTCCTCAGTGTACAAATCCAAATTAGCATCTTCAAGATATGATTGTCCACCTTGCTTATTTATTTATTGAACAAATTTATATAATCGCTCAACTCATATATAGGTGACTCTGGGCAGTTTTTTTTTAAAATCCACAAATAATAAAACATATGAACCTCCCCTCCCCACTCCTTTTTCAACATGTCCAATAAAGGTAGCCCGTCACTTGTAAACAAAAGACATGATTGTAACATGTGCTCCATTGGCAGATTTTTGTACAATAATACATTATTTTACATTTATGATGACTTCAGCCAGCAGTCTATTAAATATGTTAATATATGTATATGGATGTGTCTGTTTTCCTTCTTTCCAACTATGCACATTAGAAACAATATACCGTGTTTTTCCAAAAATAAGACCCTGTTTTATATTTTTTTGAACCCTGGAATAAGCACTTGGCCTTATTGCCATGCACTCAAAAGCCCGAATGGGCTTATTATCAGGGGATGTCTTATTTTGGGGAAAACAGGGTAGCTACAGCCTGAATGTACTGCAAATATAAGATTGCTTATATTTTTGGAGGGGTGTTACTGGATATGGATGCAGGCACTAAGGCAAGGGTCCCCAATCCCTGGTTTATTGACTAGCAGCAGGCCCGCAGCATGCTAGAAACTGGACCGCTCAAACAAGCGAAACCCCATTGGCGGAATGGAGGCAGCACATGAAACCACACCCCCTTCGATCCTCTCTCCATGGAACCAGTCCCTAGTGCCCAGAAGATTGAGATCTGCTGCACTAAGAGACATGACTGAGACTCAACCATTCATGAAAAGTCCCAAGTGTTCTCGCACTTTAAATTCTTCAATAACTTTAAATAGCAAGGCAGGACTTGATTAAAGAGATGGTATTTTAGAATATAAAATTGGCAACCGTTGCAGCATGGAATGCTTCTGTTAACAAAGAGAGTCTGGGTAAGATCCCATTGAGTAAAAATATTGCTGGAGTCAATTTGCAAGACCTGGCCCTTTTTTTCAACTTATTTTTTTTTAACATAAATTATACATAAATACAGTTATACATAAATTTGCTGCTTTGAAATCAAGCATGACAGAGTTAGACTTCTTTAGAAATTATCCACCTGCAGTTGTATCAAACGTAATAGCTTTGTGGTCACTGTTTCCAGATGGTTTAATAATTTTAGGTCTTGGTTATAATTTTATGCTCTTCTAAGGAAAATAAATTCAGATTCATTTCTCTTCTTGTTGGCTTCTTGACAGATATCCTAGAACACAATCATTCATTTGTTTTGAGTATCATCTACTGTATGTAAACAAAAGTGGTATTTCTGTGTCAGCTAGAAAACTAGAATAGCCTCTTCTAGAATTATGATAACTAGCAGATTCTGAAATTGGGATATATCTATGTTTCCACTTAAATGGGATTATAAATATTTTTCTGTCATGTAAAAACATTTATGTCACCATTCAAGAGTGGTAATCAGGACATGAAATAGTGAAAAACAGGAATTTAGCTTATGGATACTTACAAAGGCATTTGGTGGATAAAAATAGTAGCAAAAATGGAACCTGTGTTGTGAATAATTACTTTTGGTTTTTCAATCTTGTGTTTGCCTCCTTGTAGCCAGTGGTATCTGGGTGTAGGTTTTGCCTCTTGTTAATATTCATCTAATTATTTTCTGCTTCAGACAGATTGTCTTTTTGCTCTTTTTTTTCTTCTGTCCTCCTTCTCTGTGTCTCACACCTACTTTTGTGCTTTAAGAAATTATTCCTATTGCGATTTCAGAACCTCAATGCATACAATTACATTTGATGACATGTTCCATTTAAAGCTGTTCTCTCTTGCTGATCACCCTAGATATTTTAGCTCATAGCTGTTCCTCCTTCAGAGACCTCTGCTGTTGAGTGGGTGTGGGTGTGTGACCTTATATCACCTGAGCTTTCACACCAGGCCTTTGCACTGGTATCTATATCTCCAGGAAATGTTTGCTGCCTGCAGTTTCCTCTGCTATTGCTTCCTCCCCCCCCTTTTTTGCCATCCTTGATCCTGAACAGCTTATTAAAAAAAGGAAAAAGGTTACAATACGCCCCCCCTTGCCATTTACAGACTCAAGCATATATGTTTACATGCTTTTCAAAGCATGTAATTAGCTTTTCAAAGAAAGGCTGAAGATGAGTTGACAAGAAAAATAGTGTTGCATTTTGGATTCTGTTGTTTTTCTTAGCATGTTGAGTCATTTTCATTAATAATTCTCTAGTTGAGCCAGGAATACTGAGCATGCAAGCAAGGCAGAGATCTATCTCATATTCAATTATTTCTTAGAATGGTGTATACTGTCCAGCCTCCCTTAGGTACTGAGAGAAGCATGGATGTTTATATAATTCATGCCCTCTGTATAAGGTTTACATGACTTGTAGTCCCATTGTTGGTGTGTGTGTTTTGTGTGTGTGTGTGTGTGTGATATCTCTATTTTTACACAATGTGCATTTGGTGTAGTACAGAGGTGGGCAACTATGGCCCTTTTATGATTTGTGGACTTCAATTCCCAGAATTCCTGAGCTAACATGGCTGGCTTAGGAATTCTGGGAGTTGAAGTCCACAAGTCATAAAAGGGCCATAGTTGCCCACCTCTGGTGTAGTAGTTATACTTCTATTGACCACCATGTTCAGAGAAGTATGTTTCCTATTGAGATACTCAACTGTTTTTCTCTTTGGCCTATATCCCAGGTTTTTGTTTTATGACTGGGTTGACCAGTTTTGTTTACTAAGTGATACATAGAAACTAAATCAAAGTGGTTTGATAATGGCTACTGTCATGGGCATTATATTTCTTTTCCGCACATGCTCAGTTGAGAAAGGATGCTGATGATGAGAACCGACAATAGTTTGTAATGTAAGATGTAGCATTATGCATAAAATAAATATATATTATAATCAGTGGCTTAATAGGATTATTGTCATTGAGGCTAAGCAATTACCAGTACTTCTCATGGTGTGGAAGAATATAGAGGATTTTGACAGATACAGTAAGGTAGTTGCCCAGCTCCCTTTTAACAATTGCCTTGGATTGAAAAAAAAAGAGAAGCTATTGACATATGTTTACTAACCTACTTAACATGGAGAGGAATTCCAGTTAGAGACCCTATTGGACACAGAACTATGCAGTGAAAAGGGCAATTTTTGTTTCTACATTTCATCTACTAATCTTTCTGCAATGTATTTTATTCCTAAACTGTAAAATACATTATAAAATTATTAGGTTGTTCCAAACTGCATTCAGAGTATTGAATTACTGTTTCTATCATCCTTAGCAAACATAGCTGCTAGCTTTAAGTAACAGGGGAAAACTGACTTAGATTGATATGAATGGAGGAAAAGTTGATGGAGGTTGATTAAGACTGATATGAATGGAGGAAAAAATTATGCTAACATAAAAACTCATGTTGAATAGGTAGCTGAAGCTAACCAAGAAAAAGTTTTCCCTAAAGAAAATAGGGAGCAAAGCTAGCCCAATAAAAATAATAATAGCAAAGGAAAACAGCATTTTTTAATTATGACACATGTCAAAGTAAATTTTTATCTCAAGCAAATTAGACCTTCCTCTTTGATGTTTGTGGTCCAAAACTTCATGTTCAAATCAAGGCAATAATTCTGATGAATCCATAGAATTGACAACAAAAATACATATATATTGTTTTGGTTTGAATGGTATTCCTGAGGGTAGGACCAGTTTTCAACTTACGTGCTTAACAATTACTGGAGAATGTCAGAAAAAAGCACTTCTAAGCAACCAACTTGGTTCTTCATCCTGCATTTTTGCATATAAACATAGGCATACAACAGTGGTGGGTTGCCCCCGGTTTGCACCAGTTCTATAGAATCAGTAGTAAAACCGGCGGGAGGCCCCGCCCACCGACCCCAATGTCATCAAAACGCTTCTGCACTTGCACAGAAGAGCGCGCGTGCGCAGCCCTGCTGCAAACCAGTAGTAAAGGTAAGTAGAACCCACCCCGGCATACAAATATACAATTTGATACTTTAAAGGCTCTGAATTAATGTGTGTAATCTCCTCTTATGAATGTAGTCAATACATAATAATGCAGCTGCTGTGATTGGCAGATGGTCTGGACAGATATCTAGGTGTGTAGGTTTAGCCACTCAAAACTTACTTTGGGCTTGCAAGCCTGTTCCTGGTCTGCTCAGGGAAAGTGGGAACAAGTTTAAACAGGGCTCCCTCTGTACCTGAGAAAAACTCAATCAGTTTTAAAAATAATAATAAGAAGAACAATGGACTTTAATGTAATTTGAGAATCCCCATGGTTTGAGGACACTGGTTATATATCATTAGAACGCCTGACTATGATGCCTTTCTAATAGTATTTAATAGATATTTGGAATAAAACAATAACGAAGCAAAAACAGAAATAATGTCATCCCCCCCAACTCCAAACATTTTTATTTATTAATTTGAATTATATAGCTGCCCATCTCACACATGTAACTTTGGGTGATTTACAGAGATTAAAATCAGAAAACCCATCACATATAAAACCCAGCACCTACAGATAAATAATAAACCCACCTCATTTTCCTTCAACAAAATAAAAACAAAACAAAATCCACATCAGTAATAGTTAAACTATTCACCTGCTCCAAATAGTTGGGGAAACAGTTGTTTGTTTGTTTGTTTGTTTGTTTGTTTGTTTATTTATTTATTTATTTATTTATTTATTTATTTATTTATTTATTTATTTATTTGAGTTATAAATTGATTTTTGCCCAATGGAGAGGCATAAAGTGTATATACATTTGTAAAAAAAAAATACAGGCCACTAAAATTACAACAAAATAAAGTTAAAAAGAAAAGTTTTGGAAGTCTAGTTTTATTGCATGTCCAAAACCTAGTAGGGAGGACCTGATTTCACATTCTTGTCACCTTGTCTGGTTCACGGTCAGTCTAGTCCTGCCTTGATGTTGCTATGTTTGAATTTTTTTGTATGTTGTGTTTCTATAGGTAGGTATTTTCTCCTCACACAGATGCTGATTCTTTTCATGGTTTTTCTTTATAGCAGCTTTTCTGTGTATCTTGCTAATGGCTTTATACATACATGCGGCCCTGCCTGAGAACTTAATTTACTGCCTACATTTATATCTTGTCTTTTCCTCTAAGGACCTGAGTCATATCTCTATTCCATCTTCATCTATCCAAGAATCTTGTAGAGTGAGTAACCTCAAAGTGATCAAATTAGAGGTCACAACTGATGAAGCTTCTTGGATGAGAAGCAAAACGTTTTCTTCTTAAGGAAAAAAAACCTATCCAGTTGCCTTTTGAAAAAAGCACCTTTGATCAAACTAGACTTATCTACAGGAATGTCCCTAGTGCTAGTGCAGCACTCTAACTACTATGAGTTAGAGACAGAATTCGTTTTCTGTATATTTGTATCATCAAACAATGAGATTCAAAAGAGCAGAATGAGAACCACTAAAAAACACAATGAATTGACATTTAACAACAAGAATTAACCAAAGATAAACAACAAAAGGATACATTTCAAAAGCAGGTTTCAATTGTAGAGAGCTTTGAAAATATTTAAAACAAATGTAACAAGAAGTTTATAGTTTAACTATATTGTTACTTCCTCATTTCATGTTTGAAAGAAAGCATTTTAAAAAGCAAGGTGTTTAAAGGTGCTCTTTTGTAATGCTTTTTGTCCTCTCTTCTCTTTTCTAGTAAACTCACTGTGTTAGTGGAAGAGTCTAAATAAAATACTTTATTAATTCATATAAAGAAGAATATGTGAAATTCTCCAGAACAGGAAGGGCCTAAGACAGAATTTAGTATGGAAGATGAGGTTGCCTAAGGACAGCACAGAAGCAAGTAGAAACAAGCTAGATATTACTTAAGAAAACTGAGATCATGTTGGTATGTATCTGTTGCCAGTGAGATGATCTACATTTTGTTTGTTTTGAAAAACAAACAAAAAACCAAAAGTACTTGGGTTTCTTTACAAAAAAGTAATTGCACCTTCCAGGAAGATATTCTGAAATAAGTGCTTGGCTTTATTTTTGGGGATGCCTTATTATTTTGGGGCGCATGGAGCAAGACGGGGCTCTTCTTGCCGACTTACCTGATTTCTAGCTCTGTTTCCCTAACCCTAACCAGAGGAAATGGCGGGGACCGGCTGCACATGTGTTTAAATATTTTTGGGGAGGCCTTATTTTTTTTTTGGGGGGGGTGTATTTTAGCGCATGCGCTCTAAAGCCCGATTCGGCTTATTATCAGGCAATGTCTTATTTTAGGGGAAACAGGGTATCTATCTAAATTGCAGGAGATATGCATATATTTTGGAATCACAGTTATATATGTGATCCCATAAAATATGTTTATCTGCTGCAATGTGTCTCTCTCCCCATCATTCTCATAATAACAATGCAGGTGTAAAGGTAGTGTGATTATACACACGCTATGCCACATTGCCACAATATAGTTTGTTTGCTTTGACTTAATGGGATATATCAATTGATACATGATAGCTTAGCATTATGTATGAATTAAATCACTGTGATTTGATGAACTCTGGCTAAGTAAAAGCAGTCATTTGTCATTAAAATGGACTTAAAAAGAGAATCGAACAAATATTTCTGAACCTAGCATCAAAAGAAACTGGTTTGTGCAAACTATATTTTGCCACTTATTAAACCCAAGGTCACACTTTTTTCGCTTCTTCAGTTTTTCTTGCTGAATAGCTAAAAGCATTGCCTTTGGTGCTCCGTCTGTTCTGACTCTGGGCTTAAATTAAATCAAATTTTCACGGCCAGGGTTACGATTTATCAACTACCTTGATTATGATTAAATACTATTCTACATTTGTTCAGATTACCATCTCTGTCTGACCAAAATTGGAACAAGATAACTTTCATTATGTAAGCGACCAATTATTTAGATTAGCTGTGAGGGAGGGGGAAGGGGAGAGAGAGAGAGAAAGAGAGAGATAGAGAGAGAGCACAGGAGAGAGAATAAATTATACTTCAGATTCCTTTTGTTAATGGTAAAGATTATTCTTTTGTAGTGTGAGAAATGATGATAATTAATATGGGATTAAATATATGTCTTGATTGTAAAGTCTAATAGTTGGCTGTTATCTGTTGCCTGCCGAGATGATGGCATATCAAGAAAGAGGCCTTTAACATAAATTTATATTTAAGAGGAAACCAGATGCAAAGAGTATAATTTGAGGATATTTGCTTTCAGCCATCTGTGTTGTTAAGCAGATGGTATGAAGACTATCATACCTGCTGCAGTTTTTCTTTTGGTTAGGGTTCATTTTAGGTCTTAACAATAAGAAGTTACATAAAAGTATATAAAAAAAGTTTGTATGCTGTATATTTAACAGGCTGTATGAAGCTCACTCTCTTGAATTTTGTTTCTCTCCTTTTTCAGAATTTTTGTTCTCTTTTTCTAACAATATTGTCCTGCACAAGTTTTGTTTTGTTTTCAAAATCATGTTTGGTTTCTATTATTGAAATTAAGTGCCTGAAATAGTTTCACTTTAGGAGAGTTTCTTACTAAATTACAAATTATGCCATGCCTAAAGGAAAGTTTTCCGATTTGCTGAGATCACAACGCAACAATGAGAATTATATTTTGGTCCTCAGATGAATTTGCATTAAGAAATCTTGTCATATTAGTAACCTGATAAATGTAGGTGCACAAAAGCTATCTTTGTATTCTATCAATATTTTACATAACTGTAAAGTTAAACTGCCTTTAAATTGAACTCAACTCCTGGTGATTTAATGGAGACATCCATTCATTTTCTTGGCAGTAATAGGAAAATTGTTTGTCATTGTTTTTTTTTCCTAGCATGAGGAATCCCAATCTTTCCTACAGCTCTGGTTTTAATTTTCCCATCCGGATAGTAATTGGACCCAGTCTGCCTTAGTTTCTGATCCCAGATAAGGTCAGCCAGACACTGCTACTTGCTGAGAGGATGTTTGCACAATGAGGATGTTTAATAAGGAATTAGTTTTCCACAGAACTTACAAGTATGTAACACAGGATGATAGAATCTAGAATGACCAAATGATTGAGAATGTGCTCCACTCCCTCTTTTATTTTTATATTTCTCATTGGAAATAGGAAGCAAAAGAACTAAGCTTGTTCAGCATATCAAGTAGCAGATTGCACGTTTGATATGATGGTTGCATATCTCCTCTCTGCAATATAACTTGAAAGTGGTTTCTGCCTAACCTATTTCAGACGTGGGATACGCTAAATCTGCAGTTTATGACAGTTATCTGGTCCATGTAAAGCACATATGCTTAGGAAACTGCAATTCTAGAAGGAGAATTGGTCATCAGGAACAACAAGAAAGAGAAGCCAATATTATTACTAGAAGCAGTCTTCATGCCTTCCCTTTTTATGGTAATTAGACTGAAAAAAATGAGCAAGAAATGGTTGAAAATGTGGATAATATTTGAATCAGAGGTGGATTTCAGCAGGTTCTGACTAGTTCTGGAAAACCGGTAGTGGAAATTTTGAGTAATTCGGAGAACCGGTAGTAAAAATTCTGACCACCCCGCCACTCTCTATTCTTTGCCTCCCAGGTCCCATTTCGGGAGGAAATGGGGATTTTACAGTATCCTTCCCCTGGAGTAGGGTAGGAATGGAGATTTTACAGTATCCTTCCCCTGCCACACCCACCAAGCCACATCCACAGAACCGGTAGTAAAAATTTTTGAAACCCACCACTCATTTGAATGTATTTTCATAACTTGTAATAATAAAATACACTTGTTCAGTCATCCTAAAGGATGAAATGAATAGAGTTATAATTTACCCAGGAAAAGCAAAACAAAAAACAGTGGCTACAATTTTTTTATTTACTTCTCCCATTTCTGATTCTGAGATATTAATTCTTTTTTTTCCCAGTGACCACACTTGAACTATCTCCAATTATACAGTCTGATTGAACTGATACTTGTCTTGGTTTATAATCCCACTGTATTAAAAAAAAATAGGTCTGACCTGACCTTGGCTTTTCATTGGATTTGGATGTTGAGGTGCTTTTGTTCTCTTATATGGCTTGCAATCTATCTTCTTATGTGACATAGAATTTCACATAATAGCTCAAGTATTTTCCCCAGAAAAAACAGTATCTGAAGCCATCAGTTATCATCTGCTCATGAAAATTATGAAAATTGAGATTATGGGAATTTATAGTACAACATGTCTGGAGAACACTTGACTCGGGAAGTCTAGCTTTGGGAGAGGTGCATACAATGACTGAAACTGATTCATTTTACAAGGAAACTTCACTAATTTCTTGATCCAGCCTGCTCATTCTGCGTTTTTTACCATTCTCCTATCAAGCATAGTAGCTATCCTTGTCCAAGAACTGTGTCCTCATCTTTTTTTTAAAAATATAAATAATACAAACATAGTACATATACATTTAAATATAAAAAAAGAAAGGAAAAAGGAAAAGGAAAAAAAAACATATTACAGTGCATCCCCACTCCCTGGAGACCATTTCCCCCCATCCCATTATATTTCTTCGTCTATAACAACTAAAGGATATACACTATATTCCAATTGTGCCCTTATCCCCTCCAAAACAACATATATTCTTGAGTAGGTTTATTCCCTTTGCCTTCCACCAACACTGACTTTATAAAATCCCCCCATATTTCATTATAATTATTTGCTTTGATCAGCCCTTTTTTAAATTTAATTTCTGTTGTTAATTTATCATTTGTTGCCATACTCCAAATTTCATTATTCCATTCATTTCTTTGAATATCCCAATTTTGTCCCAATATTTAGCCATCACTAATCCATTATCAAATTTACAATCAATTCCTTTTTTGTTTCATTTATATCCCATTTTTCCACCAGCAACAGTAATGCAATTCTCGGTGACATGTCTAAATTTACATCCAAAGGTGCTCTAATTTCTCTAAACACCATGTCCCATATTTTTTGTGCACTATCACAATCCCACCACATATGTTCTATGTTCTAACCTCTTTCTTGCACTGGAACTGTGTCCTCATCTTCAGATCTCAGTTACTCATTGAGTGGAATGAGGCTAGTTAAAGAATGCACTGTCCCCAACAGGGGAGGGCAAGGTACTAACTATCTTAATTAGGTGATAAACATGGTTAATTATGGAGTTTCAGTTATACCTGTGATAATGAGAATTGTATGCTTGATGCTATATATACCCTTAATTTGGAAAACATTATAAGACCCCCATTAAAATGCACTTGGCATCACAGTAGCTGCAAGATGACATAGTCTGCTTCTTTTTTTTCTCAGGGTGCTTAATTTGATTTCTGGAGATATAAGACAGGCACAGCATGCTTAGACGCTGCTTACTGAGGGAGAAGACAAAGGAGGGAAACATGTGTAAAATGTGCAGACAAGAGTGTGTGATACTAAAGGAGTTAATGTTATGCAGTGATGTTACCTCTGTGATAGGAAGTGTAGGAACAGTGTTCTCCATGGAATGCATCGCCATCTGAGCTGCAAAGGTTTCAGTTCCATGGCAACACAGAAGAGCCAATTGTGTTCAAGGTGTAGATTCAGAAAGAGGAGTTGGGACTGTGTGCACGATGTGGCATGGAATAAAAAGTAAGCACTCTGAATCTTTTTGGTTTTTTTTAAAAATCTTAAGACTTAGAAAAACATGCATGTATTTTGAAAGATCTCTGGTTCAATAGTGTCACTGAAAAAGGAAGGATTCAGTGCTTCACAATATTCTTCTGTTGTCATTTGTTATTTCCACCCCCCCTTCTTTAAGGATAAAGTACAAATAAGGACACGATGAAGTGCTTTACAAATCTTCAGCCCTGTAAATGTTAACAGAATAACAAGAGTTGAGCTATAGCAATGAAATATGGGATCAAGATAACAAAAACAGTCTCTGTTATCATAGGTTGTTGCTCAAATGATACAGGTTTAGGTGAGGGCATGCAGCAGAACTTTCCACAAGACCCAAATGTTTTCCTGCTGATTATTATTTCCTCCTCCTCCTCCTCCTCCTCCTCCTCCTCCTCCTCCTCCTCCTCCTCCTCCTCCTCCTCCTCCTCCTCCTCCTCCTCCTCCTCTGTTTACCTCGTCCTCCATTTACCTCCTGCAGACTTCCTCTTGCCATCCCTGACTGAAAAGTGGAGAACTCTTTCTTTATTGCAGTCACAAAAGCCACAGGAAGATGAGGGGAAGCTATAAACAGTTTTTCTGTTTTCTTTTTGCATCTGACCATGGTCTGCTGTTGTGCTGCACAGCATCTGCAGAGGTAAGATGTGCTGGGAATGTCAGGGTTTCAAAACAGCCAGATGGAGAATCTCTGCATTTGCAGCAGCAACAGCGGCAGCAGCAGCTGTGGAGGCAGTGCAGCATCTGGAGTGCCTGAGCTGGTGGGTTAACCAGGCAGCCATAAATCAGGCTTTTGGTTGAGTGAATAAAGATGTATTTGCAGCTGGTTTGCACTAGAATGTGCAATAAAAGAGAATATGACAATTTGTTTTCCTTAGGGCTACATAAGTGTTAGCACGTGAAGTATAGGAACCCCTGTGTTTTGTGTTCTTTGAAAAGAATCTGTTCCTATATATGTCCCTCAAAGTAAAATCAGTCACCAAGTTTCTATTATTGTTGGCTCTTGTTTAAAAAGAATAATATTAGAAAACATAACAGACTAATTCTGATGTAGTGTCTTGCGCAGAGGGACTTGGATTTTAAGAGAGCTTGAGAATATGATACCAGTACCGAGTAAGATAACACTTCTGCAGGTGAATATTCAAATGCCACTGCATAGAAACACCTGATTCTCGGTATGTATCTTTGGCATGTGTTCCCATATTTGTGTGTATAAAGTTGTAGAAGCAACTTGTTCGGTCATCTGGTGAATCAAATTTATTTTTCAACAACTAGCAGAGATGGTTGAGTCACCATGGTATAACACTTCAAATGTTGGACTAGGATTAGGGAGGCCCAAGTTTAAGTCTATTCTCAGCTATGGCTACTCATTTTGGATGACTTTAAGCCAGTAACTCTCTCTCAGCCCAACCTATCTCACTGGATAGTTGGGAGGAAAAATGAACATGTAACTGCTATATTTTTCACGTTAGGCTCCTGAAGAAAATGTGGGATATACAAAACTAGACTGCTTAAGTATCTTTTAAGACCACAGAGTATTTACAAACAGAAAGATTAAATATTTGGTACACTTGTAACTTTTGTAGGGATATGCACTGACAGGCTTATTTTAGAAAGGATGCAGTTGTGAGCAGAAACATGAATCTTTGCTTGCCCCCTCTTTTCTTGAAGTATATAGTACATCTATACTTGGATTCAAAGTACCAAAACCCTATGGTTTTTAGCCAAAAACTGAGCCCATGTACTAATAAAGGCTTAAATCTTAGAATTGGCTTATTGATTAGGCTCTATTAAAGTTTGTTGCATTTTAACAACTTGTCTATGCAAGATTGCTATTAAAGTAACTCCAACACAGCCCTAATATAAAGGATATGTTACATCCTTCACAAAAACACAAATCTGTATGGAATTAAATGATGAATATGTCACTAGTTTATATATTGTATTTCTAGTTTCCATTCAGAATAAATAAACATCAAATAATGCAATGCAATCTTTATGTAAGGCTGGAGTTATCACACACCTTATTCCCTTTCTTTTTGTGGTAAAATGGAGCCCCTGCTTCCATGGATTGCAGGAATTTGTGAATTGATAGTTACAAACAGAGAGCCAATTTGGTATAGTAGTTCAGGCACCAGGCTAGAAACCACAAAGCCAGATGAGTTACCTTGGGCCAACTACTCTCTCCCAGTTCGAGGAAGGAGGCAAAAGCAAGTTGCCTCTGAAATCTTATTAAGAACCCTGATACTAGTTCTAGGCACTCACTAGAAGTAACACTGACTGAAAGGCATTAAAAAAACAAAGCTCCAGGATGGGAATCTGCAGTCTTAGAGAAGTGATTGAACATTTCCAGAAGTATTCACCATTGGCCATGTTGGCTGGGGTTCTGGGAATTCAGCAATGTTGACTTCATTTAATAAATTGATAACTCCATAGATATAAATCTGTATAGTACATATACCAGTAGATATATCAGTAGTGATAAGGAAATACAAAGTAAAAGAAGGCTGGGATAGCGTGTACTTTTTTTTAAAAAAAGCTTCCTATCTACAAATAATTTTCTTTGTTCGTTTTAAAATTTACTTCTTTAAAGTTATAGCGATAGTACTTAGATTTACTTTAGATTTATATACTGCTTCATAGTCCTTTACAGCCCTCTCCAAGAGGTTTACAGAGCCAGCGTATTGCTCTCAACAATCTGGGTCCTCATTTTACCGACTTCGGAAGGATGGAAGACTGAATCAACCTTGAGCCGGACAGAATTGAACTGCTGAACTGCTGGCAGTCAGCAGAATTAATCTACAGTACTGCATTTTAACCATTGCACCACCACAGCTCTTATGAGAGAAGGAGGTTTGTAAGAGACAAAATTAGATACTCAGAGGAAGGGAATTATACTGCATTACAAGTAGTAAAATTTATTATTTCCAGTGCTGAGGACTAAGATTATAAATAAAGGACGAGTCTGGATCTACAATGAAAGGATGTTTGCTGTGAGCTAATGTCACGAGTCAGTTTGGTGTAATGGTTGAGGCACAAGGATACAAATTGGGAAATGTGAGTTCTAATTCTGCCTTGGGCATGAAGCAGCTGTGTTACCTTTGGGCAAGTCACTTCCTTTCAGTCACAGATGGAGGCAATGGCAAAGTTTGCCGAAAAAATTGCAGGGACTAGTTCGGGCAGTCATCAAAAGTCAACACTGACTCAAAAGAGCACACACACAAAGCTAGAGCAATGATGCTAGCAAGGCGGGGTATGCCAGCAAGCAATCTTAATTGCTTTGTATGCCAAAGTCAAAGAGCAGGAGAGTCGTGTTTACCAGAGAAAGCAGAGCTGTTCTTCCATGCAGGCTGAATGGCAGGAGGAAATTCCTATTATTATAAGTGTTACATGTTATCTGATGGCCGTTTTTCTTCTGTCCTGATGTAAAAATGCAAAGCTTTGTGTAGGTCAATTGAACTGTAATACTGTAGGATTATTACATTGGGTCATCTGGGACCAAAAGCAGCTCAAGTGAAAGAAAGAGGCTTGCGATTTCAATTGACTATTCAAAAGATACTATAAATAATACCACATTTTATGAAGAAGAGATTTTCAGAGTGCAAAATAAGTAACTGCATGATGCCTATTGTATTGGGCTTCCAAAAGCTTTTGTGTTTTACATTTTAATTTTGAGGTGTGCAGAAGTCAATTTATAAAAGCAGGAAATTATCATTCTATACATTTAATTTAAAATGTATACCTAGTAGACTTCAAAGAATTATGCTTCTTAGACTATGGACACTGTTTCATGCACATTCTGTAGTATACCACTGCAGTTTCTTCTAGCTAGATATAATTAGACTGCTTGAGTGATTTCTTTATATTAAGGAAAAAATAAAACTGCCTTCTAATTATTCTCATCCATGTTTCCTCTTCTCATATTATATTCAGAAAATCTGTATCTTGGCCCAAATAAGCTTTGGGAGGAAGTAAAATGAAACAGTGGAATAAATAATGTGCACAACATTTTTCTTATTTGCCACTTCCTTCTAAAACTAAGAGTCGCTTGTTGGTAAGATGTGCCACTATATACATTGGTTTAATAAATAAAAATAAATTACTCCTATCCCAAGTAAGACTTAGTCTCACAAACTTTTGGAACTACATAAAGAGATAAGTGTCTATCTTGATTAAAAAGAGAAGCCTCCCTATGCTACTAGTAAGTATTAGGAAAGAGAAAATATTTGAATGCAAGCTTATCTAATTTTCATTTGCAAATCAGTTCCCAAACTCCACAGTTTTCTTTGGAAATGTCCCTTTCTCTGAATTCTGCAAAGCAGATCAGCAAACAAGAAGTATTAGGGAGAAGAAACACATGCAAATACTATTAAGACAAAATATAGTGCGCTATATTTGTACATAATCAGTGCAAAATAATTTGCAAAAAACTGCAACATATTAAGCTAAAATGTTAACATTTGGGGCAGTGTGCACAAAAATGAATAAAAGTTATACTGCAAGCTTTTGTTTAAAAAATCTCAATCTAGCATAAGAATGAGATAGATTAAAATAAGAATGGCCACATGAGAAATGAGAAACAAAAATGGTCAGATTCATAGAAATGAAAAACTGATTATATGCCCTCAAGTTGTTTTTGACTTTAACAACTACATAGACAAATCACTATAAATTTAATCAAAAATTGTTATGACCTTGACACATCTAGGAAAGAAATGACAGACTTTTTAGGTGGCTCTAAAAAGTGGAGCTGATGACGCTGGCAGAATGAAGAACTGGCAAGTAGACTAGCTCTTTATAATTCCTCTCCAGACAAGGGGGAGGACATGAGATTGCCTACAATTCTCCTAATAGCTGCTTGTCACCAGGAGCCTGCAAGACAGCTATTTCAGAACTAAATTGTTAATTACATAACTCTTCTCGTGTTACTTCTTCAAAGTTATCCCCATATTCTATAAAAATCAGATATTATGCATTATGTTAGCCTGTACTTTCTTATTTTCAGAATTCACTAATACTTTCATACTATTTTATACAATGAACAATGAAAGCATATTCTACAGTATCTGATGTTTATAAAAACAACCAGATCAACAAATCACTCATACTTTATCACCAGTCAATTCTTGAGGAGAATCAGTTGGTGCAGTAGTTAAGACACCAGGTTAGAAACTAAAAGATTTTGAGTTGCAATTCTGCTTTAGCACAAAGCGATGTGGGTGACCTTGGGCCAGGGGTGAAATGCTCCCGGTTTGGAGCGGTTCAGCTGAACCAGTAGCGATGGCGGCTGGTGGTTCGGAGAACCGGTAGCAATGGCGGCGTGAAGTTCTGCCCACCTGCCCGGTTATCGTTACTTCCTGGTTTTAACCAGGTTTTAATCAGGAAGTAACCTGTTTTTTACCCTCTGCGCATGTGCAGAAGGGTATGCGTGTGTGCAGAGGGTCCAAGTGTGTATATGATGTGCGGCACGTGCACTTCCAAACCGGTTGGGAAGGTAAGTAGATTTCATCCCTGCCTTGGGCCATTCAATCTCAGTTCTTGGTAGAGTTACAAGACACCTGGCAGAAGGAGGACATGTCCTCCTTTTCATCCTGATGTCTTCTGTCTGCCAAACATAGTCTTAAAAATAAAATATTGTTCAATTTTGAGTGTCTTAGTGCTTTTTTTTTTAAATTGGATTGTTTTTAGTAGTCATTCAAATTTTATGTATTGTGACCTTGTAACTTGTCTGTTTCTTTTCTGTTGTCATCAAGAGAATGAACAGCCTAGATTTATGTTATTTAATTTATTTCTTAATTCCAATATTCAGTTTCTATTCAGCCTCTTGAAATTCAATTTCACTGTAGTCCATAGATCACATGACTTCTCATACATTTCTACGGTGAAATTTGTGTAGTGCGTTGGCATCAACTAAATGATTGTCAGCATATGTTCTTGAAAAAAAAGATTTGTTGGAAAAATATTGTGATTGAAGAACCAGCCTTTCTAATTCTGGAAAAATTAATTTCATATACTTGAGACCCAAGTACTTTGCAGTTTTGTCATTTTCTCTATAATTTTTGCTATGGATGCCATGAGAGTTAAATGGTTAGTGTGTCTTCTTTTCCAATTGTCTATGTGCTCCTTCACCTATTCAAATATCTGGTAATCCTAGCCATAGGGGAAAAAAAAAATTAAAGGCAAATTACTTCCAAAAATCTTGCCAAGTAATTTGCAAAAATTTGTCCAGGCAGTTGCCAGGAGTTGATTTGAAGAATCAAATCATAGTTTGATTCCAAAATATTGCAATCTCTTCATAAATAATTGGGCCATTTCAATTATTTCATGCCATTTCTTTTCTTTCATGCTTTAGTTCAAGTGAAATTCATTTATTTCATTTCATTTCATTTTATTAGATTTCTATACCGCCCTACTCCCGAAGGACTCAGGGCGGTGCACAGCCAAACAATAAAAACACATAAAATACAAAATTTAAAAAATAGAATAAAATCAAATTAAATAATTTTGGCCCCGACAAATTTAAAACCCCAAACTTTTAAAACTAATTTAAAATTGAATATATAAAATACTAAAAGATATTTAAAATTTTAAAAATCATTTATAAAAGAGGGGGAAAATTAGGCCAGGCCGGCCTGGTGAAATAGTAAGGTCTTTAAGGCGCGGCGGAAGGTGCGCAGATCCGGGATCCTCTGTATCTCTGGGGGGGTTCCAGATAGTAGGTGCCTCCACAGAGAAGGCTCTCCCCATGGGGGCCACCAGTCGGCATTGTTTCGCCGACGGCACCTGGAGGAGCCCCTCTCTATGGGAGCGTACCGGCCAGTGGGAGGCTATTGGTGGTAGTAGGCGGTCCCGCAAGTACCCGGGTCCTAAGCCATGGAGCGCTTTAAAGGTGGTAACCAGAACCTTGAAGCGCACCCGGAAGACCACCGGGAGCCAGTGCAGCTCGCGCAGGAGGGGTGTTACATGGGAACGCCATGTCGCTCCCATTACCACCCGCGCGGCCGCACTCTGCGCCAGTTGGAGCCTCCGGGTGCTCCTCAAGGGGAGCCCCATGTAGAGAGCATTGCAATAGTCCAGGCGGGAGGTGACAAGGGCATGAATGACCGTGCGTAACGAGTCCCGATCCAGAAAGGGACGCAACTGGCGAATCAGGCGAACCTGATGAAAAATCCTCCCGGTCACGGCCGTCAAGTGCTCTTCTAAAGACAGCCGTGAATCCAGGAGGACGCCCAAGTTGTGAGCCCTCTCCGTGGGGGCCAATGATTCGCCCCCAATAGTCAGTGATGGCGTCAACTGACTATATTGGGACGTCGGAAACCACAGCCACTCAGTCTTGGATGGGTTGAGCCTGAGCCTGTTCCTCCCCATCCAGATCCGTACGGCCTCCAGGCACCGGGACATCACTTCAAGGGCATCGTTGGGGTGATCCGGGGTGGAGATGTACAGCTGGGTGTCGTCAGCGTACTGATGGTACTCCACCCCGAAACCACGGATGATCTCGCCCAGCGGCTTCACATAAATGTTGAACAGGAGAGGCGAGAGGACCGACCCTTGCGGCACCCCACATATGAGGGGCCTCGGGGTCGACCTCTGTCCCCCTGTCAACGCAGACTGCGACCGGTCAGAGAGAATGGAGGAGAACCACCGCAACACAGTGCCTCCAACCCCCAACTCTTCCAACCGGTGCAGCATGATAGCATGGTCGATGGTATCAAAAGCCGCTGAGAGATCTAACAGGACCAGGACAGAGGAGCACCCCCTGTCCCGAGCCCTCCAGAGATCATCAACCAACGCGACCAATGCCGTTTCCGTGCTGTACCCGGGCCTGAAGCCCGACTGGAACGGATCCAGATACGTCGTTTCATCCAGGTGCTGGGGGAGCTGTTGCGCAACCACACTCTCAACAACCTTCGCAACAAAGCGAAGGTTGGAGACCGGACGATAATTTACCAACATTGCCGGGTCCAGGGAAGGCTTCTTGAGGAGAGGCCTCACCACCGCCTCTTTCAAGGCGGCGGGAAAGTCACCCTCACTCAGCGAAGCGTTTATAATCCCCTGGAGCCAGCCTCGTGTCACTTCCCGGGAAGCCAGTACTAACCAGGAAGGACACGGGTCCAATAAACAAGTGGTCGCGTTCAGTGTACCCAGAATCCTGTCCACGTCCTCAGGGGTCACAGGATCAAACTCATCCCAGATAACATTCTCAAGACCTGCCCCTGTCTCTCCCCCTGAGACTACCCAGTCGGAGTCCAAATCTTCCCGAATCTGAGTGATTTACATATGCAAATACTGGTAGTCCTTGATTTACGATCACTTATGAGCCCAAAATTTTTGTGGCCAAGTGAGACATTTATTAGGTTTTCTTCCATTTTATGACCTTTCACAGCTGCGAATCTGGCTTTCCCCATTGACTTTGCTTGTCAGAAGGTAGCAAAGGAGATCACAAGACCCCAGAACACTGCAACGGTCATAAATGTGAGTCAGTTTCCAAGCATCTGAATTTTGATCATTTGACCATGGGGATGCTGCAATGATCATTAGTGTGAAAAGTGATCATAAATTACTTTTTTCAGTGCTGTTGTAAGTTCGAATGGTCACTAAATGAACTTATAAGTCAAGGACTACTTGTATATGTAGGATTTAAGTTGAATGAAATTAAATGTACATATGATATAAAAATAATATTTGTGGTATCTCATTTTAAAAATACACAATAGTGTACTATTTTGAAATAGTTTTAGGCAGTTTTAGCCATGGGTAAATAGGAAAAGTAATTATAGATAGTTAAGAATGGCTGAAAATAGTTTTATTGACTCATATTTTTAGGACATGTGTTCATAAATCTTAGTTGTGGTGTTTTGAATTGCCTCTGTATGATGCAAAAAAGTCCCTCACACATCAAGTTCATCTGGCTGCATGCCTTGAACCCTTCTGGGACTAATAGATCTATTCAAATTATAGTGCACTAGAAACAAGTTTTGCTGTATTTGTTAAGATTAATTTAAAACGGACCAAACGTCATAGTTTTTATAATTTTTCTTTCTTTTTATTATTGCAATTTACAGATTGCATTATTTCAAAAGTACCAGACTTCCACCCCTGGCAAGACATTCCTTTTTCTTACCACATAAGCACTGTCATGATCTTTAAACTGCTCTGGGAGTTCCTTGACTAATTCCCTAAAGTAAATCTTGCGGGTGCTGTTTGATTTAATGTAGTAAGGAACTACATTAAAATGGTGTTGATTTTTTTTATTTATTTATTTGAAGCCATATTGTGCCCAGGAATAACGATGAAAATTGCTGCTGTTGAATTTCTTTCTATCAGCTCTCTTAAAGCTAGCTTCTGCCATGATCAGACTGATGAATTCAAGCATCACTTGAACTACATGGCTACTATTATCTCACAATTGCTCTTATGCCACTCACAAGGTCTTCCGAGAAAGAGAAACTGGAGCTGCTCTTTTTATAAAGTGTATCTGATAATCCTGGTGGGTTTGGAGGGCTCATAGATCACAGGTATACCTCTACCACCTGATTCAGGTAATGTTAAATCTCCAAATAAAGAAACTCTTTCTTCAAACCATTCTTTTTTTCGTGTGCAGAAGAAATTGATTAGCAGCACAAGATGATAAAGTACAGCAAGGGAGCGTAGCCATTTTGTTACAGCTCTTCATTCTGTAAGATTGAAATTTTTTTTTTTTTAGAATTTTAAGTACCATCTGAATATATCTAGTATAGATATCAGTACAGTCTTGTACAATCTTTCATCAGTTTTTTTTTTTCAAATATCTCATAGAATTTATTTCCCACCTTTATTTGGTAGAACTCAAGTGGCACGCATAATGCTTTTGTCTTCTATTTTTCCCACAGCAACAACAACCACAACAACAACAATGCTGAGAAAAAATGAGCTACCCCCATATCACTGAACTGGCTTTCAGGCCTAAGGAAAGAACTAGAACTCACGGTCTCCTAGTTTATAGTCAGCACCTTAACTGTTAACGACAAAATTGATTGAAAGTAGGCCAATAATATTAGGTTGCATCCAAAGCTGTAATGCTTTGTTGCCATCTAATAGTTGGCTAGATTTTTACAGCCTGAATATGGTAGCTCTGAAAGACATTCTCATTTTAGAATAGTGAAATATAAATCAGTGGTTATTTAGATTGGGAGAGAAATAATAGGTGCTAGACTGTTGGCAAAATATCTGCATTTTTATGCAGTGTGGTGCAAGTCTGTTTCCATGTTATTGCTTCTAAATCACAGCTGGATACAAATCAGATAAACTTTATTTTAAAACTAAGCATCTGGCATTAACCATTCCTCAGTTTGAAGGCCTCTAATACTCATACATAGTTTAATACACTAAGTGGTAAATTGAAAATACTGCTGATTACAATTGAATAGACCCCCGTTGTTATTGTTTCAATATTGTTGGGCCAAGTTTTCAGAGTACCATGTTCTCTTCATGGCATCTTTTAGAGCAGGGCTCTCAAATTTGTGGCCCATGAGCTGGATGCATCACGCGCTGGCCACGCCTACACCCGGTTTAGCAAAGGGGGAAAAAGTGATACGTCACGAGATGCCGCCATGACGCTGCAAATTTGTCACCCCTATTTTAGAGTTATGGAACTGTTATGTCAAAATAACATTAATAGGTCTTATATCACTTCAACAATGGCTGAGCCATGCTATGACAAAGTTTTAAGTTATATATGGGGAAAGGATCATAATATTTTGAACATCCAGTCCGATATTATATATTTCTATCATTCTTAACTCTGTTTTGCTGGATTGCCCTATCTCCATTTCTGTTAAATTTTATTGTTTTAATCTCCTATAATTTTTTTTTTTTTTTTTAGAAAATAAGTTGCTGTTTTCCTGGATACCGGTGAAAATTGCATTGGACAGCAAACGCAGAATGCTAATTTGGAGACAGGAAGAGAGAATAAATACCACACTTCTCCCTGAGTCCTGTTTGGGATAAATCAGCTTGATGTCACCAATGAATATTTCTTTAGAGGGCTGTTAAGCTAGGGCAAGCAGAACTGCCAGCATTTACACACTGGAGAGAAACGTGAGTGCTTAGCAAAATCTGTGTGCTAAAAATAATTTGCACTTTTATTTATAACAATGTTATCTTCATTGGGAAGAGACAGGTAGAAGTGTGTATCATAGGGCAACAAATGCATCTTTTTACTGTAACTTTTGTAACATGACTGTAACCTTGTTGCTGGTATACTTAAGATTTATACTGACTGTTTCCCTATGACTATCAGTTGTACCTTATGATTCTTGACGAATGTATCTTTTCTTTTATGTACATCGAGAGCATATGCACCAAGACAAATTACTTGTGTGTCCAACCACACTTGGCCAATAAAGAATTCTATTCTATTCTATTCTATTCTATTCTATTCTATTCTATTCTATTCTATTCTATTCTATTCTATTCTATTCTATTCTATTCTATTCTATTCTATTCTATTCTATTTTTTTCATCATTGCTTATTATCTGGTGGAGATAAATCCAGAGACAATGAGATAGTCTTCATTGTATTCTATAAAATAATTTTCATATAGCTTTAAGCCTACTTCCCAACAAAATCTGTATTTGAACTACAACTCCTACAAAACTTTATTTTTATAAAGTTGTCATGCTTTTGTATTAATATAAAGTTTATTCTAAAGTTATTCTTGGTACTGAGGGAAGGGGATATTTATTCCTCTGGGTTGAACTGTAGAGTTATTAGTGCTCTCTGAGTTTGGTTCTTTTCTTGCAGATGTTTCACTACCAAATTAGGTAACATCATCAGTGCTACAAGAAAATGGGTTTGCTCTCATTTTATATACTAGTGGCTTGCTCTGTCAGTGTCAGTGAAAATGGTCTTAGTGGTTCCTTGATTAGGCTGTTGTTTACTGTTAGCTTGTTCGGCTGTGTTGGTGGTTCATTGATTAGGGTATGTTTACTTCTTGATTGTTGGCCTAGTGTTATCTCTCTTCATCTGTTCGTCTGGATGTTGATTACTGATTATGTATTTTGAGTTTTTTATATCCTTTTGAGCTTTTTACTTGTCTCCTTTGAATGATATGTAGATAATACCATTTATAATCAATATGTATAAAATGTACATAAAATGTATATAACATGAGAGCAAACCCCATTCCTTTCTGGCACTGATAATGGCACTGATAATGTTATTAGTTTGACAATGTCTGGAAAAAACCCCTATCAAGCTTGGAGAATAGGAATGACCCTTTGGAATTTTACATGATTTCAGATTGAGAAATAAAAATTAAATAACAAGTTTAGCTGCCTAGAGTTGACTAAAGTACAATAAGAGTTAGATATCAAAATAATTTAAGATATGCTACAAAGGCAGTTTAAAATTGTGAAAACTAAATCAATACTTGAAAAAGATTTAAAATCCATAGAGAAAAATGCTGCTGTAACATTTCTTTTCAAATCTCATCCAACTGGTTAGATTTATTTATTAAAGGAATTCAACAAAATGCTTGCTAGTTCTTAGGGGAAACAAAAGCGTGTAATGTCACCCATTATCTTCGTCTATTTGTTTTGCCAAGCTCAGACTAGTCCTTTCGTGTATTTTATCCTGAAACAAAAAAAAGCAAGAAATGTTCCAACATTTTAATTCTCCATAGTACATTTCTTAGCAGTGTTTATGACTCTCAGTGTAAAATATTGTCCCATTTCCTTTAAGGAATTTTTCTTGGGCTGGAATAACCAGAATATGAGTTTTGAAATTGAAGGGCATCACTAAATGGCTTTTGGGTGATGGGGGAATGAGCCAGTAATTTCCTTCTCCTTCCATCTTATGAAAGTCATATCAATGACTTGAAAAAAAGAACTTGACTGAGGACTATATACAGTAGATGTGGAATCTGAACACAAAAACCTTCTCCAGTCCTTTGTAGCTAGAAATTTGTGTTCAGAGTACAGTGTGCACAAATGCACGCATAAGTCTCTATGATCAGGTTGCTCTTCCTCCTGATATCTAAAAGGACCAGTTTTGCTTTAAAATAAGTGATGGTGAAGTGGGTTGTCTTCTCCAGAATGAGTGACAAAGCATTGGAGAAAATTAAGATGATGAGCGGCTGGAGTTTTGCCAACATTGCTTTTTGTATGCTATATATATCTATATCTATATACCGTTTTTTCTTGGGATATGTTTATTTGGGGAATAGATGATTTCAGAGTACATACATTGTTTTTCCCCTCCTATGTTTCTCCACAACAACCCTTGTGAGGTATGTAGGGTTTAGAAAGAGTCAAGTTTAGTGACATTTGATGTTTCTAGTCCAAAATTTTAATCATCACATCACATGGGTTGCCTGCTTCGTGGGCAAGAAATTTTGGCTTCTTAGAGGTATCTCTGAGTTGCATCCCTCACTTTATCAAGGATATGTAAATGATTGCAAATATAGATAGTAAACGTACTTATCATTGAAAGCAGCAAATGTAATGGAATAAAATTGCCCCTTCGACTAGAATCTGTGGTCCAGGTCAGTTTGAGGCACAGAAGAGTAAAGAGTAAGGAATCCTCAAGAAGTGTTTCAACATATATCTCTCCTCCTAATAATATATAATACATGATTTACAAAATATTGTTCCAGATTTTTTGCTCAGGCAATCTGTTAAAATAAAGAGAATAAATACTCATTTTCTTTTCTTCGTTTTGTTAAAAGGTTATTGCTTTGAAAAAAGGTGAAGTCAGTTGCTTTTAAGTTGCTTTTATTCATATACAGCCAGTGAAGGTTTTTATGGGGAGAGGGGGGCTGAGGAAGGGGAGAAGAAAGTGCAAAAAATGTATATAGTAAACAGATTAACATGCATGTGGAAATGAAATTTTTTAAAAAAACTAGTAAATGAAAAATAAACAAGGTAAAAGTAAACCTTACATGTTGCATTTTCTACCCAGCATGTCTCATTCTTCTGAATGTAGGCAATGTGGTATCCAGACATTTACCAATACTTTTAATACTGTAACTTTTTAAACCAGCTATTTAATGTTAGTTCTGTTTGCTACAAAAGCTCAAACTCCAGCATTTCATTGCCACCTACAAGCAACAAATTGACTTTAGGTCTCTTGTAAGAATATCTAAATGTAGGCTGTTGAATAATCCCTTTGAGGGCCCTGTAACTATTTTTATGCCTGGATATGCGTCATCAGTGGGTATTTTCTCTGGTGACTAGCTTACATCAGTAGGTCTCCTATCATACATTCTATATGATTGATGGGAGTCACTGCTGCTCTTTAGCGTTTATCCGTGACCTCAAAGAATGGACAACTGGAATTTACAGGCTGTTGCAGTCTTTGGAGTGACTGGAGAGATGGACAGATGGTATTCTTCTGATAAATTCAGGTACTGCTGGAGATGCAGTTCGGTGGGGAAGGGGGGAAGTGGAAGGGTGCTCCTGGTCTCCGAAGCTGTTAATTCCAGCTTGGGAGGGGGGAGGGGTCTGTTTTCATTGGAAAGGTACACTTCCCTAGCCAAAAGGGAAGAAACTGCAGGCAGATTTCAAGGTGCAATGTGTTGCTCGTGTTGTTTCCAAGTGATATACGCTACTGCAATGTGGCAAGAGCAGTGTGCTGTGCTTCAGTCAGGCTCTCTGTTACTGAAAGATTGCTTGCTGCTTTGCAGCTTGGAGGGGGATGCTCTGGAATGTAATGCTGACCAAAGGCTGCACCCGTGTGGGCTCTCCTTTTCTTAAGCAAAACAATAAAATAAAACAAAAACGGGGGGGGGGGGGGAAGGAGGGAGCGAATTCAATCCAGGGTGAAATTGTAAGGTGCAGTGAGTAGGGCAGCAGCTCTTGAACTGGCGGGGTGCACCTGCCTCCAGGACCTGCAGAAATGCTGGAAACAATTAATTTCCTGATCTCTCTCAAGTCGTTTCTCTGAGGGGAAATCAGTAGTGCTCATACATACACATTACTACTTTATCCCCTTCCGTTCCTTTCCTTTGATCGCTTGCCACCTCCCTCCCCACCCTGCTTCATCCTACCGCATGTGTAAATGAGGCTGCAGTATACTTGTGCGGGGCGCGTTGTGCGAGGATAGCTGAAAGCAGAGAGCTGGCTTCAGGCACTTTTCCTTTCTTTCTGTCTTCCTTTTCTTCCTCCTGTTTACTCCTTTCCACCGAAACGTGATGGCCATGGATGCCATGCTCAACTCTCGGTGACCTCTGACTTGAGGACTGTCAAGAGCTCTTTTGCTGGCAGTCAGGCTGACAGGGGAATGGCAATAAGGTGCATAAATACTAGAGGAATGAGGAGCCGAAAATAACCATGCAAATGCTCTGTGGCTGCATGAAGAGACTGCTGGGTATTTTGCCTGTGAAACTGGGTAGTGGAAGGGTCATGGAAGGTGGTTTTCTCATTTTCCTCCAGGGGAAATTTCTTCTGCTATGAGTGGGAATCCTTTGAGTGGGATAACTCTGCCTGTTCAGCCTCAAGGGGGTGGGGGGAAGGAAGGAAGGAAGGAAGGCTTGTTTTTCATGATCTGGGATCTCAGAGAGTTGTCCCAATATATTTCAGGAAGGCTGATCTGATGTATTATTTTTCATTATTGTTAAACCTGGACTTGGGCTATCAAGGATATAGATTCTAAAATCTAGTATGCATCCATGGCTTTGTCTAAAAATTAAACATAAAAAAAAGATCTTGATGTGGTGTTTGACGTGTTAAGATTACGTGCAGTCCCACATGGGTTTCATCATAGGCTATTAAGTTATTAGGCCAAGAGGTTTTGCATCATTGGGAAAACTGACAGATTATTGGTGCTTTGACATTTTCTCTCTAAGGAAGCAGAACTCCTAACATTAGATGTTGGAAGATGTTTGGGGTTAACTAAGGCAGTTGTGATTATACTGGTCTGGGTTCTCTTCTTCCATTAATGCATGATTGCTGGATTTGAGAAGCATGTAAAACTGTTTCTATGGTGCAATTCTACCCATCTTTGCCCCAGATAAGCCCCACTGAATTTAATGAGGCTAGATAAATCTGTATGCAGCCTTAGAAAATAAAAACATTCAAATATATTCTTTAATATGTGATAGCTAATAGAATGAGAAATGTACATGGTTGTGCATGGTACTTTATTTCAAGAGCCTTTGATGACTCATGCCAAGTTGGTTATATAATTCACAGTCTGCAAAAGGTTAAATTCAAAATCTTGATGGGATTGAGTCATTTGTTGGGGAAGAAAATCACTAACCTCTTCTGGAGTTTAGTGCTTAGAATATTTATAGTGTATGCTTTTTGCCTATGTATTTTTGAAGCATCAGGAAGCATCCAGGTTTCAAAAAATAAATTTAAAATGCATTTCAAAACAGTAGAATAAGTGGGTTCTGTTTGTGTTATTCTGAATGTTTAAAGTAATGAAGCAGTTTGTCCCAAGATTCTTATTACTTTTAAGCTGCAGTTGCAGGTTTTGGGTAAAATCTAACTTGACTCAATCACTTGAGCTGCCTAAATCACTTTTCATTTTGATGTCTGTTTGCCTTATGACATTATTTAATCTAGTTACTTTAGATTAAAACTGAACATTTGAATGCATATGTAGAACAATGAATACCTTTTGGAGGGAGATGTAGGCACATAGTAAAACATGTTTACTGAGTCCTAATCACCTAATATACATTGGATGATGGCAAGTTGGATACAGAGGATGTATATTGTACATCTCCATAAGGATACAGATAGGTAGATTTAAGTGTTCCTTTCCAATGTTACAATATAATTTGCTGCTGTATTCAGGAATTATGTAATTATTTCCAAATTGTATCTATTTAAATAAAAATAAAAGCAGGCAATAGTTCTATTTAACACAAAAATTGCTAACTTTAAACACAAAACTCCTCACAACACAATTGTTATGATAGGTTTGATATATGATACATAAATATTACTTCTAATTTTGGTTAATTCATATCCTAAAAATGTGGTATCCAGAATGAGTGGAATTAAGAGTATGTAGTACTTTGGTTTTGATGGCAAAAATATTTGCCATACATCTTTTCTCAGGATCATGGTGTGGCCATGCCACCTTGGGAAAAGACATAGCTGCTTTAACGAGTTGGCAGCTAGTGCTAGGTGAACATTACAAATAAACTTTTTCCCTTTGAATAAACCTGCTTTCCTTCCTTCCTTCCTTCCTTCCTTCCTTCCTTCCTTCCTTCCTTCCTTCCTTCCTTCCTTCCTTCCTTCCTCATAAAGCTTCTCTATCTTTGGGTGGCAATGATGATTCTGGGTGACATTATTATTATTATTATTATTATTATTATTATTATTATTATTATTATTATTATTACAGAGATGTTATTGCTCTTCCTTTTGTGCAATATGTGGATTTTGTATATTTTGTACAAAAGAGCTGTGGCGGAGCAGTGGTTAGAATGCAGTACTGCAGGCTACTTCTGCTGCCTGCCGGCTGCCTGCAATTTGACTTCAAATCTGACCAGGCTCAAGGTTGACTCAGCCTTCTATCCCTCCGAGGTTGGTAAAATGAGGATCCAGATTGTTTGGGGCAATATGCCAACTCTGTAAACTGCTTAGAGAGGGCTATACAGCACTGTGAAGCGGTACATAAGTCTAAATGCTATTGCTAGTGTTTTTATAAACAGTTTCAAACTGCATCACCCATTTATGCTTTCTATGCCCTATTAAACTGCCCAGAATAACTGGTTTTTAGGTGGCATATACATTTAATAACAAATAAATAAATTAATTAACATATTAAGTAACATAAGTAAACATACTAAATGTTTACATTAGGTGCTTATAGTTTACTAAAATTGTTTTATTGGTAAAAGGGATAGTTATTTATATATTTCTAGTTAATGAAATAGTTCCATATTTCAAGTATTTCCTTTCTGAACTGAACTGCCTTTATTTTATCTTTTTTGAAAAAAAAAAACCAAATGTGTTTTAAGTGACTACACTCAGTAACTGCAGATGTGGCCTAGATGCAGCTGACAGGGTCAAGATGTGTATAGATGAATCGTCACCCACTTGTTTAGTCTATCTAAAGTACCAGTTCATCTGTAGCACTAAAAAAAAAGCATTCTGAATGATGGAATGATTTCATATCAGTTCTAATTAAATAACAAATGAAGCAATAAACAGGATGAGATGCAACCTTTGACTGGGCTTCAATTTTGTTTTTAAATTAATAATTAACATTAACAATTCTATTCATGTAATCTTAAAATACTGTTAAGTTTCATTGTGTTCGATAAGTAATTTTGCATAATAGATCAGTACTTGGAGATTCAAATGCATTCACCATCAGCTTCTTTAAAAATACAGGAAGCAAGAAATAAAATTCTGAATTCAGTGTGAACTCTTCATGGTTTCTCATTTTTAGCATCAGCTTTTCATTGCCGAATTTAATATGCGAAAAGATTTGACATTATTTTAGCAAAAATGATAATGAGATTGAGTTGCTAAGTTTAGCTAGAAAACTATACTATAATTGAATTCTGGTAGAAAAGTAATGTTTTTAATAGAAGTGAGTTTGCAATTGCTTGGAAGCTTACAATAATTTACCTAAAATGCTTCATAGCTAAAATTGTTGGTTTTATGTATTCTGTTCATTATTGAAATAAATAAAGTTAATTATGTGCAAATTTTATTTTCATCCTGGTGCTAAATGTTTATTGCCAAAAATTTGTCAAAAATGGTACAGGCACTTCATTAAGAGATTATGTTGTTCAGTCTATATTTAAAAAGATGGCAGTGGCTATATCAATCAGTCAATGAATCAATCAAATGTAATGAATGAATGAATGAATGAATGAATGAATGAATGAATGAATGAATAAAATTAGAGCAAATTATATTGATAAGACACTGGTGCAGTTGAGTCAACTTCAGGTTTTTTTTTTTTTTTTTGGATAATATTGTTTATCTATACTTTCCCGCAGTTACAGTGTACAACTTGTTCTAGGACAGAGGCCCTCAACCCCCGGTCCATGGACCAGCACTGGTCCACGGCATACTAGCAACCAGGCCGTGCAAACAAGTGAAGCCCCATTTGTGTGATGCTGGCAGCACGCAAAATCATATCCCCTCTGGTCTGTGGAAAAGCCTCTGGTCCCTGGTGCTCAAACGTGGGGGACAAGGCTGTTTCACCCTGTTACTTTTTCTGGAGTTCTCAGCAATATTTGATTCAATCATCCATGTTATTCTTCTACAGAATATAATGAAGATTGTAGTCAGTTTGGTACAGTCATTAAGGATTAGGCTAGAAACTGGGAGACCATCAGTTCCAGTCCTGCCTTAGTCTTGGTCTGTCCCCCTCTCTCTTAGCCCTAGGAAACAGGCAAGGTACAATTATTTCTGAAATCTTGCCAAGAAAACTACAGGAACTAGTTTAGCAGTCTTGATTTCAAAGCATTTCCCCCTAAAAATTCTGAAGAAGACATTAGATTGCTTAAAATCTAGTAAATTATATGACGTTACAAGAATGCTGTTTTTACCTGGTCAAAAGTCTTTACCGTAGCTCATGTTCATAGTTCTGCTCATATTGAATTTATGCTTGAATTTCTATGTTGCCTACTTCTCTACTCCTAATACAAATACAGAAGCAGATTGGCTGTACAGTGATTGCCAGCTTGCCTAGTCATTAAGACACAGAAAAAGTACAAAGTGCATATGAAGTTCATATTATACAGAATGGCAGCTGCTTACACTACTATTTCTCAATATTGTCTTCATGGGACAAAGCCAAACACATGAAAGACACCCCCCCCCCAGATTTTGGGTTTACCTTACTTACTGTCTTTTTTTTCAAGTAAACATTGAAAACCAGGCTCAAGGTTGACTCAGCCTTCCATGCTTTCGAGGTAGGTAAATTGAGGACCCAGATTGTGGGGGCAAAACTTTGTATAGAACAACACTGCTTGGGGGGGGGGGGCGAAAGCCCTAATAAGCAGGTATATACAAAAAAGTACGCAGGCTATTGCTATAATGCATTGTAAGCCGCCCTGAGTCTATGGAGAAGGGCGGCATATAAATTGGACTAATAAATAAATTAAAATTAAAATTCTGTTTTTAAGCACTGTTTACTGACCAAACATCATGTTGCTACTTTAGTAACCTAGCACATGTTCCATAGTTTACTTTGCTCAAGAAATTGTTGTACTTAGTATATTCTATTTAAAACCATTGTTTCATACATTTTTTTTTTTACATTTAAAGGGGTGATGTAGGTGTTTGTGCCACATGATCTCAAATGACTAAAAAATATTTACATATATCAAACCTATACTAAATCTAAAAAAGTCACTTAATATTCTTAATATGGAACTTTTATTTTTATTAAACCTTTGGCTCCTTCTTCCTGCTCTGTTTTTTGTAAAGTTCAGTGGCCGGATGGAGGCCTGCTTCCAATTAAAAAACCCATTGATTTACTCTCTATTCTGAGCATGAAGTATAATATTTCCTCCTTTTTAATCTTACGTTCTGAGAAATGAATGAGCCCACTCCATAGCACTACCTGTTAGGGCCCAGTCAAGCTGCCAGGACATGAACAAAACCTCTACAGAACTGATTTAGAGAGACATTACTTCCTTTTTTCTTCACTAGTAAAAATGTCAGTGCCCTTGGGAGATACGTCTTCAGAATAATAATTGCAATGATTCTATATACAAGAAACTTCCATTCACAGTTTTGGACGATTGTGTTGGATTGGTAAAGTGCTCTACTTTAAGAACATTCCATTGAATCATAGAGTGGAAAGACACCTAAGAGGCAATCAAGTCAAATCTCCTGCACACTGCAGGAGTCACTATACCTACTCCACTAAAGGATATTTCAGCCTCTGCTTGAAAACTTCCAGGGAAAGAACCTACTCCCTAGGCTAGGGTAATTTACAGCACTGATTGACAGCTCTTACTGTCAACGAAGTCTAGTTGTGTTTATATCCCTAATGTTTCATCCCAATAGTTGTAGTCTTACCATCTGGAGCAAATAAGAATATGGTATGTAGTTCCTGACTTACAACCTGTTGCTTAGCCATCCTCATCACCTGCAGTCATGTGACCCCATTTCAAGTGCTTGGAAAATAGTGTGTATTTACAGCAATTTGTAGCCTCTTGCAGTCACATAACAGTGATTTATGATATTTTGCCCAAAACTGGCATTTACAGCTGTTTTTTTGGCAAAAATGCCCCCTACTGATCAATGAGTCCACTTAATAGTCGTGGCATTCACTTTACAGCCACGGATTCACTATATGCCCATAGTGATTTACTTAACAACCACCACTTTGCAATCATCAAAAAGATCTTCCTAATAGTGAGGACAATTAACCAGTGGAACAGCTTGCCATCAGAAGTTGTAGGTGCTTCATCCCTGGAGGTTTTTAAGAAGAGACTGGGCAGCCACCTGTCTGAAATAGTATAGGGTCTCCTGCTTTGAGCAGGGAGTTGAACTAGAAGACCTCCAATGTCCCTTCCAGCTCTATTATGATTGATTGTGATTTATTACCATAATGGGCAGGTTCCATTATGGTCATAAGTGGAGGACTACCTGTTAAATCCAAACCCTTTCCAGTGTGACAATTTTCAGATATTTGAAGATATGCCCACTCAACCAAACTCTTTAATTTCATCTGTGATAATAGCCTTTTTAAGGCTACAATTCTTTGCAGGTTTATTGGAGAACTGATGGTTGAAATCAGTAGGACATGCATCCAAATAAACATGCATAGAAGACTCTTTACTCTAAAATAACCTTAATGCACTTTCAGGAAAGCACTGTCAATACTGTTGATTTTTTTTTAAAAAAATGGAGATATTGAAAATCATAGATAGTTCATCAAAACCACCTTTATTATTTTAATTGGATATTCTTGACTGAAAGCATGGCCTGATAGCTCCTCTGCCATTACATAATAATGGCCAAGTAACTCATTTGTTGTATTTTTGATTTATATACAAACTGTTCTTTGGAGTATGAAATTTGATATGCTTTGACAATTTTGAATCCAGTTCAGTCCTGCTGGAAAAATGCCGTTGATTATAATATAGGCAGAAAGTAGACCTAAATCAGAGTGATACAGTTCTATTTTGATTGCATCTTGGTCCAGGGGTGAAATCTACTTACCTTCCTTACCGGTTCGGAAGTGCACACACCGCGCATGTGCAGAAGGTAAAAAAACATTACTTCCTGGTTAAATCCAGGAAGTAATGACACCCGGGTGGCCATCGCTACCGGATCACCGAACCACAGGGAAAAATTGCTACCAGATTGGATGATCCGGTCCGATCCAGGATGATTTCACCTGGTCCCTACCCATCAAAGTAATTTTTAAATCTACACTAACTGTCATTTCTGGCTAGTGATGAGGAATGGTGGTTGCATTTCTAAGGTACAAATGAGGAAATGGTGAAATATACAAAAAAATGCTGGGCAAAAATTGCCAGGATGTTGTATTGGTGATGAAGGTATCTGAAACGTTTGGATTCAGAGAATGTATGAAATTAGATAGAGCTCACAAAATATTTTAAAATATTTTGTTGATTCCAAAGATTCCAGCCTGTGCTGATTAGCTAGAGAAGAATTTGAAATGATATTTGTGAATATTTTATTTTCATCAATTCAAATTAATTACTTTTAATTAATATATCTTGATTTCCTATCTTCTATCTAGATTTTTATATAGACTATTCTGTCATTTGTAGTTCAATCTTAAAAGCATTTACGGTGTGTTTAACCAGTCTGAATGTCTTAGAACTTAGGTTTGAATAGATACACTTATAATCTTGCCCTCAAAACATATTTTACTACAATTCAAAAATCTTTTACTACGGTATTTGATCAAACATTTTGTACTGAATATGAAAATTGTACAAAAAAACTAAGGTATTACTGTAAGATTTCTGAGCTACCACAATACTATCCTCCTTCCCTTCTGTACAAAATAATTTTATCTGGCAGATCTCCATTCCAAATTGTGCTACTTAACACAAGTTTAATAAATCATTTTTCTTTTTTCTTTTATAAAATAATTTTTATTGAGTATTTTACATTTTAAAATCAAACACACAATAGCAAAAGAAATCAAGAGACAAAAACAAAAAACAAAAACACACATACACCAGACGTTAAAATACAATACTAACAACAGATATGTACAATTTTACAACTTTCTGCATCGATTTATGTCTTTACTCTTAGGTTTTATCCTCCCGCTCCTTCTCTTTATTTTTAAATATTCATAATTAACTGTTTTGTTAGCCGAATCATTATTTACATTTATATCCAGTATGTTAATATCTAATTTCACTTTATATTCTTATTTCTTAATTTGGTTTCTGTTTTCCAACCATATATAAAACTTATTCCACACTTTATAATAATCCGAATATTCTCTTTCTTTGATCTCCATCGTTAATTTATCCATTTCGGCGCATTCGAGGATTTTCTTTATTATTGTTTCTTCTGATGGTGTATTGGTCGACTTCCACATTTGGGCTAGAGTAATTTTGGCCGCCATTAGAATATGTAATATAATATAATAGAGACTTTTTTTCATTTTTCTATCAATCATTTCTAGGAGGAACATCTCTGGTTTAAAATCTATCTTTTGGAGTGTAATGTCTTCCAACCACCCTTTAATTTTATACCAAAATTTCCTCACCTTAGGGCACATCCACCACATGTGGTAGTATGTCCCTAGTTTGTGACCACATCTCCAACATAGGGTGATAAATTGGGGTACATTTTTGCCAGTCTCGCTGGTGCTAAATGCCACCTATAAAACATTTTATAGCTGTTTTATTTGTATGATACTGCCATGGTCAATTTGTAATTTTTCTCCCACAATTTTTCCCATTTATCCAATTCTATGTTATGTGCGAAATTCCTAGCCCAACTTATCATCGTTTCCTTTACTGTTCCTTCTTCCAATTGTATCCTAATAAGTAATTATAGATATTTGTAATCATTTTTCTTCCTGATCCTAATATTTATTTATCTAATTAAATCATTTTTCTATTACAATCAATATATTCAACTAAGTATCTGATACAAAAACTGAAGAAAATGTGCAAGAAATAGAGATTATAATGTGTTCTTGCTATTGTTTCTGTAAAAAGAACATGATGTCAGGCTTGAAGTACTTGGAAATTGATCCATCACTTCTCGTTCAGCCATCTTGATTAGAAATGGCAACTTTGACACCAGTCTAAAGAGAGTGATTTCAATACTTTTTTCAGGAGAGGAAGTATCACTGCCTCCTTCAGGGCAAGCAACACTTCCTCCATTTGAAGGAGGTGCTAATGATCCTACACATGAACCACTGTCATGATATTCCAAGCAGGAACTGGGTCCAAACAATAAAAGGCAGTCTGAATTTTCCTAAGGACTCTATCCACATCTTCTAGGTCCGTGATGGCAAACCTATGGCATGCGTTCCACAGGTGGCATGTGTAGCATGTCAGTGGGCACATGAGATTAGCTCTGGCGCACATGCGCATGCCGGCCACCTGATTTTCGAGCCTTCTATGCCCATCAGAAGTAGGGAAACAGGCTGTTTCCTGCCTCCGGAGGACCTCGGAGGTGGTGGGGAAGGCCCATTTTTCTCTCTCTCCAGCCTCTAGAGCCTTTCTAGGAGTCTGGGGAGGATGAAAACAGTCTTCCCCATCCTCCCAGAAGCCCTCCGGAGGCCGGAAACGGCCTGTTTGCCAACATCCAGTGGGACCGGAAGGCCCGTTTTTTGCTAGCCCCAGCCTCCAGAGCCTTTCTAGGAGTCGGGGGGGGGGGCAAAAACGGCCTTCCCCACCCCCCTGGAGGCCCTCCGGAGGCTGGAAACGGCCCAGAAGTTGGCAAACGAGCCATTTCTGGCCTCCAGAGGACCTCCGGGGGGGGGTTGGGAAAGGCTGTTTTTGCCCTCCCCAGATTCCTAGAAAGGGTCTGGAGGCTGGAGAGAGCAAAAAATGGGTCTACCGTGCCATTGCGTGCCAGGGGCAGGAAGAGAAGGGGGGATCGTGCATGGGGGCAGGGCCCATAGAATTATGGGTGTGGGCACATGCACGCAACACTCCCTCCCCCCACCTCTGGCACATGATGGCAAAAAAATTAGCCATCACTGTTCTAGGTGTACAGGAGATCAGAACTAACTGGCATGTTGGCCTTCTCCTCACCAATACCCCAAAAATGGAACCATCTCACAATGGATATGAGCAACTTTGGGAAAATTCATTAAGAGATTGGACAGCGCCTTCCCTGAAATTCAATAGGATCTTCTGGTTGAGCAGGGTGTTGACTAGTAGACCTCCAAGGTCCCTTCCAACTCTGCTATTGTATTCATGGCACTAGGAAGCCTTCCCTAACCCTTTGAACTCCAACACCTGCCTTAGCAGTTTTCAGCAGATGTAGTGGCAGTAGACAAAAAAAAAAACCCACCCTTTTTTTCTTCCTTCATGGCCACTGCATCAGCTTTCTAATTATTATAAATTGTGTTAGGTCATATTCACTTTTCAGTTTCTTTTGTGAGAATTCTAAATGCCTGCCTACTCACTGATACTAAATGGAGATGTAGGAGATAAGTGAACAGGCAGAAGTCAATGAAGACTCCATAATTTAAAATTTTAACATCATTAAACTCTTGTTTCATTACTTTTATCAACTAATATTTATGTGATTATCTTTGGTCTTTCTTAGGCTCTGAAATCATATTTTTAAAATATGTAAGCAAAGGTGCTTTGGGAAGAGTTATATTCTGAGAGTAAACCTTACTTTTGGTTGGTGGAGGATATAATAATGATGGAAGGGGATTTGCAAGAATTCAAAGAGAGATGTATAGGCTTGAACTTCAACTTCAACCCAGGCTATAGCACAGTGATGGCTAACCTTTTTGCCATCGTGTGCCAGGATGGGGGGCAGGGGGTCGCGCATGCCCACACCCATAATCTATACGCCCCACCCCCACGCATGCATGCGCGACCCCCTCCCCCTGCTCCTGGCATGCAATGGCCCGGTAGGCCAGTTTTTCTTTCTCACCTGGCTCCAGGGCCTCTCTAGGAGTCAGGAGGGCAAAAACAGCCTTCCCCAACCCCCCCAGAGGTCCTCCGGAGACCAAAAATTGCCCGTTTAACAACTTCCGTTGGGACCGGAACACCCATTTTTTGCCATCCCCAGCTTCCAGGGCCTCTCTAGGAGTCAGGGGAGGGCAAAAACATCCTTCCCCCCCCCCCGGAGGTCCTCCGGAGGCCGAAAATGGCCCGTTTAACAACTTCCGATGCCGAAAGGAGCTAAGCTCGTGTGCCCAGTGATATGGCTATCGTGCCACCTCTGGCACGCATGCCATAGGTTCACCATCACAGCTATAGCATATTAAAAATACTGATTTAGGGATAGTATGGTAAAAGAGGGAAAATTGTAATGAAGAAAAGCATAGGTAATTCATATGGTATTAATGGGGGCTGTCCAAAACCTTTGTATATTCTTCCATTTCTCAATTGAACTATAATAGCATCTACATTGTTTCTAGTAGGACTGTGAATGCTTAAAAATGATTGAGAAAGATTGAGAACGATTGGATGGTTCATGATACATTGCCTCCATGGGGATGCTGCAATGGTCATAAGTGTGTAAAATGGTCGTAAATCACTTTTTTCAGTACCATTGTCATTAAACAAACTGTTGTAAGTCAAAGACTACTTGTACAGATGTATAAACTGAAGGCCCCGATCTTTATGAAGACCTATAAAGCAGGGGTAAAATTTACTTAGCTTCCCTACCGGTTTGCCAATGTGCGTGCACTCCGCTCATGCGCGCCATCATCTACGCATGCACAAAGCTTTCTGTGCATGCACAGAGGCTTAAAATGTTGCAAAAAAGCGACATCATGACATCCGCGTGGGTGGGCAGAGCCTCCCACAGTTGCCGCTACCGGTTTCCCGAGCCGAATAGAACCGGCTGGATTTCACCCCTGCTAAAATAATAATAATAATAATAATAATAATAATAATAATAATAATAATAATAATAATAATAATAATAATAATAATAATAATAATTTTATTTCTACACCGCCCTTCTCCCGAAGGACTCAGGGCGGTGTACAGCCTATTTAAAAACAGAATAGACATCAATTTAAAATAATTTTAAAATATTAAATAAATTGGCTTAATTTAAAACCCCAAAAATTTAAAACATCCAATTTAAAATTATGTTGCTAACCCAGCCTGGCGGGTTAGCTTTAGATATGGGCCCTGGTAACTTTTAAAAGTCCTACCAAATTGTAATTTTTAATATGACAAAAAGAAATAAAGATTTAAATGTTTGCCTAGAAGATCAAATGTAAATACTGTCTATATTTAATTTGAATTGTATTTTCAAGCAATTCAGTATTAATGTTTGTTCTGGCCCTACCCACAGTTTTTGGAGTGTGGCATACTGTTCGAAGGCCAAGCACTGCCGTATTCCAGAGAAAGTTGTGTACCCTTGTTTTGTTTAACTGTCAAGAGTTGGTTTAATTTATTCAGCTTGGCTTTTGTACTGTAGGTACTGTATCAGTGTAGTAGAAATAACACAGGGTGGGATTTTTTGCCGTTTGTTTTGCTACCTGTAGGAAGTGTGTGCTTTATATTCCTCTTGCCTGGCCTGAACTGCAAGACGTGAATCCCAGCTGTAGTTTCAGCCAGCGAAGAGGAAGGAATTTGTCTGCAGTACAGTAAAAGGAAGTATTTGCTGTGTTATTGTAGTACATGGCCCCTTGCCATTTTTGATAAAGCATTAAGCGTTATGCACCCAAAGTCTACTGGCCTCTTGACCCATCATCAATCATCAGCTGTACAGTGAGTTTGCATGAAACAGTAGCCCAATAGGAGAGCCATTGTTTCAGCATTGCACAACTTCTGTGGAAGCGGAAACTACAGACAAAGCATCCCAGATCGCTCTGCTTTGTACTGTATTGTCCCAGCCCTGAGCTACTACAATGAAGAGAAGCAAATGAATTCACAGTTAGGGGAATGAAAGTGGTTCTTTTACGTGTACCCTATCTTGTGAATATATGTCCTTAAGTTTTTAAAGGAAAGATTTGTTTCCTTGTTTGTTTTACCACAATACAATAATTTGTATTTAGAACAGAACAGAACAGAACAGAACAGAACAGAACAGAACAGAACAGAACTGAACAGAATAACAGAGTTGGAGGTCTTCTAGTCCAAGCCCCTGCTTAGGTAGGAAACCCTATACCATTTCAGACAATTATTTTTTTTTTATACACTTTATTGATTTTTTTTTAAGACAGATAAAATATAATAACAATTTTGTTTGACATCGGATTCGCAGTGTTTATACATATATGCATGAAAAAATATCTGGTGTCATTTATACTATACATTTCTAATTAATTTCTGCACCTTTAACTCCTTCCTTGATTCTATCATTTATCCATTCGTACCATCTTCCCCACACAGTATCATAATCTGAATTTTCATCATCACTTATCTCGTGCGTTAATTTACTGATCTCTGCACACTCTAATATTTTGCTAATTATAAGGTCGTCTGGTGGTAGGTCTTTCTTTTTCCAGTATTGAGCGTACGCCAGTCTGGCAGCTGTAGTTATGTGTATTAGGAGGTGGACCTTTTCCTTTCCATGCCCTTTCTTTACCATTCCCAGGAGAAATATTTCTGGATTCAAATCAATTTCTTCTTTGAGTATATCTTTCAACCATCTCTGAATTTTGCTCCAGTATCTTTTTGCTTCGGGGCATGTCCACCACATATGAAAGAAGGTGCCCTGACCATGACCGCATTTCCAACAATTTGGGTGCACATTGGGGAACATCTGTGCTAATCTTGCAAGTGCTAGATGCCACCTATGAAGCATTTTATAATGATTTTCCTTGTACGTGGCTGCTCTAGTTAATTTATAATTTTTAAAATTATAAATTAACTAGAGCATTTCAGACAAATTTTTATCCAATCTCTTCTTAAAAACTTCCAGTGTTGTAGCATTTACAACTTCTGGAGGCAAGTTGTTCCACTGATTAATTGTTCTACACTGGCTGGATATTATTTCAGGAGTATAAAAGTGCTATAGTATTATCTCTAGTATTGTTATATCCATTTTTGAGGATATGTGACATTTTGTATATTTTCTCAGAAGTAAATGGCAAAGTGTATTAAGGATAGCGGAGAGAACGTTTACTTCTCCGTATAGCATAACTTTTTCAGGCTGTACTTGAATTTGATTTAAAGAAAATTAAGTTACAGCAAATTCAACACACTTAATAGGATTGCTTGCCATGTATTCAACAATACATTTTATAGAAGCTCTGGGAGCTACCTCTGAGGATTTTGAGCATCTTGCGCAGTTTTGTGATACTATGTTGTGTAAGATTGCAGACATAGGACAGCCTTTGGCTTTTGTTTGTTTTTTGGGGGGAAGGATTGGTTTGTGTAAACAAATCAATCGATGCAAAAGAAACATAATTCTTGTTTTATTTTCTTCTGGCTGATACAATCTGCAAATAAAAGTTGATCCAGCAAAATATTTATCTCCATGGTTTATTTGAGAAGGTTGCTTCTTCGTTTATTTCGGGAATATTCCTTCTGATCTGTTGAAATTAAGTTCACTTTTATGATATACTGTATGTGCCACAAGTATCCAAGGCCCATCATATTATTAGATCTGATCACTCAGGGATCTCATTTTTCTCTTATAGTTTACTTTTGTATTTAAAAAAACATTGCAGGCATTTACCATATGCAAATAGACTGTATTTTAGTAATAAGGAAGTTTTTTGGGACACCTAAGAATCATCTCCCTCTTTCCAAGGCTACTTATTATAGAGATCTTAACAATTTAATAAAACAGAAGTCTTGACTTTTCTTTTCTTAATAATAAAGAGCCAACTGTACTATATTCATGCAAGAGGAACTTGAAAAATACTGCAATAAAATGATCAAATTTTTGCAGGATGTCTTCCACTGAAATTTAAAATTTAGGTAGCTTCCCCCCCCCCCCAGGACAATGTTTACAGATGGCTTACATTGGTAAATATTAATGAGATACTTCCGGCGTCTTTATTATGATAATCTTTTTGCTATTCAGGAAGATGTATTAATTAATTCTTTCACAGTTTCATATACCAGATATATGCTGGTCTGAAATAGCTTTGTTGTTCCTGGCCACGTGAGGATTGTTGTGCAGAGATAACTGAAGTTTATGTATCTGGTTTTAGGTTTTAAATTTGGGATCAATATTTTTAGCAAAAATGACTTATCATTTATATAAATATGCTGTTTTGTCTACCTATGTGTAGATGAAGGCAAAAAATGTCCTTTGAACCTAACTTAAAATGTATTGGCTGGTTGATTAGAATTTCTTAGCACTTTCTCTGATATGCACTTGTCATAAATTTCATAATATTTTAAGTCCTACAATATAGAAAGGTATCATTTTATTTATTATTTATTTATTAAATTTATTTGCTGCCCATCTCACTGTCATATAACTCTAGACAACTTACAGTAAAACAATATAAGATTGAATAAAAGATTGAAACAGTAAGATAATAAATATATTAAAATTAACAAACAAATAGCTAATTTAGCCATTTTGCATTTTAGGTTATCTGGGATCCCTAGATATACTGCCTTCTGATCCATAAAAGAAAGATAATTTACGTAAGCAGCTATTAGTAATATTAGTGTCAATAAACATGTAATAAAAAGACAAAATACGTAATTTCCCAAGTGCCTTAAGCAACCAATTATTCTGAACTTTTATTTGGACCTCTAGCCTTTTATCAAATCATGAAAAAATGTCCAAGTTCAGGAAAAAGGAAGTTCACTCATCTTTGACATTTTGATTGGCTCAATGTCTAATAATAGATTATTGTTTAGAAATTATCCTATTTTGTGAATTCTTTTTTTCTGAAGTGTATCATGGCCATTCTTGACTTACCTATGCCCTAAATGAGACTAAGTATGCCAGTATAAAATAAAGTTTGGGCTGATTCCAAAAAAATAAATAATGAACAAATTCCTGTTTGAATAAGAGTAGAGGTTAAACCGTTTTATGTTTGCATGGCTAGAAAGAGTCCTAAGCTCTAATTCAGATGCCTGGAAATTTGTCATGAATTGCTAGGTGTCTGCAGTATTTCAGCTCCCCAAATGTGTTTATGTGCTTCCAAAATAACATGAGACTCCTAAAATAATAACCTTTTAAACTTGCAGCTCTGCATTGCTTGTGTGCTTGATCAAAATATTAATCAGAATCTGAAGTGAGTTGAAAACAATGAGAAAATGTTATTATGTAATTAGGAAATCTTGATTTCCGTTTGTTTTTCTCTCAAGCAACTGTCAGCACTGAAGAATCTACAAAATAGCATAATCAACCAGAGAGGAACTGAGCTAAGAATTCATTGCAATTTTGTATGAAAGGAACATTTTGTGAGATTTATTAAACCAGTTGCACATATGGGTTAATAATAAGCCTGCAACTACTTAGCAACCCTTTCTTTACTTATCGGAATTTAAGACTAAAACATTTGTTCTATTTCAAATAACATTCAGCTTTCAGAAATACTACTCTTTATAGAATAAATACCTGTCGTGATTTGAATTTTTTATTGTTCATACAGCAACATCAAAATAGCAGCACTATTGATTGTCCAAAATGTAGGTTCTCCGGTGTGATAGTGGGAGGGTCCAAGAATAGGTTCAATGATGTCCTTTCTGCCCAGAGATTGAGAGATAAATTGAAGTCATGCCCAGGTGCCTCTTCCTCTGACTCAGTTTTCAACTCAATCTTGCCCAAGAGAGACATTTTGGACAGTCTGGAAAACATCAGTGAAACCATTCTTGGACTTCTTCTAGGGAACAAGTTTCTTCTTTGCGCTTTTGGCTTTTGGAGGTTTGCGGAAGCAGCAGGAGCTCTCGCTTAGCTCTGTGTGATCGGTCATGCTGGCCAATCCAGTTCTTCTGGCAATGCCGCCGGCCTGAAAACCCTTAGACTGGGACCGGTGGGAACGTGTTGGCTAGCCCAGTTCTTCTGGCACAGGCGCCAACCCACGAGAGTGCTGGGATTGTGCTATTGTTGCCGCTGCAGCTTTCGGAGCCGTGTGAGCTGTTTTAAAGACTTTCAAGCCACTTTGCATTGCCGCGCCAGTTTTGGGGCCAGTTTTTGACAGCGCTGCTTGAGACGGCATGTTTTAGACTTTTGGTTTGCCGTGGTTTGTGTGCTGGCTTGTTCAGGTGATGACAGAGCCGCCACCACCTTTCCGGCCATCATAGGGCAGGCTGCCCTCCTGCAGAGCCTTTGATTGTTTCTCAGCCTTCACTGTCAGAGCCGAGCTTTCAAAATGGTGGACAGCTCCCCTGATGACAGAAATGGAGGTAATGGTCATTCTCCTGCTTCTGTAGAACATGTCAGCAAGGCCTCTGCCAAATCCAGGTCAGTTTCAAGAAAAGCAGCCGATAGAATTAAGACCAAGGCTCTCAGGTCCTCCAGAAATACCAACGCGGAAGGAAAGGATGCTCAGAGATGCCTGAAAGCCCTTGAAAAGCAACTTTCAAGGGCTGCCAAAAACGTGGCAAGCTGCCAGCTTCTCCCTTGACAGTTCCAGGAACTTCGCACGCTTTTCAAGCGAAGCCGGTGGCTCAGCCACAAGATGCAGTTCTGCTGGAGGAATCACTACAGGGAGCAGGAGAGTTATCTCCTTCTGCCTCCTAACAGGTTGCAAGCAGAGAAAATATTCTAGATCCTTTTGCTTGTATAGCAACTGGCAGGCAGGAAATTTATGACAGGTCTGCTCCTGTCAATACAATTGCGTCCATTGTAGCGGGGCCCTACCCAGTGGAAAGTCAGGGGCCTGACATATCTCAGGATATGAGACTTATGATTTCTCAGGCCATTTCCCAAGGTATTGCTGCAGGCTTGCAGCAAACCTACCTCCCTGACTCCTTTTCACAGGAAGGCATGTCGTGTTTTCCTCATTCCTTGCCCTCAGCCAGCAGACCTGACTATCAGGAACATCGTTCCCACAGCTCCTCAGTGGGTAGTCACGACTCCCTGTGGGGGAGATGATGGGCACAGATAACTAGAGCTCTCGGAGGATGAGGACATGGTGCCGGATCCTCCGGCCTTTACTGGACTCTTCCCTCCAGCCCTTTTTAAGCCTTTACTTCACAAGGCTAAATCCACTACCAAATTGGGATAGCAGGCAACGTCATTGGATGCTCCTCAAGACCCAGCTGCAGGCCTCTTTCATGAGCCTAAGACAGCACAGGAGGAGATCCTTATCCCAAAACTATTTCTGGAGGTTATCCAGAAACTGTGGGATCACCCTGGAGCCTTTCCCACCCCCACAGGCAATGACAGACATTTTTACAATGCTGGTCCGGATCTGACTGACCTTTTACAGCTGCCTGTGATGGATGAACCTGTGGCGAACCTCGCCTCCTCATCCTCTATTGTGGCTGGGGATTTGGCGACAACCTAAGGGCTGAGGACAAGAAAGCTGAACTTGTCCTCCGTAAGACCTACCAAACTGCAGCATGGGCAGTGAAGGCAGCCACGGCTGCTTCTTTTTTTAACTGCACTTCCTTGCTCTGGCTCAGCCAGTTGCAAACGAAGTTGGCAGCACAGGAAGCGTGCAACCTTAAATGTGGCAAAATTTGCCTCCGCGCCCTCTCCTCCTCTGTCACCTCGAGGAGACTATTGTGGCCACGCAATTGGCAGGCGGATGCCAGATCTAAGTGGAGGATGGCCTCTGCCCCTTACAAATGGGCTAGGCTATTTGGGGAGGCCGTTGATCCAATATTGGTCGAGAACAAAGACAGGAGGAAAGTTATGCCGGGCATGTTCTGGAGGGCAGACCGTCTCCCTATTACTGAGCATTCTGGCCTCCTGAGGTGGACAGCTCCACCCAACAACAATTTGGGACACAGAGACACAATCGCCAGCTGGAGAGGTCTGGATTTCGCGATCGCAGGCAGGTCCTTCAGTCCCATCAGTCCATTCTGTATAGCCTAAGTGACTGTCAGACCAACCTTCCCATTGGTGGCAGATTGGCTCTCTTTGCCCCCCAATGGGAGGAAATCACCACAGACAATTGGGTGCGCAACACAGTGAGGTTAGATTCTTTATAGAGTTCTTCTCCGCACCCCCAAATTGCTTTGTCCGGTGCCCTGTCTCCAACAACATTGAAAAACGGGGTCTAATGGCAATGGCCATCCAACACTTGTTGGATATTCAAGCCATAGAGCCGGTCCTACAGGACCAAAGGAGATAGGGGTTTTATCCCATCCTGTTCCCCGTTCCAAAGCCTTCGGGGGGTGGAGAGCTATTCTGGACCTAAAACGTCTGAACACCCATTTGGTCTACAGGAAATTCAAGATGTGCTCCCTGCAGTCTATCTTGGAGGGCATGCAGCTGAATGACTTCCTGGCTTCCATTGATCTCACGGAGGCCTAACTCCATGTGCCAATTCTGCCAACACATTGTCGGTTCCTGAGATTTCATTACGGAACAAGTTACTATCGGGATAGCTTCAGCTCCCCGGTGTTTTACCAAGGTTCTGGCGGCACTGGCAGTTCACCTGAGATCCATCCTGGTCAGGCTCCAGTGCTACCTCGACGACACCCTCATACAGGCCTCGTCTCCATCACAAGCAGCAGAGGATGTACGTACAACAATTCAAATCTTACAAGCCCATGACTTTTTTGTATGATGTGCATACAAATTCCTATTTAGGCAGATAAAATGGCTTGATGTATCCATATTTTAAATGCACCGTTTGTTGTGGTCTACACAGTCAATAAAGGACAAATAGACTTCTTTCTGAAGCTCCCTTGCTTTCTCCTTTCCATCAGATGCTAGCAATGTGATCTCAGTGCCCGTGCTTCTGAAATCTACTTGTGTGTCTTGCAGTTCTTCCATGTACTGGATTACAAAATCTTGAGCATGAATTAAATTCCTGAAGAATTTGTCACTATTGCATTAGTCTGCGGCATTTATCTTAGATATTTTTTGATAATGGTTAAGGAACTAGGTTAGGAGTAGAGGTTCATCTAAACCCATTCTTAGAGTAGTCAAATCTGACTATAATGACAGATGGCAGTTATATTCCATCTGCCACTAAACTACCCATGATGACAGAGATGCAACACATCCCAAGAGGCTACTATTGCTCTGCTGTTCTAAAGCTTGAGATCAGAATACTTCAAAATTCATGTTTTGTGATATGAAATTGCCTGGCTTTTAAGATTATTGGGAGCTCCTCTTCTCTGGTCTTACATATCAGAGGGGCACTTCACTGTGAATCATAAAAGAAGGTCATATTAGTGGCCCTTCAACATTCTGGAATTCTCTGCCAAACAAACACAGGCCACTTTGGATCTCTCTTACATTTGCTTCTGGCAGAAAGATGTATTGAGAGAGGCTTTGGGCCTCTCATTTGTTTGGATCGGATGTTTCTTTTCCCTATATGTGTTTTTGAGTTTTTTACCATTTTAATTATTAGCCTTATGCAATTTTTAACGGAAGCATCAAATTTATATATAAGGATGGGTGGCAGGGTGGCATAGCGCTCCATGCCCCAGCTTCTGCCAACCTAGCAGTTTCAAAGCATACAAATGCAAGTAGATAAATAGGTACCACTTTTATGGCAAGGTAACAGCATTCTTTGATGTCATGCTAGCCACATGACCACATAAATGTCTTTGGACAGCGTTGGCTCAATAGCCTTGAAACAGATGTGTACTGCCCCTTATAATCAGCAATGACTAGCGGAATAAAATCCTCAGGGACTCCTTTCCTTTTTAAAAATTATTTATAAGGTGCTTTGAGGACATACAGCTGTATTACAGAGGTCTAATTGCATAGATTATAGCTAATCTGTATTATGCAGAATTGCTTGTCAGTATTTGGTTATCAGTATTTGGAGTGGCCTGGGCAATATTGTCAAAAATTGTTTTATTGACCGGCATCGATCTCATCTCTTTGCTTTACATTTTTAAACAGTTTATACAAGAGAGTTGTACTGGCCAAGTAGAGCAATTCACATACCATAATGCATTATATTTTGAAGTACCAGCTTGAAAGCTTTGTCTCTCTCTCTATACTTTACTCTCTGTGTAAATTTGGATGGAGCAATAGCCATCCAGCTGTCTTTGCAGATCAAGCTTGGCTAGTTAGGGCATGAAGCCCAGCTGGTGGCATCTAAATTGCTGTATTTGCTGAAGTTTGTGAGTTAAGAGGATGTGCACTTTCTAATTTAGTCTTTGGTTGGAATAAAAGATCTGACTTTATGAGCAGCAGCAAAAAAATGATGCTTGGCATTTTAAGAATGGGTTTATTTATAGTTTGTTTATAAAGATTTTTGTTTAATATAGTTTAGTCCAGCTAATATTCTATTTAAATATAAATATATCAATAAAGGTTAAAAAATGAATCTGAAGGCAAATCTATTTATATTGGTTAATTCATACTGAACTGTGCTTGGGGGTAAGCAAAGTCTTATGATCTATTTGCAGTAATATCTGCAAAAGCAAACAATAAAATGTAAATATTAATTGTGTATCATACCGTTTAACATAAGAATATTTCCTTTGTGCCATAGAGAGGCTTATCTTTTAAAAAGTCTTTCAGTAGTATAGATGATGGTCTGGAGGTCCTCAGAATGATTTTCCCAAAATAGATAGTCAAAGAATGCTAACACTGATTATTAGCTCTGATCCAACATCTCATTTGTAGATAGCATGAAAGCCAGCTGAGTGACCTTGGGCCAGTCACTCTCTCTCAGCCCAACTCACTCCACAGAGGTGGTGTTGTGGGGAAAATAGGAAGAGGAAGGAGTATTGGATATGTTCACCACCTTGAATTATTTGTAAAAATAAATAAATAAACAAACAAATAAATAAATAAATATCCATATTTAGGCAGCTGAGAATGTGACCCTAACATTTCCAAACTAGTTATATTATTTTGAATAGAATACTTTATTTTTTTACTCCCAAAGTACTGTAGTTATAGATATATTGGAAACTTTAACATTCTTAGAACACATTGTTTTACATTGGCTTAGAATCACTATCAGTATTTTTGTGTGCCTCACACCATATTTTTACTTTTTTTTTTTTTTTAAATTTGATTTATATGCCGCCCTTCTTCGGAGACTCAGGGTGGCTTACAATGTATTAAGCAATAGCCTTCATACTTTTGTATATTTATACAAAGTCAGTTTATTGCCCCCATAATCTGGGTCCTCATTTTACCTACCTTAGAAAGGATGGAAGGCTGAGTCAACCTTGAGCCTGGTGAGATTTGAACTTGCAGTAATTGCAGGCAGCAGATGTAAGTGGATGTTAATTACAGTGCTTTAGTCTGCTGAGCCACCAGAGCTCTTCACAATCATTCTCCTAGAAATGTAAGAACAGAACAACCAGTTGTTGGTCTTGGGGTCCTTTTAGTTTCCTTTTAAATCATGAATCTGTCTATGTAAATAAATCAAATGGAATTCAAAGTGAAAGCACTCTTAGCTAGTCAAGTGATCTTTTTAGCTTCCTGAGAGAATAACCCTTCTCTGATTTTGATCTTTCATCTATTTAAATAAAAATAAGTCTGTGAAAAAGAAAAACTGATCAGGATTTCAGAAGACAAATGAGCTCCGTCACTTTTCTTCATCTACTGTAGTACTGGTATTGGCAAAATCAGGATTACTCTTTTCAAATTAAAAAACCCCTTTGTTTGTTCTAACAGAAATTGATGGCAGCCATCAATAGCAATACTAGCTGACATATTGGTGGAACATCTTAAAACATTATTCCAGAGCCCCTAGTTTATTCAAATAATCCTATCCTTTAATTTATTAAATAAAAATTAGAATATGAAATGGATACCAAGAAATACTGAGTTTAATTATCATTATTCTTTTTGTCAGTTAATTGGCATTGCCGACTGCTTGTTCTATTGTAAAATTCCTGGGATTGGAAGGAGTCATGTTTGAGCATTTGGAGTTTATCCCATAGTCCAGTGTTGTTTGTGAAATCAATTGCTAATGACAGATCAACAAAACAGCAAATATGTACTTGTCTATGAACTAATTCCTGCGTTAGATGCTGCAGAATAAAGCCTTGATTTCTCACACTTCAGCTCTTTCAAAAGGCAGCACTTTGTTTTAGTTCAGATTTAATGGCACTTTGAAAAAAATTAATTGGGATAAAGTAATCAAGCTGCACTTATCATGTCAGAGATTAATTCATTGTATATTTGATCTCTTCAAAGGAAAAATATTGGGTCTGATGCAGTCTTACATATTAAGCATTTATAAATAATATTTTTTTACAGTACCTCATTTAAACTCATCTACATATTTATTACTTTTGTGCATTTTTCTTTAATAAAGGTCCATTTTCCATGCATTCCTCCTAATACTTTTCTGGATATACTTTCCCTAATATATGCAATTTTATACATGTTTTTAATCTGTAAGTAGCACTACAAATTTGGACAAATATAAATATTTAAATATTAAGTGTATGCAAAAAAAATCATATTTGATCAGGAATTGTGAATCAGTGATAGACTTGACTCAATCTTGCCATGAAAGATTTTTTATCACCATATAATAATTGTAAATTTGCAATGTGGCAGCATACCTTTTTGGAATTCAATATATATTCAAAAATATATAATGTTTCTACTTTAAGAGCAAGGGAATATAGATTTTTTTCCAGTTAGCAATCATGCAAGCTTAGGGAAAAGATTGATATTGTACTATAATGTAATAAAATGTAGATATGCACAATAAATTATTAGGTTTATATATTGTAAAGGTATTGGTAATTTACATCATGAATGAAATCTGCCAAGGGAATTATACTTTATATATAAATTTTCCTTTTAAAATCCACATAGAAATTCAACAATAATTTCAACAATATGACATCCTTGTTGTTACTGTATTTACTGATAACTATTCAAATATTATGTTCCCTAAAATAGGTGCAGAAAATTATAAAGAGCCATTTTGAACTGGATTTATGAACCAAATCGTTTTACTTAGGACCATTATTCACTTGCATCTCAGATACCAACAGAGGTAAGAAAGTTACACTGTCCACCTATTACTTTTTCTTGTTAATCTATCTATAGAGCAAAGTTTTCCTTTAAATAGGCTTTCTGATTATGAATTTCTTTTATGCCTTTACTCATATTCAAAAATAAAACTGGCTATATCTGTATGTACAGTACAGTAATTATTACTGTTAATGAACGTATTCGGGAAACAAACTTTCTCTGATCTTTTTCAGTTGCAGCAGAAACCTATTACAAAACAAGCTTGCTACATTAAATTTTGGACATTCTTATTTTTTTCTTTTCTTTTCAATACTTATGTGTAGACTTGCACAATTTTTGGAAATTTTGAAGGAACAGAAAAAGCCTCCCTTGCCCTCTCCACCCCAGGCTTTTAACTCATGAGTTGGAGATGAAAAACTTGCACTGTGAAGCAAGAAACAGTTCACTATGACTATAAAACCTGGGAAAAATGTGGTTTCTTTAATGGCTAGTCAAGTCACATAGAGTATGCCAGAATCACAAGGTGATGATTCAGATTATGCCCTTCTGAAAATAATGAAACCTAAACAAATTTGTAATTTCCACAAACTGAGCATTATGAAAATTGAGGTCAGTTTAAGGTTAGAATCAAGTGTTCTTTATAACCTTTTCCAGTATAGAAATAAAGATTGTGAGAGCTTATGGCTCATCAAACATTAATAGAGTGGGAAACCAGGATTTTCTGTAATGTCTGAAACAGGCTAAAGCATCTGTATTGCTGTCATTCTGCTTAAATGACTAATTTCTCTCTGTTTATAATCATCTTTCTTTTGGTTTGGTTAAAAGTAGTAAAGTCGCATGTAATACCCAGAATATATGACAACCTTGAAGAGAGAACTGTTACCCCCGTTTAAGATCAAAGATGGAATATTGTCAAATCTGGGTGGTTCAGACACTTTCGTAGGATTGAATTGGAGATGGTTCCTCTCCAATTAAACCAACATAGCCTGCAGGCACTGGATTTAATCCTGAATTTGGCAGACTATAATGTTATAGTTGTGCAGGTTATCGTATGACAAATTAATTACCAAAAGTGCGCTGTTTTAAAAATGTAGTGGTATACTTTGCATTAGCAGGAAATGTTATTATTTATATAAAAAAATGAAGATATTCTTGATGAGAACATCTTCAGAACTATTTGTAATTTTATTTAGCACAGCTAAATAAAACCTATGAAATCTTATTTTTCTCTTTCTATATTGCTCGTTGCCTCCAGATTTCACAAGAACACACTGTATTCAACATCTGTTAGTCTGACAGAAACATGCCACTATGATTTGAAAAGTCTGGGCTTGCATTCACACATGTATGTATTCCCCCCCACCCCCATTACACACAGAAAAGATCCAAACACATTTCCTTTTTTTCTCTGAATTGCTTCCTCGTAGATGAGAATGTATTTTTTTAAAAAAATATTTGTTTTCAAATTTGAAATCTTTATTTTAATGTCTGGCATTAGATTTCAGCCTGAAGTAGGTAGAACAAACAAGTGTCTGATAGTTTTCTGTAAAGTCTAAAATTTGTGTGATTGCTTACTCCTGCCTGGCCTCAGATCAGGGGTGGGTTCTACTCACCTTTACTACCGGTTTGCAACGGGAGACACACTTCTGCGCATGAGCAGATCGTCAATGATGACATCCGGGTGGGTGGGCGGAGCTTCCCACCACTTTTACTACTGGTTCCCAAGAACCAGACCAAACTGGGAGCAACCCACCACTGCCTCAAATGGCTAATAAATATGATGTTTCAGGTTCACCCACCCCCAACAGTGTTCAGAATTTCTTCAAGTATATTTGGGGAGTGTGTGTGTGTGTGGGGGGGGATGAGCGAGCACATGCTGAAGGGAAAGAATGAAAAACGCATTAACATCCTGCCCTGGGTTGCTGTAGTGATTGTCTGAAAAAGAGAAACAGAGTCGATGTTACCCCTCACAGTTTTCCTGAGAGTGCACATTGTTCTTAGGGAATGGATATTTAAATTCATGCAGTAATAGCGAGTGAGTACTATTTTTTTTTTTTTAATTTGATTTATATGCCGCCCTTCTCCGGAGACTCAGGGCGGCTTACAATGCGTTTACATTTGAAAAAAATGTAAACAAACAAACAAACAAACAAACACACAAGGCTGTTACTTTGAGGACTGTAATCCAGCCCCTGTCATGTTTAAACTTCCTGAAATGGCACAGGCCAAAAAATCAATGGAGTTAATGATAATGTGCAAGATTAGGGACAAATGCAAGGCTGGCTGGACCGGGCTGACAGAGCCATTATAGTGGAACAACATATGAAAAGGGTTTGAGCAACATATTTCAGCTTTCATTAGTGTTTGAGTTGTGGTCTTTCTGTGAATTGAGCCCCATAGAGATGGAACTATTATATCTTTAGAAAACTCTGAATGATAATGAGTGGTCCACTAATGGCATGTATTATAACCCATCCAAGAGGCAAGCATATGCATGCATTTGATAGGGCTAATTTAGGTTCTCGAGGTAACATTGATATAATGGATACTGCTGTGCTTTGGAAAACAAAGGTTTAATTTCCGTGAGGCAATTACGGTTATGCAATCTTTTCCAGTGAGAAAAAATGAGTATGTTCAAAAAGCCTTGGTGTCTGATACAGGCACTGGTGATAAAGAGAAGGAGAAATTACAGCCAAACCTATATTGCTCCGAGCCTGTAAGTTAGACATTAATGAAGTAACTAAGTGGGGTATTATTTTGTGCCCATCATCACAAGTGCATGATACTTGTCATGCCCAACAAAAATCAAAGGCACATTTTTATAGATTTTATAGACTTGACTGAACTTTAGCTTTTCATACTGCAGGAGAATGCATCTTCTTGTGTGATTTATTTATTAATATCTAGTGACTAAAATATATGAAAGAATATAAGAAATGGCATTTTCCTAAGTCAAACTTTTGTCTAACTATAGCTTGATGGTCGCCTGAGTTTTAGAGAGACGTTTTTGCCACCTTATGTAAAGACTCAAGGAGTTAAACTAAAATCTTTGGCATGCAGCAGCTTTGCTGATGAATTGCAGTTATTTATTTATTTTTCTTTTTACTTTAATTTTTTTCAGTTTGTATGAAGAAAAAAAATCACTTATTGAAAATGAATAAATGCTTTTTTTTCTCTATGCAAACTGAGAAAATTTAAATAAATGTAAATGTGAATATAATATAAAAAGCATCTTGCATTTAAAATGGGGTTATCATGTGCATTCCAGCAACTGCTAGGCCACTTGGTGGAAGCTAAGAAATGGAATCCTTCACTCTTACTCTTTCAAGACTTTTAGCATTGTGTATCCTGAACTCTGATTCAAAATGTTCTGGGTGTATAACGATTCTCTGAGTATTTTGCTTTGCTTTTTTTTAGTAGAAGGTCAGGTTAAAAATATTTTAAGTAAATAAATTTAAATAAATATGTTTCTGATTGAGTTGAATAGTTCTGTCTGATCTGTCCATGTGCTTTTGTTAACAGCATAAAACATGGGCATCAAAAACATACTTCTTTTCTGATGATATTTGATGCAATTATGTTGTCACATATGGAATATATACAGTAGGTATAGGTAAATGCTTAGATAGAGGCAATACAGTATTAATCTTTTATTCAAACTGGTTTATACTTATTTTGAGAGTTTTCATGATGATATTTTCTCCAATTTATCTATGCATAGGAAATAGGAGTTGTAAAACATTTTTGTATTATTAGAATTGCTTGTAATAATTTCTGTGGAACTATTCTTAAAGTATGAAGTAGTCTTAAAAGTATGAAGAATTGCATCATGTGCATTTTTTATCCAAGTCTTAAAATCTGCCTAAACAAATTTTATGAACAATAATTGGTTATGGTTAGATATATTTTAATCTTCAGTGGAAAATGTAAAATGCATGCAAGTAGTATTCTTCTGAAGACAATTATATTGTGCTCTTCGATCTCCAGCTAAAACACAGATCAAGGACAGTTTGAAGAAGAGTTATTTGTTTGTTTATAAACTGAATTCTCAGAATACTTCATTCTCCAACGCGCAGCTTGGAGAATCCAAAGCTTCGGGTAGTTCAGTAGTTGGGTAGCCTACACTGAGTGTGCTCCTTTAAGAGATTTCTCTTCAGACACGCCCACTTGCTCAACAGAGTCCCAGTTTAGTTCACTCAGTTGAGCCTGTGACACTGTCTGAAAATTTCTCTGATTGCTACTAAACATATTCCTGAAGCTTTGGATTCTTTAAGATTTATTTTTTTGCTTTTTTCCACATCAGTTCTCTTCTCGTTGCTATTTTCTGCCGGGGGTGAGTCTGCCTGCCGCTTCTGGCAGGCTGTCAGTAACTTTCTACCTTACTGAGGCCGGCCAAATTTCAGCCCTCATTAAGAGCCGCGGGCGAGTGGGTAGGTTCCCCGGCTTACCGGCAATACCTCCCTCGCTGTCTGGACTGCAATTTAAATTTGGCGGCTGGAGATTGACGCCCTGCGCTCAGCGGCGTCTCTCTCTCTTTCTTCAATTATTGACTTGTGACTGTTTTAGCGTCGGGATCACTTCTGAGTGATCGCACGCCGCGCTCTCGCAGAGATCGAGCCTCAGCCTCCCCCACAGTCGCTTGGATCGTCGGAGCTACCCTCGAGCGCCGGAGCGCCCCTCGAGCGCCCCTTGATTGCCGGAGCGCTCTTCTGCTTTTCTGCTCAGCCGGGGAAGCGCTCCTGTGCCTTCGGCTGAACTCCTGCCTGGATTCAGACTCCTCGGGGCTTTAGGCGGCGGCGCTGGACTGGTTTTTTAAAACTACGCGCCATTTTAGCCGCCTCAGCGCTGGGAGCTGCGCTCAGCGGCAGCTCGCGCTCCTGGCTTTCCCCCCCCCACAGAAAGCCTCCCATATTCATCGGACCCTTGCCTGGTCAAATTCATCTGCCCCTCAACATCAATTAAAGGAGCAGCCCTTCTCCTTATTACTGCAGCCCTGCCTGGCGCCATTCCCTTTGCCCTGAGGGAAAGGGATTTTCAACGGCTGGTGAATTCTGCCTAGCAACTGCCGCACGCATGCGCAGTTGATTCCTGGAGGCCAAACTTCCCTTCTTCTGGCATTAGTCTCCCTAACTAGCTTGTCTCTGTGGAGCAATCGGCTAGTTTTCATTACTCCTCCACCAACACCCCCCTCCTCTACTGGACTTACCTGCTAGCTCCTTTTAGCTCTGTTTTTTCGCCACTGTCAATTCTTCAGCTGCTTCCTGTTTAAAAAAAAAAAAAAAAAGAAAGAAAGAAAGAAAGAAGGGCTAAAGTCAATAATTCTACATAACCACAACAATATAATAATAATAATAATAATAACAAGGGGGAGAACAACAGGTCCTAACATGGCGGACCGGGTTCTCTCTTCAGAATTAGAGGACAACGTCAGCTCCCCCGAGCGCCCTCGCGAACGGACCAAGCAACGTACAAAATCCCGAAAACGCTCTTCACAGTCGTCTTCGTCTAGGGCTCCGGATCCAAAAAAGGCCAAGCATTCGTCAGCTGCGGACAAGGACGCCTCCAGGAGACACAAAGCTCTGGAGCGTCAGTTTGAAAAGGCGCGCAGCCAGTCAACCCAGGCTGCATTCACGCACTTACCAACCCCACTCTCACCTGTGGCTGAAGATACTGTCCAGCCCATCCATCAAGCTACTCAGCGACCTCTACAGTCGTTGTATTTGCCACCGGCCATGGAAGCTTTCCCTGAGGCGATTCCGACTCACTGCATGGAACCAGTGGACCTCTCGTGCAATGCCCTACTTTCTCGGCGGCCTCAGCCGGAGGCAACCTTTACTCCCACGGCTGCGGGGTTGCGGGCCGCGGAGTCGGCCCCCCCGCCCTTTCAGTATGACATTCAGCAAGTCATCTCTGACACCGTTACCCGGACCCTGGCAGCAACTTCTCATCATGCAGCACCATATGGGGCTTGGACTCAGCCGCGATTTCCTCCTCCTCCGCCTCTGGCCCGGGACTCGCAACCGGTCCCTATCCAGTACCAGCCTACGATCCTGGAGTCAGGTCCTCATTCAGACTATGAGCGAGGTGCGGAGTCGTCCCCAGAGGAGGGAGAGGCCGACCCCTCAGATATGGACCTATCCGATGATGCCGATATGCCACCCGACAAGCCGGCCTTCTCTGGACTTTTTAGACCCTCTTTATTCAAGTCTCTCCTGCACAAGGCCAAGTTGGCCACGAATATGGCAGGTCCAGCCCCTCAGGTTGATCAGCCTGGTCCCTCTCAACAACACGAGGCCTTGTTTACGACACCTAAACCGGCAACGGACTTTATTCCATGCCCACAGCTCTTTTCTGAGGTGGTCCAACGATCCTGGTCGACGCCTTCTTCCTTACCCGCCCCATCGGGGCTGGACAAGAAACTGTATTGTTCGGCGCCTAGTCTCCAGGACCTTCTTCAGTTGCCAACCGTAGACGCGCCTGTGGCCAATTTGACAGCTTCCTCCGTAATTTCCAACGACGTAGCTGACGGTTTGCGCTCTGAGGATCGAAAGGCCGAGTTTACCTTTCGACGTACCCACAATGCGGCCGCCTGGGCGGTTAAGGCAGCAACATCGGCTTCCTTCTTCAGCCGCGCCTGCTTAATCTGGCTCCGCCAACTCCATGAGCGCCTTCCCCCTGCGGATTCACGCCTCCGCCAGGATGTCAACAAACTGGTGGCAGCTACTGAATATACTGCGGACGCCTCGCTCAATGCCGCGAAATTCGCCTCGCGCGCCCTAGTGTCGTCCGTCACATCTCGCCGTTTATTATGGCTTAAGAATTGGAGAGCTGATGCCAAGTCTAGATGGCGCCTCGCTTCAACTCCGTACAAAGGTTCCCGTCTCTTTGGAGAAGCCTTAGACCCTATCCTTGTCGAGGACAAGGATAAACGGAAAGTAATGCCATCCTCTTATAGAAGGGCAGATCGTAAACCGTCTTCCTACTCCACCAGGCAGCCCTTTCGGAACGACGCCGGTCCTTCGGGCTCCTTCTCCTCAAGGCCTTATTCTCAAGGATTCGACCGTTCCTTTGATAGACCCTCCTTCAGAGACCGTGGTCGAAAGGCCTCAGCACCCAAACGGCCCTTTCGAGGTACGGGATCCCGTACCTTTAGAAGAGGAAAGTGACTACAACCATCTCCCCATTGGCGGCCGTCTGATTCACTTTCTTCCCCAGTGGGAGATCTCGACGACGGACGCCTGGGTGCTCCAGACAATTCGTCTGGGCCTTACCCTGGATTTTCGTTCCAGACCCCCCTCTCACTTTGTCCAATGTCCTATTTCTTCCAACCTGGACAAGCGCCAGCTAATGGAGGCAGAAATCCATCACCTGCTTCAAATTCAAGCCATCGAACCGGTTCCCCACCATCATCGCGGGACCGGCTTCTATTCAATTTTCTTCCTGGTTCCCAAAGCGTCGGGGGGTCACAGGGGCATCTTAGACCTCAAGAGGCTGAACGAATTTATAATATACCATCAATTCAAAATGGAGTCCCTCCGTTCGATTCTGGCTTCCATTCGACCAACGGACTGGATGACGTCTATCGATTTAAAAGAGGCGTACCTCCACGTGCCCATAAGACCGTCCCATCGTCGTTACCTCCGCTTTGCCTACAACAACAGGCATTACCAATACAGAGCAATGCCCTTCGGCCTCTCCTCCGCCCCCAGAACCTTTACGAAGCTCCTGGCAGCAGTGGCGGCCCATCTACGTCAACATCCGGTACGGCTCCACTGCTACTTGGACGATATCCTAGTTCTCTCCCCTTCCCCGGTCCGGGCCTCTCGAGACCTAGAAGTGGTGTGTCGCTGCCTTCGTCATCATGGCTTCTCCCTCAACATCCCGAAGAGCCAGTTGCAGCCCACTACTCGTATTCTTCACCTCGGGACAGTAATAGACTCAGTAAAGGGCCAGGTGTTCCTGTCACCGGACAGGTGTTCCAGTCTCCAGTCATTAGCCTTTCAGGTCCTTTCCTCTCGGAGGGTGACCTTGCTGCTCCTGTCCCGCCTACTCGGCAAAATGATATCCTGCCTGTCCATCGTCCCTTGGTCGAGGTTTCACTCCCGCCAGCTCCAGTGGTTCCTCCTCCCCTTCCAGAGGGCCAGGAAAAGCAACTCTTCCACACGGGTATCCCTCCCACCGGAGGTCTCAAGGTCTCTCCTCTGGTGGTCCTCCCAGAGTATTCAGCAGGGCTGCCACTTCCAAAACCTGCAGCGCCTGGTAGTGACAACGGACGCCAGCCTGTCGGGATGGGGAGGTCATCTTCTATCTCACGTTGCCCAGGGAACGTGGTCAACAGAGGAGAGTCGCAACGGGATCAACTGGTTGGAGCTCCGTGCAATCCGCCTCTCTCTCCAACGATTCCAGCAGATTGTGTCGGGGCACCATGTCCTGATACGCACGGACAATGTAACAGCAAAGGCGCACGTGAACCGCCAGGGGGGGACTCGCTCGGGTCCACTGATGGAGGAAACGACCCTGCTTCTGACCTGGGCGGAGACGCACGTCCTGTCCCTTGTGGCGGAGCACATCGCCGGGAACACGAACATCACAGCGGACTGGCTCAGCAGACAACACTTGGACCACGCCGAGTGGCGCCTTCACCCAGATCTGTTCGCCGAGATCGTCCGCAGATTCGGCATGCCTCTGGTCGATCTATTTGCCAGCCGCGACAACACTCACCTCCCCAGGTTCTTCACCCGGTACCAGTGCCCTCAGGCGGAGGGAGTCGACGCTCTCGCCTCTCCCTGGCCCAGGGGTCTCCTCTATGCCTTTCCCCCTCTACCACTCCTTCCTCGTCTGATCCGCAGGATAATAGCAGACAGGGCAGACGTCGTTCTGGTCGCACCCCACTGGCCTCGGAGGTCCTGGTTCGCGGATCTAATGGACCTGTCGGTGGCACGGCCGTGGAGGATTCCAGGGGACAGGATCATCCTCAGCCAGGGGGTCATTCTGCACCCAGACCCGCAATGGTTGCAGTTGACCGCCTGGCGCTTGAACGGATCTTGCTAA